>NW_004443940.1:7315802-7368333 GCF_000243295.1 Trichechus manatus latirostris
TCCCACACCCTTAATAGCCATTCCCGCACACATTCCCCAGGTTTCTGTTTGTACATATTAGAAAACTCAAGTAGTTCTTTTGGAGTGTAGCGTACCTCCTCCTGGGTCACACTCTGTACTTCACCTTTTGGGGCTCACTGGGACTTAAGTCTAGTTATAGGTCTAGAAGCTAGAATCGGTAGTGTGGAATTGTTTTGAGAATATTCAGCATTGTCTTGTAAAGCGTCAGCCTCAGGCAATGCCCCAGGCAATGACTCAAGCAAGGGCTCTTTAGAAGCAGCTGGGCTAGGGCTAATCTCATTAGATGGGAGTGGAGGGGTTAATGGTTTTCCTGGGTGGGGTGGTGTAACAGACAAACATAATGTAAGCTCTTCAGGTGGGAGTGGTTCTGTTGGCAGGAGTGATTCAACAGAATTTCGGGGTTCAGTGTCTCCAGCTGCCTGATTATCTGCCCATATGTCCCCATCCCAAGTTTCAGGATCCCATTTCTACCCAGTCAATGCTCTTACTTTAATTTCAGACACCTCTCGAGGCTAGCAGTTGAGCTGGCAGTGTAATTCAGCCACTCTTACAATAAGAGCCTGGCTTTGGCTTTCAGCAATTTCAGCTCTGTTACTACAAGAAATAAGGTTTTCCTTCAAAGCACAAGTGGAAGCCTTAAGGTCATTATTTGGCACTTGAGCTTTGACTCTGAAGCCCTGAGCACATCTCTTTCTTTCACCAGTTTGTCTAGCGAAAGTAGGACCAACCAACAAGCCTCCCTATACTTCTCATTCTGACAAAGCTGTAGAAATATATCACACATGTGTTCACTCAGAGGCTCGCCTTTCACCAATACCTGATCTACTGGTGGTGATATTTTGCATATTTGTATCGCCACCTCACTCCATGGGCTAGCAGTGCCCTCTTTACTGCTGGAAGCAGAGTCATCAACATCTTTAAGACTACCCAGACTTGAGAACCAATTTAGAAAACTCATCCTTATGATTTTGTTTTTCTAGAACCACCCCACTCTCGGTACCAAATGCCTTAGCCTGGGTTCTCTAGAGAAGCAAAACCAGTAAAGCATATAAATATACACAGAGAGAGATTTATATCAAGGAAATAGCTCACACAATTGTAGAGGCTAAAACGTCCCAAGTCCACAGATCAGGGTAGAGGCCTGTCCCAGTTCACACAGCCGCAGAAGCTGGTGAACCCAAGGTCGGCAGGTCGGGGAACCAGACTCTTGCTTGCAGGCTGAGAAGTTCGATGAATTCCGAGATCAACAGGTAAGCTGCTAGCTCAAGTCCTACGAACCAGAGGTGAGACAACAAGAGGCAGCTGCTGAGTCTGGAACAAGCCAAAAACCTTGGCAAGGCGAGCAGGCAGAAGGTAACCGGTGGAAGTCAGAGAGATGAAACTGAAAGGGCAGTGAGCTGCCACAGGCCCCGCCTCCACCAGTACCACTCAGCAGTTTCCGTCATGGGGGTGATCACAACATTAGACAACTACTAAAACACCAAGAATAATGGTCTAGCCAAGTTGACATACAATCTTAACCATCACACCATGCAAAGACATTCGACTGTGTGGATCATAACAAATTATGGATGACATTATAAAGAATGAGAATTCCAGAACACTTAATTGTGCTCATGCAGAACCTATACATAAGCCATAGGCATTGTTCCAACAGATTAAGGGGATACTGTGTGGTTTAAAATCAGGACAAGTGTGCATCAGGGTAGTATCCTTTCACCACATTTATTCAGAGAATAATCAGAGAAGCTGGGCTGTATGAAGAAGAACAAAGCATCAAGATTGGAGGAAGTCTCTTTAACAAGCTGCACTATGCAAATGACAACCTTGCTTGCTGAACATGAAGAGGACTTGAAGCACTTACTGACGAAGATCAAAGACTAAAGCCTTCAGTATGGACTACATCTCAACATAAAGAAAATAAAAATCCTCACCAACTGGACTAATAAGCAACATCATGATAAAGAAAGAAAAGATTGAAGTTGTCAAGGATTTCCTTTTACTTGGATTCACAATCAACACCCATGGAAGCAGCAGTCAAGAAATCAAAGGACATATTGCCTTGGGCAAATCTGCTGCAAAAGACATCTTTTAAAGTGTTAAAAAAAAAAACAAAGATATCACCTTTAGGACAAAGATGCATCTGACCCAAGCCATGGTGTTTTCAATTGCCTCATATGCGTGCAAAAGCTGGACAATGAATAAGGAAGATGGAAGAAGAATTGATGCTTTTGAATTATGGTACTGGTAGAGAATATTGAACATACCATGGTCTGCCAGAAGAAGTACAGCCAGAATGCTCCTTAGAAGCGAGGATGGCGAGACTTCAACTCATATACTTTGGATATGTTATCAGGAGGTTCTAGTCCCTGGAGAAGGACATTATGCTTAGTAGAGGGTCAGCAAAAAAGAGAAGACCCTCAACGAAATGGATTGAAACACTGGCTGCAACAATGAGCTCAAACACAGCAACGATTATGAGGATGGTGCAGGACAGGGCAATATTTCATTCTGCTGTACGTGAGGTCTCTATGATTCAGAACCAATTCAACTGCACCTTACAACAACCGTATATAGAGGTAATATATAAGGGTAAAACTGAGATGTCCTCCTAATATCCAGCCCCCATACATTGAACATATTCAGTGACATTGCTCTTATAGACCAGAGAAGGAAAACCTAGGCCCTAAGTCCTAGCGGTGGTTCAGTGGTAGAATTCTTGCCTTCCATGCCAGAGACCAAGGTTCAATTCCTAGCCAATATACCTCATGAGCAGTCACCACCCACCTTTAGTGGAAGCTTGCATGTTGCTATAAAGCTGAACAGGTTTCAGTGGAGCTTTCCAAATAAAACAGACTAGGAAAAAAGACCCGGCAACTTACTTCCGAAATCAGCCAGTGAAAACCCTGCGGATCACAATGGTCCAGTCTGCAACCAATCATGAGTATGGGGCTGGACCAGGCAGCCTTTTGTTCTGTTGTTCATGGAGTCACCAAGAGCAGGGGGCCACTTGATGGCAGCTAACAATGACTAGCAAGCAAGCATGATGCAAATGCAGAAAAAGATAGTCTAAAGTTTAGAACGATAAAAGAACTCTCAGGGAAGCCACCATGAAAACAGAGCCACTGAAGTTTCCGGACAGGAAGTCGGATCTAGTCATAACCCCGAGGAGGAGGAGGAAGGCTCTGAGTGCCTCCTGCCTTTCCAGTAGAGTTTAGTACTCGGCAGACTCACCCCAAATCCACTGAGAACACTTCTTTAAGCCCCTCCAATAGTCACTGCCATTTTGATCCACTGCAGTGTCCCCATGGCTCCAAGGTATTTACTTAATTACCACTTGAGGTCACTCATCCCGCTGTCACATTTTATGGCTGCTTACTTATGTGCCTTTCCTCCCTGGAGAAAGTCAAAATTTCTAGCTCAGAAGGAACCACTGCGCTCTGTGACAGGTGCCCAGGGTGACTTCGTTGAGTGAATACTGAATGAAATTTCTTTTCTTGTAGACCTGGCCCCAGTTCTGGCCCAGAGCTCCTAGGGGTTCAAAGAAGGCAGAAAAGGAATGATGTGGGATCATGTGGAGCCAGCTGACATCTGTGCTACTGTTTGTCTGCTCACCTCCCCAGTCTCCATTGACTATTCTACCCCATGGAAGCCAGAAACACCTGCATGTCAGAGAGTCAAAGGTGTTATCTGAGGTTTTGTCAGATAATATTCAGACCCCGAAGGTTGTATAAGACATAATTCCTACTCTGGAAAAAAAAAAATGTATATTTTAAGGGGTGGGTCCAAAATTTTGCAAGAAAAAGTCACATCGGGCTATGCCTTTAAAATGAAGGAGGCGGAGGTGATGTGATTATAACTGATAGGAAGTGCTGATCAGAATATTTATTATTCCTGAAATTTCTGCTGCATCTCAGAAGTTGTACACAAATCCCAAGATAGGGACACACTCATTCAGATGACACCATTCGATGCCTGTCCCAGGAAGAAGGGAACGGAGCCATGGCTCCCGGCAGGAAGTCCTCCTTTACTCTGCTTCCCCATTCCTGCAAGGGGGTTCCACCCACCCTGGCCTTTTATTGGCACTAGCCCGTCTGCCTCGGCAGGAGAGGACCAGCCGTTTCCTCACAAACATGTGTGCTGAGTCATACACTGACTTCTAGATGTTCAAAGAATCAATGAAGATTTCTCCAGAAGCCGCTGTTTTTGCTGTTTTTAAGTCCCTGCTTTCTCACATGCACATTCACTTCCCCTCAGATTGCATGGACTCATGTAGGATTGCTAGCCTTTTAGATTATCATATGAGGACTTTAGAATCTCCTCTTTCCATCAACATTATTCCTTAACACACAAAAAAAAAAGCATAAAAGACAGTCTTTATATTGAATAAACTTAAAAAGTTGCCCTTATTTTTCTAATTTCACCATAAGCTGCTGACCTGTACTTAGGGATCACGTCCCTAGAGGGAGCATTCCAACGATTAAACTTTCTTTCTTGGAATGTTGCTAGATGAGTTCTAAAATATCAAAAATCTGGTTGACTTTTCTTACAAATCTTAACATCTTATGTCGTAAGTCTTACAAAGTTTAAGAACGTTGCTGTTGCTAGGTGCTGTTGAGTTAGCTCCAATTTACAGCAACCTTATGTACAACAGAATGAAACACTGCTGAGTTGTGCGCCATCCTCACAATCATTGCTACGTTTGAGCCCTTTGTTGCAACCACTGTGTCAATCCATTTTGTTGAGGATTAAGAATAGGAGATAAAAAGGGATCAGGAAGTGGTGGTAAAAATCACCAGGAGTCAAAGGGTTTCTGGGAATCTTTCATTGGCAGGAAAAACAGGTGCTAACTGATGCAGAACTTGATGACCAAATCTAAGCTTTGTTCTTTCTTCTCTGCTCCAGGTACATGGCTATCATCCATCCCCTCCAGCCTCGGCTGTCGGCCACGGCCACCAAGGTGGTCATCTGTGTCATCTGGGTGCTGGCTCTCCTGCTGGCCTTCCCCCAGGGCTATTACTCAACCACAGAGACCATGCCCAACAGAGTCGTGTGCATGATCGAATGGCCCGAGCACCCCCACAAGATTTACGAGAAAGTGTGAGTAGTGACGACTTCCTGCTCTGAAGTCACTGTGCTGTGAGGTGTCTTCCTGATCTTTCCTTGTTTCTTCTTTCTTTCCATGCTCCTTTGTCAGTTAGGATTCAATTTGTATCTATAAGCATCTCTCATATCCACCTTGATATTGAGTAGACATGCTCATAGTAATCTGGGGACTATTATGTCCCAAATACTGTTCTGGGCCTTGAAAGAGAAAAAAAAAACAAGACCTGGATCCTGTTATAGCAGGTCCTTTGGGTGCCCACCCCATATGCCTCGAGTCTTTTAACTTTCCCCTGCCAGAGACTCCATTTCCTTACCTGGGACTCTTCCTAAGCCACAGAATGCCACTCTGCCCACTTGCACAGCATGCCAGAAGGAGGGCAAACTACCCTCCCTGCCCAGCAGTCCTCACAATGACTGATGGGAGTTGGTGTAGAAACAGCACAACTCCTGCACCTCTCAGGTGGGACGTTTCTGAGGTGTGCGTTTTAGATCGTTCCCAGTGTTTCCTCCTGGGATTAAGCTCCAGTCACCCCAGTGGAAGCTGGCTTGACAACACATCCTTTTTGGCCTCCTTCCCTCCCTGTACCACTGCCCTACTCCCTACAGGTGTTTCTTTCTCCTCCCATATAAGTGACTTGCTCTTGACTGCTTGTCTCAGGATCTGCCTTTTGGGGAAACCAAACCAAGACATCTTCCTTCCAGGATTGTCCAGTTAGAGAAATAAGGCATACCCCTGTGAAATGCATGGGAGCACAGGCCAACACACTGAGACCTTATGAGTTACAGGCCCCCTCCAGGGTAGCCCTACTGCTCTTCCAGGGGCTTGGCTGGTCACATGTAGGGGTTTTCAAAGTCATCCCAGCAATTTCCTCCAAGACTTCTTATTCTAGAGGCAGTATCGAAACAGCTTATTCTTTGTTTTGTTCTGTACAAGTGAGCAGCAATGTGGCATTTATATTACCATCAGTTTTCTGGTTTCAGAGCACATTGATAATGTGGATCTTTTTGAAATTCCTCTATAATTCCCAAATCTTGGGTTTATTATGTGAATGTAAAACACAACTGGTGTTAGAAGCAAAAGATCTGGGTTTTCATTACAGTTACTATCTATGTGACCTTGGGCGAGTATCCAGCTTCTCAGACTCCCATTACCTTCTTGTTCAGATGTAGGAAAATAAAGCACTGCTTTCCATACACAAGAAGATCAAGAAAGATAATGTATTCTCACACTACAAGTTATTAAATGCCTACAAAAGGTCATATTGTTATCGAACCAAATTCATCAGATGCTACCTAATCATTATAGGCTTTTAAACTTACTAGATGTTAAAAGGAGATGCTATACCTGTCCTCCCCCAAGATCAGAGGTCCCCACAGCTTGTGACACACAGAGTTATCATGTTGCATTTGTTCCATGGAGCGTGGAAAAGTGGCTTGCTGGAAAGTCCTACCTACAACTCAGACTTTGCCTTCCAGATGCAGACAGTAGGGTTTAATCAATCAAGCAGTGGGGAGGGTTAATGCTCAACTCAGAAGTAGAAATTGAAAATTATTTCTTCAAATAAAACTACAAGCTTGAGCAGGGTCTCAGCGGGAGAAACAACACAGCTTTACAAGGCATACAAGACCCGTGAACATGTTCAAGTCAGAAGGTGTCCTCAAAAGAAAAAAAAGGAAAGAAAACCCCTGAGTGAAAGCTCATTATATAAACTGCTTCAGAAACCACCATAGACTATGTGGACTGTAGGTCAGGTCTTATTTCTCATGATGCTTTCAAAGTCCAATCGGCATTCTATAACTTTTGTTTCAATATACCCATAGTTCTTTTATCTTTCAAATAATTCAAAGTTTGGCTTGGAAAAGAAAATTTATTTTGCCATGGATCTCTGGGATCTTGTCCAAGAAACAGGAGTGTTTTGAACTTTTGAACATTTTGCTGTCTTTATGTTTACTAATGACTAGAAAGTCCCTTTGAGATTCTACACAGCATGTTGGATGGTCTTCTTTCTTTGCTGTGAAAATTTAGGATAACTGCTACTGGATGCATGGTTAGGGTTCCCGTCAGTAATTATTTCATCATTTTAACCTTAAAAAAGAGCCTTGTTTAAGAGTAAAGTGTCTGTGTGTCTCCTGACAACAATTCTAAATATCCTTTCTGGCATCAACTGCAAACGCAGTTCTTTTTCTTCTAACCCTACCTACCCAGAATTAGATCAGATATCAAACAGTAAGGGGCACTGTGCTCCGGACTGCCATGTCTCCCCGAGACGTCACACTCCAGCCGCAAGTTCAGAGGCATCCAGGAAACCCAAGCTTCTGACCTGCTGACTACAAATTCGGGGATTCTCACTACCCTCTCAGGTTTGATAATTTTCTAGAATGACTCACAGAACTCAGGAAAGCTCTCTACTTAGGATTACAGTTTTATTACAGCAAAAAGGATATAAAAGAAGAGATTCATAGAGCGAGGTCTGAGAGGGTCCCCACTGTGAAGCTTTTGTGTCCCAAAGAATATGGTATCCTCTTGTGCGTCGATGTCTACCATCAACAAGGAAGTTCATCCAAGCTTCACTGTCCAGAGTTTTTATTGGGGTTTCACTACCTAGGCATGATTGATTGAATCACTGTTCACTCAGTTGAACTCACTGTTCAGATCCACTCTCCTCAGAGGTTGAGGTGATCTCTTGTGGTAGATCTTTCTGGCATGGCCAGCCCCCGCCTTATTAGCATAACCTCATGTGTGATCTGAAGCCCCTCCATGAAAAACAAAGACTCCAGTCACTGGGAAAATTCCAAGGGGCCCTGGGTGCAGTGGTTAAGAGCTCAGGTTACACCATCAGGCACAAAAAGTTGGCAGTTCGAATCCACCAGCTGTTCCTTGGAAACCCTATGGGGCAGGTCTACTCTGTCCTATATGGTTACTATGAGTCGGAATCGACTCAGTGGCAAAGAGTTCGGGTTTTGTTTTTGTTTTTTGTTTTTTTTTTTTGGTAGCGATTACCTCCCAGGAACCAGGGACAAAGACCAGACTCTTTAGATAAAGTTAATTGAAAGTCCTACAAAAAGCATCTGATTTTATCTACTCAGGGTGGATAAATATTTTATTGATCCCATAGTAGGTCAAAAGACTTCATACTTGCCATTCACATATTGACTGTAATGAAAACCTAAGTCAAGTACATTCCAACCCATTGCCATAGAGTCTATTCCAACTCATGGCAATCCCACATGTTACAGAGTAGAACTGCTCTATAGGGTTTTCTTAGCTGTAATCTTTGCAGAGGCAGTTCGCCAGATCTGTCTTCCATGGAGCTGCTGGGTAAATCCAAACCGCCAGCCTTTAGATTTGCAGCCTATTACAAACAGCTTGTGCCAGCCAGGCTCCTTAGTCAAACACATAGCAAAGCTTTATTCAAACCTATTTTCTTTTGTCAGTATCCTTCATAATGCATTATAATATATTTTTAGGGAATTTAAATTTTACAAGCTCTAACCTTACAACTTAATTATTAGAATTTGGAGCCCTGCAGGCCCAGTGGTTAAGAGCTCGGCTGCTAACCAAAAGGTCAGCAGTTCAAATCCACCAGCTGCTCCTTGGAAACTCTACGGGGCAGTTTTACTCTGTCCTATAGGGTCGCTATGAGTGGGAATTGACTTGATGGCAACGTGTTTGGGGTTTTTTTGGTTTGTTTGTTTGGTTTTCTATTAGAACTAATAATTTCCATTTCCACAGTACAATATTGGCCCAGATTTGAAACCAGAAGGAAACTTGGTTTTGAGGCAATGTAATAATTAGGATAAGTATGTGAACTCTGGAGTTAGATGAGAGATTGGTCCTCAGCCCCATCACTGGAAGTTACATTGGAAAAGTTACTTAAGCCTCTAAGCTGGATGGTACATCCCGCAGGGAAGCAATGAGAGAAGTAAATAAGCTAACCCACGTAAAGTGCTCAGCCCAGTGTTGGGCACATGGTAAGGGTCTAGAGAATGTTAACTACTGTTGTCAGCATCATTAATTAATCCAGTTCCGCTGGCAGACAACTGGCGTCCGTTGGTGTTTGTGATGGGCAGGTGCTTAGACCCACTTTGTCTATAGCATAACTTGTGACAGGTAAAAATGATTTGCTAAAAATCTTAGATTGCTGCATTTGCCTTCTGGCTGCCTGGTGAATACCCAACCCTGATTGTTCCTCATTCAGACTATTAACATGTAGATTAAATTAAGAACTATTAAAGACAAGCGATCCAACAAAAGAATGGGCAGAAGTTTTGAACATGCACTTCACAAAAGAGAATGTCCAAATGGCCATTAAATAAACGAGGAGGCACTCAATTTCATTTATCACCAGTGAAATGCATTAAAACCATATAAGAATTTACTACACACCCATCAGACTGGCAAATATTAAAAAGTCTGACAAAACTGTTTAGAACTTTTGGTGAAGATATGGAACAATGATAACACTTTAGACTGCTGGAAGAAATACAAATACACCCATACTGAAAAATAATTTTACAACATCTAGAAAAGAGCCCTGGTGGCAGACTGGTTAAAGCAATGAACTGCTAACCAAAAGGTTGGCGGTTTGAAACCACCAGCTGCTCCACGGGAGAAAGATGTGGCAGTCTGCTGCTGTGGAGATTTACAGCCTTGGAAACCCTACGGGTTTGCTGTGAGTCGGAATCAACTTGATGGCAGTGGGTTTTTTTTTTTTGAAAAGAAGATGCTATGCATGTCCCATAATCCACCAATTTCACTCAAGGGTAAATACCCTAGAAAACTTATGCACATATGCACCCAAATACATCTAACATAATGTTTGGATCAGCATTGTTCTTACTGCCCAAAACTGGATGTATTCCAAATATCCATCATTAGTAGAATGGATAAAATGTGGCACACATATGTAATGGAACACTTTATAGCTAACGAAATGAACAAAATGTAGCTTTCTGCAACAATATGGATGGCTCTTAAAACAGAATTCTAAAACAGGCAAATGAAATTAAGAATTTTGGCATGCATAAGTAGGTGGTAAAACTATAAATGCAAGCAAGGAAGCGGTCGTCATGAAAGTGAAGACCATGCTTATCTCTCCTGGGAGGGGAAGGAGGTGATTCTGAGGAGAAGGGACACTTGGGGACACTTCTGAAGAGGGAGCATTGTTATGTTTCTTGAGCTCAGTGGTAGTAGCATGAGTGTTTGCTTGAAAACTAGGATTATACCAGATAACTGATTATTTACATACTTTTTCTGGAATGTATGTGTCTTAGTTTCTTAATGCTGCTGTAACAGAAAGACCACGGGTGGATGGTTTTAAAGAAAAAATTTTATTTTCTCACAGTTTAGGAGGCTGGAAGTTAGAATTCAGGGCACTGGCTCTAGGGGAAGGCTCTATCTCTCTGTCGTCTCTGGGAGACTCAGCACTCCTTGTGGATCTCCACGTTGGCGTGTACATTCTCCTTTTGTGCTTGCTTCCCTGTGCCGAATCTGCTCTTTTCATATCTAACAAGTGCTAGTCTGTTTAAGACACACCCTACACTGCTATTGCCTCATTAGCATAACAAAGAAAATCTCATTTCCAAATGGGATTACGTCCACATGTATACCCTTTGCCCTTGAGTTGATTCCAACTCATAACAACCCTGTAGGACAGAGTAGAACTACCTTGTAAAGTTTCCTTTCATGTAGCAGCCTAGCTCATTAACTGTGTGCACACCCAGGGACCCCTGGAAGGATGGGGCAGTTGTTAAACCACAGGACAAGGCCCATACAGTCTCCGTGGCCCTCACCGCTTGCTGCCATGCTCACAGGCGTGTACCTCTGCACTAGAAGAGCTACACACAAACTTGGTTCATCCTCCTGGAAAGTCATAAACACTTTATTTTGCATTAAAAAATATGAATATATTATGGAGTAATGAAAATTTCCATGACTTCTTTAATCATCTGTATTCCCTTCATTTAAGGAAAAACTAACATTTTGATAAATACCCTTCCAATCTTGTGTGTGTGTGCATTCTGTCAACCTCTCTCTGTTTCTCTCTCCATACAAACCCACACATATACAACATGCTATCTACTTTTTAAAATAAGTAATATATTCATATGGTTCAAAAAAGGGTATAGTGCTGGTTTGGGCGGCACATATACTAAAATTGGGATGATACAGAGATTAACATGCCCCTGTGCCAAGGATGACATGCAAATTCATGATGCATTCCATGTTTTTTTTGCTGTGTATATTCTCAACAACGACAATGACAAAATTAAATAAATTAAAAAACAGAAAGAGTATATAGTGAAAGTCTCCTTCTTATCCTTTCCCCGCATCTGCCAGAATTCCATCCCCAGGTAAACATGTTCTTTGTTTCTTGTTTTCTGTCTTATACACATACAAATCAGAACAAGTATAGGCTGTTTCTCTCTTTGTAACACAAAACATAGCGTGTGCACACTGTTCTGTACCCTGTTCTGTTTTTTAACTGAACAAAATATCTCAAAGATCTTTCAATATCAGTTCATACAGAGCTTTTTTTATTTTATCAGACACTCAGTATTCCTTTTTATGAATGCACAATAAGTTATTTAATGAATCCGTTATTGGTGGACTTTTGATTGTCTCCAATCTTCTGTTATTACAAAATGCTGCCATGAAAAACCTTTACGTATTTCATTTTTCACACGTGCAAGTGTATCTGTACTAGAGAATTCCAAAAGTGCAACTGCTGAGTCAAAGATATCCACCATTTTAATCTTCATATTTGCCCTTCATCTGGGATTGTAATAATTTACGTCCCCACCAGCAACGTGTGACAATGCCTGTTTCACCACAGCCTCACCGACAGGGCTTATTGTCAAGCGTCTAGATTTTCATCCATCTGATGGGGGAAATGATGTCTCATCAGAGTTCAAATCTGCATTTCTCTTATTAAGAGTGGGGTTGAGCATCTTTTAATAATTTAAGAGTCATTTGCATATACATTTTATAATCTGATTATTTCATGTACAATATGATGAGGAATTTTCCATGTCATTAAGCATGTTTCTACAACATGATGTGATATGTAGATATGTACACATATGTATGTATATGTAAGTGTATTAACTAATCCCCTCCTTTGAAAGTGATTACTCCGGTGGTTTCTTTTAACTGACTAAAAAAATACTCATTGCCGTCGAGTCGATTCAGACTCAGAGTGGCTCTATAGGACAGAGTAGAACTGCCCCATAGGGTTTCCAAGGAGCGCCTGGTGGATTTGAGCGGCCAGCCTTTTGGTTAGCAGTTGTAGCTCTTAACCACTACACCACCAGGGTTTCCCTTAACTGACTAGTAAGATAAAATACTAGGGCAGTGGTGGTCCAGTGGTAGAAATTTTGCCTTCCATGCCCCAAGTGGCTCTTCTTGATGGAGAAAAAAAGCACAGAGAAAGGAAGATGAAATATAAAGAAGAAAAATCTGGCTCTGCAAAATACAGCCCCCCTTCCTATTAAAACTAAGAGTGTGCAGTAGCTTTCAAAGTTATTCAGACCCAAGCCCACTCTGGAGGATGCTGTTTGATCTGTAAGGTTGCCGTGGTCCTGGAAGGCCCTGGGGCAATGCACCTGACCACAAGGAAGATGGACAAGCCCACGTTTCTTCATCAGAGGGCTCACTACCAATGCCAGAAAGTGTGCCATAAGCCTGAAAAATGAGAAAGACATCCAAAAGAATGAGATTTAGACAGCCTGCAGAATTTCAGCTTCCCTGAATCATTTATTTATATTGGTCGTATGTCGTTTTCTGTTAATTAAACTTCTATTGGCATAACTTTGTGGTAGAGTTTTAGCACAAGGTAAGACATGGCGATTCTGAATTTCAGATATTGTGGGTAGTACTGGGAGAGGAGCCTGTCAGAAAACCAAGGTTTCGTGACTCTTATTACCTGGGGATTTTGTGAAGATGCGCACAAATGTGGATATATTAACTCTAGTATAATTTTCTAATAAGTACCAGTTCTAAACGGCAGCTATAAAATAGGCTGTTGTCATTATCTACATTTTGTCCTTTGTATGTCATGACCGATTACAAAAAATTGATAGAAAAATTTATATTTATACATATGCTTTCCTTTTATTAATAATGATGAAAGTTGAAAATCAGCTAATTGACAGGAAGTAGGAGGGGAAAAGGGAATATTAGAAAATGTAACTGCAGCACAACTTCTCAGATTTTCCACTTTCGTGATTATCTCACAAATTAAAAAGGAAGTGTAGATCCTTTGCCAAGCTGCTCCAGGCCTTGGCTAAAGGGATGTCAGCATATTTGTGTTTCCAGGATTGATTGTTTATGCTTGCTGGAGTGATTAATCTCCTCCCCTGACACCAACTACATTTATAGATACAGCCCAGGGCCCCTAGTACCGTCACTGCTCTTGATGAAAAGCAGTTAAACCAAGAATGAAAAGTGTGTTGACACTTCAGGGAAACTGGTGGCATAAAAACAAGCCCTCCTCCCTGACTCTTAGAAAAAAATTAGAGTGAAGAAAGCAAAACAAGGATAAAGAAAAAAGTACATGGATGCAGAAACTCGGAAAGTTGCCATTCAAATGCGAGAAATTCCCCTAAGTGTCGGGTAGGTGTGTGCAGATAGAGCCAAATAGGAGACAGTCCACCCCAGGGCCCTCGGGCAACTCTCCTTCCTGAAAAAGTGGTGCAGTATCCTGGGAGAAGTATACTAGCAGCCCCTAATTGGGAGGTAGAAGTGTAAGCCTTGAGCAAGATGGGACCACTCAATTTGGGATTCCTTTGGCTGATGTGATCAACAACTTCCGGAGGCAGTTGCCTTTCAGACTGAAAAACATAGGGACCAAACTCTCCTGACAGCATGACTGACAATAACATAAAATGGATGACTTTCTACAAGACTACAAATAATCAAGTTGATACAGAAAGAACAAAACTAAAGGAACTAATAAGTTTGGGGAGGGATGAAAATACTGTTCAAGAATTACATCTGTCAAAGCACTAAGATCTAACTTATGCAACCAAATTCTTTCAAATGCCCTATAAGCTTTTCATAAGTACAGAACAGTATGGAAAGCTTGCTAATTTATTATACAGATTTGGCATAACCCGAATATACAAACTGACAAATAGAGCGCCAACCTCAATCCTTCAGGCCAATCCCATTTACAAATATAGAGACAAACATCCTAATTAAAATATTAGCAAATAATATTTGAATAGCTATGCACTGTTTTTAAGCATGACTTTTTCCAATAATATAAGAAGAGTGAATTATCAGGAAATCTACCATTATATTTCATTAAATTAATTAGTCAAAAGGAAGCATCATATATTTATCTCATTAATTATGAAAAATAAATTTGTTAGAATACAGTATCTATTTTTAAAAAGTAGATATTCTATATATCAACAGCAATCCTTGATAAAATAAAATGAATAGTAGATACCCTTTACAATAGAAATAAAAACACTTAAAATAATCTTAAGAATTAGTCAGGATTTCTTGGGAAAAAATGAAAAAAGCATGCTATTGTAGACTTCACTGAATGGTCTTAAGAGAATATTTGAGGAATATATTTCATATAATTCAAAATCTAAAAAGTATTTAAGGATATATAGGAAAGAGTCTCCCTTTATTCTTTACATAATTCCATAAAGATACCAATTCTTCTCAAACTATCCCAAGAGTATGTTCTGATACCTATATGAATACCTATCAGATACCTATATAAATACCTGTCAAGTTGACTTAAACTCATGGAGACCTTAAGTACAACAGAATGAAACATTGCCCAGTCCTGCATCATCCTCACAATTGCCAGTATGTTTGAGTCCATCGCTGTGGCTTTTGTGCCAACGTATCTCACCAAGGTTCTCCTTCGCCCTCATTGGCCCTCTACTTCACCAAGCATGATGTCCTCCTCTAGCAATTGATCCTCTCTAATGGCTTGTCCAAAGCAAGCAAGTCAGACTGTTCCATAGTGATCCATAAGGTTTTTATTGGCTAATTTGGAGGTAGATCATCAGGCCTTTCTTCCTAGTTTATATTAGTCTGGATGCTCCGCTGAAACTTATCCATCACTGGTGACCCTCCAAGTATTTGAAATACTGGTGGCATAACTTCCAGCATCATAGCAACACAAAAGCCAGCATAGTACAACAAACTGACAGGTGGTAGAGAGTATGTTTAGGTGGTTGATAAAATGAATCGCTTGTGTCTTAGTCATTTAGTGCTGCTATAACAGAAATACCACAAGTGGATGGCTTTAACAAAGAGAAATTTATTCTCTTTCTCTCTGTCGGCTCTGGAGGAAGGTCCTTGTCATCAATCTTCCCCTGGTTGAGGAGCTTCTCAGGAGCACGGACCCCAGGTCCAAAGGACATGCTCTGCTCCCAGCGTTGCTTTCTTGGTGGTAATGAGGTCCCCTTGTCCCTCTGCTCACTTCTCTCTTTTATATCTCAAAAGAGATTGACTTAAAACACAACCTATTCTTGCAGATTGAGTCCTGCCTCATTAACATAACTGCCTCTAATCCTGCCTCATTAACACCATGATCATAAGAATAAATGGTTAAAATAGTTCAAGAAAATAATGAATAAGAAGAATGAATTTTAATATAATCAAAACAATGAAAAAGAATGACAAGAGGTGATTTGCTCTTCCAGATATAAAAGTACTCAGTACCAGTAGCCTAATTGGTCAATAAAAGACAGAATAGAAGTCTTTCTCTCTCTCACACACACAAACCCATGAATATAAAACTTTATATTTTAGTATTTGCTAAAGATTTAAAATCAGTAAAGATTATTCCATAAATTTTTTTAGAAACCTAGATAACTCAAAATTCTGTAGGATTCCATAGTCCAATGAGTTTGTAGGAAACTGCATAACCCACTTCTCATCCTCACTTGGAGAGTCACAATTTAGATTACTATAAGATGCCTCTAAGAGGGCTTCCTTGTTTTAAAAGATATTTTCAATCTATTTTTATAGGGAATATATTGATGTGGCTTAAAAAGTAAAAACAGTAAAAAGGTAGTCAGGAAAAAGTGTTTCCCTCTCATCCTATACCCCTCCATGGATAATGACTATTCTTAGTTTCTTATGAGTCTTCCAAAGTTTCTTTATGCTTATCTAAGCAATTATGAATATATATTTTATTGGCTCCTTTCTTTACACAAAATATATATAATACACCCTATTCTGTGCCTTACTTTTTCCGTTAACAGTTTATGTCAGATACCCCTTCCCATCAGTATGTAGCAAGCATTCTCGTTTTTTCTTTAAACCTGCATACTATTCCTCTGTATGGAAAAAACAGTAATTTACTTACTGAGTATGATATTGGTGTATATTTAGATTGCTTCTTTTGTTTTGCCATTTCAAATTACATTGCAATGAATGGGCTCCATTCTGAGAAGTTTTGCAATAAATAAACCCAGTGGTTTTGCTTAAACCTGTGTTTCCCAAACTTACTTGATCATGGAATCTTTCTTTTGATTAATCCCTGTTAACATCCCACAGATATATTGTCCATAAACTATACTGTGGGGAAACTGCAAGCTAACTATAAAACCGGACCTTTCTCACAATTTAAAAATGATATAAATTCCAAATAAGTTAGAATGGGGTAGAAGCTTTATAAGCATAACACTCAAGGCAAAAACCAAAATGAAAAAGAGTTCTCATTTGGGTATAGATATAAGTAAAGGTAGAGTTATGGATATAGACAGACATAGGAGTTCCTGGGTGATGCAAACAGTTAAGAGCTTAACTACTAGCAGAAAGTTTGGCAGTTCGAACCCACCCAGAGGTGCCTCAGAAGACAGGCCTGGTGATCTGCTTCCTTTTCGTCAAAGCCTTTAAAACCCTATGGAGCAGTTCTACTCTGCACACATGGGGTCACCATGAGTTGGAATTGTCTGCACAGAAACTAACAACAGTAAGAAGATAGATACAGATATAGATATAGGTATAGGTAGGTATAGGTGTGGAGCCCTCATGGCGAAGTGGTTAAGAGCTCAGCTGATAACCAAAAGGTCAGCTGTTCGAATCCACCAGCCGCTCCTTGGAAACCGTGCGGGGCAGTTCTACTCTGTTATATACGCTTTCACCATGAGTCGGAATCGACTCGACGGTGCACAACAAAGACATACCTAAACCTAAACCAAAAAAACTACTCTGTCCTATGAGTCGGTATTGACTCGATTGCAATGGGTTTGGTTTTTTTGTTTAGGTATACGTATGTCGTTGTTGTGTGCTATCAAGTCGATTCCGACTCGCAATGAACGTGTATATGACAGAGTAGAACTGCCCCACAGGGTTTCCTAAGCTATACCCTTTATGGGAGCAGATCACCAGGTCTTTTCTCCTGCAGAGCCACTGATGGATTCCAATCACTAACCTTCAGATTATCAGCCAAGCACTTAACCATTGTACAACCAGGGCTCTTTGAAATAGATATAGGTATAGGTATAGACAGAGATATATTAAGTTGTGTGTATCAAGAAACTAAATGAGGAAATCTTTTTTAAACTTTTGCAAATGACAAATTGAAAAAAAAGTGAAATACAAGACAAACCATTAATATAACTAGCATAGAGGAGATCTGATCAGTAAGAATAAGTCAAAGTCAAAAAACTAACAGTTAACAAAGAATGTGAAAAAAAATTATTCCAATAATGGATGTAAGTGTTCCTGTACTTGGCTGACCTAGATAAAACTTGTTGAAAATACTATTAACAAGGTTATGGGGAAGGTGAGTGCTGTTTCAGGGAGGATAGTTTGACAGAATCTATTAAGGTTTTTAAATGTACACTACTTTGAATCAGCAATTACAGTCTGAGAAATTCATAAGCACAAGACTGTATAGGCAAGATAGTGGTACTAGCATCATTTATAAGGTTGTAAAATTAGAAACAAACACCAGTTATAGAGGACTGATTAAATAAATGACGGATCATCCATACAAAGAAAACCTATGCAATCATTAAAAATAACATTGTACAAACATTAATTAACATGAAAATGTATTCATGATACTCTGATCAGTAAATAAACCAGGTTTCAAAGCAATGCGCTTAGTATAATACCATTTGTGGGTTTTGTAAAGTGTGCTGTTGTTGTGTGCCTTCAAGTGAATTCCAACTCAGAGCAACCCTATGGGACAGAGTAGAACTGCCCCATAGGGTTTCCAAAGCTGTACTCTCTAAGAAAGCAGACTGCCACATCCTTCTCCCATGGAGCAGCTACTGGGTTCAAACCCCAGAACTTTTGGTTAGCAGCTGAGCTCTTAACCACTGCACCACCAGGGCTCCTTTTTGTAAAGTGTACACGTATACTTATAGATGATAGGGGAAATGTCTGGAAAGATATGCAGCAAAAGTTTACGCTCAATGTTTTTGCTTTCTTGGAAGTGAGATTACGTTCACTTAACATTTTTATTTTTGTTTCTCTGTAATGTAAGTTTTTCTAAACTAAATATAATTTATTGCCTCCTGTCTTAGTTATCTGGGGCTGCTATAACAGAAACACCACAAGAGGATGTCTTTAACAAACAGAAGTTAATTCTCTCACAGACTAGTAGGCTAGAAGTCCAAATTCAGAGTGCAAGCTCCAGCAAAAGGCTTTATTTCTCTGCTGGCTCTGGGGGAAGATCCTTGTCATTACTCTTCCCCTGGTCTAGGAGCTTCTCAGCACAGGGGTCCCAGGTCCAAAGGACATGCTACCCTCCTGGCTCTTCTTGATTGGAGGTAATGAGGTCCCTCTCCTCTCTGCTCATCTTTTATATTTCAAAAGAGATTGACTGAAGATACAATCTAATCCTGTAGCATGTGTCCTGCATCATTAAGATAACTGCCTCTAATCCTGCCTCATTAACATCATATCCGTCCATACATACCCGTTGCTGTCAAGTTGATTCCGACTCATAGCCACCCTGTAGGACAGAATAGAACCTACCCATAGGGTTTCCAAGGAGCAGTTGGTAGATTCAAACTGCCAACCTTTTGGTTAGCAGATGAGAGCTCTTAACCACTATGCCACCATGTCTCCATTAACATCATAGAGGTTATACAATACATAGAATTATCAGATCACAAAATGGAGGACAACCACACAATACAGAGAATCATGACCTAGCCAAGTTGACATTCATTTTTGGGGGACACAATTCAGTCCACAGAACTTCCTCTGCATTTTTTTAATTCAGTAATGTGAAAGTGTTAAGGTATCTACTTATAAATATCATCAAGTAAAAAAAAATCACTAGGGAGTAAAAGGATAAAGTAAAATGAGTATTTCAGCACCTGAAGAAGAGTTTGGCTGACTGTAGAGTTATTAGCCCACAATCATTTTCTCTAAATTCTTTAGACACTGTTCTGTGGTCTTCTAGCATTTAGTTTTGTGAAGAAACCTGATGCCATTTGTTTTTTTCCATTTTAAATAATCTGTGATTTCTGCCTGCATGCATTTAAGATTTTTCTTTATTCTTTATATATAAAACAAACAAAAAAAAAACTCCACACTATAATATATGTAAATGTAAAGGGGTTTTTGGTTTTATTTTTGTATTTTTCTGCACTTGACGAGTGCCTTCTGATCTAGAATCGAATCTCTAATTCAGAGACATTTCCCTCCATAGGTTTTGCTTTTTTTTTTTTTTTAATTGCTTGGCCTCGGTTCTGCTTTCCCTTTTCAGAGTCCCTACTATGCATAAATTGTTTCCCTAGAGCCTATCCCCCATGTTACTTACCATTTAGCTAATCTCAGCCATTTCTCTCATTGCTTTTCTGATTTCTGGGTGGCTTCTCAAGCATGTCTGATGAGATTGTAAGATCAGAAGACTATCTTCTCTTCATTGCCCATTGCATTTGTAATTCTGTAATCGTGTTTTTCATTTGAAAGCAATATTTCCTGCTCTTTTCATAGATGCAACTGAAATCTTGCTTTAGAAACAAACAAGGGATTGCCTTGAATTTCCACCTGTTTCTTTAAGTGTTAAAGTAAGCTCTTTCACAGAGAGGTATTCACTTATTTTCCAGATTGGTTCCTGTGTTAATCCTGCCAAATAGCCAAGGATTTCCTTATTTTTTGTTTCTCATTTGTTTGTTCGTTTTGCTCAATCTTATAAAGTGCAGTTTGCTTTCCAGTATGGAGAATTAATATGGATTGAGAATTGCAGGGATGCCTACTCAAATCTTTCAATCATACATAGAGAGAAGGGATAAATGTAGGATTGCTGCAGTTTTACTCTTCCACCTGGAAGTCCCAGCTGACTCCCCACTGTGGGCCTTTGGCTGTTCAAGACAAGGGGAAGCTGGACATTGGCCCTTGAGCTGGTAGTGTCTCAGCTGATAGCAGGTTCAAGGTTTGACCTCATCCGATCTCTTAAACTCTTCCTCATCTTCCCCCTGCAGCCCTCTACATGGGGCAGGTCCCTCCCACTCTTCCCCAAGTAAGTTGTTTCTTCTCTACTGGCTAGACCCTCCCCCAGCCAGGTCTCAGCTACCAGAAGAA
The DNA here is from genome assembly GCF_000243295.1 of Trichechus manatus latirostris. NCBI lineage: Eukaryota > Metazoa > Chordata > Mammalia > Sirenia > Trichechidae > Trichechus > Trichechus manatus. The sequence goes on from NW_004443940.1 coordinate 7,336,456, forward strand.
ATCTGTTCTGGCCTGTTTGTGACACCTACTCTTGTTTCCAGATCTGAAATAGATTTTTTTTACATTTCTTTGGTAATTTGACTATTTTAGAGAAAGAAGAAATTAACTATATGGGCTTAGACTGGAACATTATATCCAAATTTTGAAATGATCCCTTTTATATTTTCCAACTGGTAACATAGGGCAGTAATTGGTTTTTATGAGTTTATCCTTTATCTAGCTTATTTATTGATTCTAATAGTGTTTAAGCTGAGTTTTTATAGGAATATAATCATATCATCTGTAAATAACAATTGTCTCCATATTTCTAATGGTTATATCTCTTATTTCTGCTTCATGTTGTATTGTAATAATAGATGCAAACATCTTAATTAAAATATTAGCAAATAAAATTCAAAACTATATTAAAAAAGGAGTACACAGTGCAGAAGCATGACTTTTTTCAGCAATGCAAGGATAGTAAGTTATCAGTTACCCATCCAGAATGCCACATTACATTTAACTTTTACAGGGTTAAATAATGATGGATTTGCAAATTTTCTTACCTTTCTGGGAATGCCTCTAGTACTTTACCGTTACGTAGGTTTGGGTTGTTGGTTTCACAATTAAATTCCTTGTTGATTGTTTCTCAACATTCATATATTTTATTATTTTAAGAAACATCCTCTATTCCTAGTTTGGTAAAGAATGTTATCAAAAGATCTCAGCATCTGTTGAGAAAAATAGTTTTTTAATGTATCCCAGTGATGCAAATCATTGTAATTCTATATTTGTGTATTTTGGATGTATCTCAATTTCTCATGATGAATCATGCTTTTCATATACTGATTATTTATGCTAAATAAGATTTTTGTATTTATATTCAAAAAAAAGTTTGCATTTTTTTGTGCTTTGTCAGGTTTTAGCATCAAGCAATTCCTGAATAGCATTGGAATTAGCAAAGGAACTCACTCATAAAACCAGCTGGCCCTAGAGCCTTTTATGGCATAAACTCTAATACATCTTTAGTTCCACCTGCTACTTTTAGTATTTCTGCTTTTTTAATTTGTTGATTTATATTTTTCACGGGAAAAAAATATATTCCACAGTGATTTTAAATGTAATTATATACAATTATACATCATCTTTTTGTTTTTTCTACTTCCTCTACCGTTATTCCAAAATATTTGCCAAAGAATGGATTTGTCCATTCTATTGCTTTTTATTCATTAACTTCTGCTTTTGTTTTTATTTTCTTCTTCCTGCTTTTCTTAATTTTATTTAAATTCACATTTTCTCACTATCTCAGTTGAATGCTTTTATTATTTAGTTTTATATTTCAAATAGTGAAAAATCTACCACTTAGATCCACTTTGTCTCCATTCCATAAGGACTGCTAGGTAGTGCTCTCAATTTCTTTACTTTTTAAATAATCTACCACTATATGTCCATTTTTTCCTTGACTCAGTAAATATTTAGAAAAGTTTTATTTTTCTAAGTCCAATTTATTTGAAGTATTTCTCTCTCTCTTTTTCTTTCCTTCTTTCCCTTTATTCTTCCTTCTTTCTTCCTTTCTCTCTTTTTCATGAACAGAGACTGTGGCATATGCCACAGTTTACTTTTTGAAACTGGTTAAAATACTTTTTATGGCCCAAAATATACACATTTAAAGGATGGAAAATTCTCTATACTCAGGGTTCAAATTTTAATTGTGAATCATCTTACTAGTTGTTTTGTTCTAATTTGTTCTTGCATTTAGTCATCATGTTTATTTCTTTTTTATTATTATTGTGCTTTAGATGAAGGTTTACAGAGCAAATTGGTTTCTCATTAGACAGTTAATACACATATTGTTTTGTGACATTGATTGCCAACCCCCTGATATGTCAACACTCTCCGCTTCTCGACCTTGTGTTCCCCATTTCCATTTATCCAGCTTTCCTGTCCCCTCATGCCTTCTTGTCCTTGCCCCTGGGCTGGTGTACCATTTAGTCTCATATACATGGCTGAGCTATGTATATTATTGTTTGTTTTATGGGGCTGTCTAATCTTTGGCTGAAGGGTGAACCTCAGGAATAACTTCATTACTAAGCTAAAAGGGTGTCTGAGGACCATACGCTGGGGTTTCTCCAGTCTCTGTCAGACCTGTAAGTCTGGTCTTTTTTGTGAGTTTGGATTTTGTTCTACATTTTTCTCCAGCTCTGTCTGGGACCCTCTATTTTGATCCCTGTCAGAGGAGTTGGTGGTGGTAGCCAGGCACCATTTAGTTGCGCTAGACTCAGTCAGGTGGAGGCTATGCTAGTTGTGATCCATTAGTCCTTTGAACTAATCTTTCCTTGTGTCTTTGGTTTTCTTCATTCCCCCTTGCTCCAGATGGGCTGGGACCATCAGAATATCTTAGAAGGCCACTCACAAGATTTTAAGGCCCCAGACGCTACTCACCAAAGTAGGATGTAGAACATTTTCTTTATAAACTATGTTATGCCAATTGTATTTCTATTTATTATCCTCATTTTCACTTTGTTTTCATTTTTTCTAAAATATTTTGAGATAATAATCAAGCTGTACTCTGCCTGACTAATTCAATTTTTTGCTTGTCTAATATGTAATCCACTTCTTTCTCTCTCTCTTTCTCTCTCTCTTTTTTTAAATTCAGCAACCACGTTTTTTATTATGGTTGCCTGGGTATAGAATGTTGAACTCATTTAATGAAACTTTCCTTTTGTTTCTTAAAGACAGCATCTTACTGAGTATTTCTACATACATAAATTAGTTGTTTCAAACAGAATTCCTTTTTTTTTTTTTTTTTTTCTCATAGTAATCTACTTCCGGGACCACTACTCATCTCACCAAAGATATTCACTGAACTGAGGGATACATTCCTCTGAACAACAAATTTCCTCATACTCCCCATGAACTTTCTTTTTTGACTTATTCTTAAAAGGGGTAAACTATGGTTACTTAATATGATTTATCGTTTCATTCATTCACATAGCAAATATTTATGAACACTTACTTTATGGTAAATACTATGCTGGAGATACAACAGTGACCAAGACGTATCCCCCACCCTCAAAGCTCTTAGAGTCTACTGGGCAATCAGACAAGTAAACGAGCATGTAAATGTAGTGTGGTGGGTGCAACACTGAGAATAAGTGCACAGTGCCAGGAGAGTGCTATCTGGGAGAAAGTATACTGATGTGAAGCCGAAGAGGCTGATGGAGAGGAAGAAAATCGCAGGCTAATCAGTTTGGGTTCCCACTGAGACAAAGAATTGTGAAAGTAAAGATACTTGGACAAGTGAGCTGGGAGTATGGACAAGGTATTTATGAAGGAGATATTTGAAATCAGCATTTCAAAAGTAGTGCCTGGTCCAGGGTATGGCCAGGGAGCAGATAACAGATAGAGGAGAGGAGAAGTTAACTGGAGATGAGGAGTCTACAAACTGAGATGCCAGAGTACTGGTGGTCTTTCTCAGGGAGAATGAAGTCACTGGAATGAGACAGTGGCTAGTTTGGAGAAGAAGACTTGCAGCCAGAGGTAAGGTACTCAGTGATTAGGGAGAAGTGACCAGGAGGTTGGAGGGTGGCAGCAATGAAGGAAGAAGGTGACGTGGCTACATAAATAACCCTCAAATGGGTGGTGTCTTAGGCTGGGTTCTCTAGAGAAGCAAAACCAGTAAAGCGTATAAATATATATAGCGAGATTTATGTCAAGGAAATGGCTCATGCAGTCGTAGAGGCTGGGAAGTCCCAAGTCCATGGGTCATACTGGAGGTTTCTCCTGGCTCACAGGCTGCAAAGACCAATGAATCCTAAGATCAGCAGGCAAGATGGCAGATAAGCTGATAACTCAAGTCCCAAGAACCGGAGGTCAGATGACCAGGAGCCAGCTGCAGGATCCAGATTGAGCAAAAGCCCACGAGACTTGCCAGAAAGTCCACCTATATTGAATGCAGGCCACACTCCCAAGGAAATTCCCTTTCGACTGATTGGCTACTCACAGCAGATCCTATCATGGAGGTGATCACATTATATCAAATTTCATCATGGAAGTGTTGACAACATTATACAACTGCCAAAATGCGTCATAAATGCCAAACCACTGAGAATCATGGCCCAGCCAAGTTTACACACAACTTTAATGATCATAGATGGTATTTGATAGGATGGAAGGGACAGTGGCCTGGATGGGACAATAAGGAGCAAGGAGAACCCTTGCCCCACCTCCTGGTTCTTAGGAGAGTGAATGTGAGAGACCTGAGGGTTGGGGGGGGAGACTTTATTTGAGAGGAGTACAGGGGCCTGCCAGGGTTCTGTTAAGGATAGGGGTAGAAGGAACACTCCTGAAAACTTTGAAGATAGAGGGAAGTTAACATGCCACAAAGCAGGAGTTCAAAGGCAGAGTAGGGTAGTCTTAGAGGAAAGTGAGAGGGACTCAATTAGCTGATGGGATGAAATCCTAGAGTGACCTGGATTTGTGGTGGTGACCAAAGTTGACAGGGAAATGTCTCATGGACCAAGCCTGGAAGTCTCTTAGCACATGAGAGTGGTTCACTTTCTCGCCTGTGGTCTCCAAGGTTTGGCCGTTATTGAGGTAGCTGCTCTGAGGTTTCCCTTGGTGATTCCCATAGGACAACTGCGGCCTCAGGCTCCCTCAAAAACATCTCTAGGAGATTTGAGGATGTTTATTAAGGAAAACAAAATCATTTTTTGATGAAAAATTGGAACCAACCTTAATGTGCCATGATGTGGACATTGTGGGGCTCTTGTGGCACAGTGGTTAAGCAGTTGGCTGCTAACCAGAAGGTTAGCAGATTGAATCCACCAGCCACTCCTTGGAAACCCTATGGAGCAGCTCTACTCTGTCATATAGGATTGCTATGAGTTGGAATTGACTCAACAGCAATGAATGTGGTTTTGTGAACATTGTGGTTTGTGCACTACAATATTATGCAGCTGCTAAAATGGCTAAGGAGCCCTAGTAGCACAGCGGTTAAGTGCTTGGCTGCTAACCAAAAGGTTGATCATTGATTCAAACCCACCAAACCCTCCACGGGAGAAAGATGCGGCAGTCTGCTTCTGTAAAGATTTACAGCCTTGGAAACCCTATGGGGCAGTTCTACTCTGTCCTATAGGGTCACTATCAGTCAGAATTGACTGATGGCAATGGGCAATGGCAATTCTATTAGAATTTTTTTTCTTTTTCGAAAATGGAATATACAAATTATTAAGTCTTTTTTTTTTTTTTGATGGTGAAGCTCCTAGTATTTTTTTCTCTCTGCATTCTGCTCTGCATTTCTATGATTTAATAATATTTTTCTATGGTAAATGGAGGGCAGTGATAGTTCAGTGGTAGAATTCTCTCTTTCCATGCCAGAAACCCAAGTTCTATTCCTGACCAATGCACCTCATGTGCAGTCACTACCCATCTGTCAGTGGAGATTTGAGTGTTGCTATGATGCTGAACAGGTTTCAGCAGAGCTTTCAGACTAAGATGGATTAGGTAGGCCTCGTGATCTACTTCCAAAAATCAGCCAGTGAAAACCCTATGAATCACAACATTCCAATCATGGATGGCACAGGACAGGGCAGTATTTGGTTCCATTGTGCATGGGGTCACTATGAGTCGGGAACCAACTCCACGGTAGCTAACAACAATGATATACGTATTACTTTTATAACAGAATATGTGGCATATTCAGTGATGTGCTGAAGCCAGCTTGCAAGAGACAGTTATCCACATCTTCTTCCAAACTGGCCATGGTGGAAGTATGTACACCACAGAACACTATAAAATAGACCTTTATCTTTTTAGAGAGCCAGGTGTGACCAACATATCACTAGATGTGTAACACCACCAGGCACACCTGATGAAAATTTGAGTGCATCCAGGAACTGGCAAAGATTCGGGGACCCAATGTCCCATTTGACTTCACCTTGATGCAGATCCCTAGAGAGGAGAGGAACAACTTGTTCTTGCCTCAGCTGAGCAACAGAAAGAGGCAGGGCCCAAAATCTGCCTCTTAGTTTTAGAGAGTAACAGCTCCCCTCCATTTGGGGTGGCCTCCCAGCCATGGACAGTGGTCAGGTGCTCATCCCAAGACTGGGGGTGAGAAGGGTACATTGAGACTGGCTTAGCCCCCAACAGCCCTGACTCTTGCCCCTGTGTGATGATCTGTCACTGTCATTGCTTAAAAGCAATGTCAGTGCTTAAAACATATTGAGCTGCATGGTTTTTGTCATTTATTTTAAAAGCACCAGGTTGGCACTAGTCCTGAGTGTGCTATTTATCAGGTGAGAGGATGTTTAACTCAAGTTTCCAAATACTCACATACTGCACAGAACAGAAATAGTTTCATCACCTACAGTAAGGAAAAAATCAATGAAGCAACGGCATTGCTGAAAACCCAGCTTGGGAAAGGATCAAAGAAAAGTTACCACGTTATTTCATCTAGTATCCTGGTTCTCAAACATGTTTTGATATTTTGTTCCTACTCCAAACAAAAGACTCTGAAGCACCACCTCCCTTTCATTACTTACCCACATTCATCACACCATGAAGAATTAACTGGCTGTTTTATTGTGGTCAGAAGTCACCTGCTTCCATTCTTCCCACTACAAATGAGCATCGAAGTAGAAGTGGAGAAGTTGGGTTATTCTTTCAAAAATAAATGTGGTAAAGAGAAGGAGAAAAAGATAAGTTTTAACCTTATGAGGTAACATGCTAAAGGAACGTTATTTTTCAAGATGCAAGAGATTTGAATACATTGAGAGAATGGAAATATAGGGTGATGCAAGAGAAAGAGGGGTTGACTGATAGAGCCAAGTCTTGAAGGAAGTCTGATGGAATGGGCCTTTGAGCCCAAGTGGAGGGTTAGACCATGGAGCAGAGGCAAACACTATCTTCCTCTGAAACAGGGAGAAGAATGATAAAATGTGCAAAGGTCAGAGAGAAATTGAGGCATCCATGTTGGGAGCTCTTGACATTCTCAGTGAAGTGGGAGCCAAGGTCATCTGCAAAAAGAAGTTTGAAGGTTCTGGAATGTACACCATAGACCACATAAGATGGAGCAATGAGGCCCCAACTGATACAGTTTTGCAGCAATGCATGCGTGATGATAAACAACCCCCACATAATTGTAGAATTCTATAGTGCAAATGATGAATGCCCTCAACTGCTAACTGAAAGGTTAGAGGTTCGAGTCCACCAGAGGTGCCTCAGAAGAAAGGCCTGATGGTCTACTTTCAAGAAAATCAGCCACTGAAAACCCTATGGATCACAGTGCTGCTCTAACACACATGGGGTCGCCATGAGTCAAAGTCGACACAACAACAATTGGTTATATAGTTTATAAAGCATTAGTCACACATTTTATCTCTACAGGCAATCCCTGGGTTATGAACTCAAAGCAGTTAAACAGACCCCAAACATTTTCAAAACACCGACCATGTACTAAGCACAGTACCAGACCCCATGGAGAGGCCAAGTAGTACCATAGACTGCCCTTGCCCTCAAGCAGCTGATTATTGCACAGAACACCACTCTCCTACCCCCACACCCAGTTCGTTGTCAAGTTCTATCTATCCACAAATGACTCTCATCTCTACTCTCCCTTCTCTATCATAAGGGCTACTGCCCTGGGTCAGTTCCTCATCATTTTCCATTTGAATGATTGTAGTTGTCTCCTTGCCAGTAATATGCCCATCCCAAATTCAACACTCCACAGGCCCCTGAAAACACTGGTCTGACCATGCCATGCCCCTTCTAAATCCTCAAGTGCTCCCCCTCCTGGGCAAAAATCTGTTTAAAATGCCTGTCCAACATACAAAGTTTTACCAGGTGACCTCAATATCCCTTTCTGGTGTTATGCTCCCCCGCTCCATTACCCTCACCAGTCACACCACATTCCAGTCAGTCAAGGAAACTCATTGACCCCAGTTACAACAAAATGCCTTTGTTCATGCTGCTTCCTCAGCTTGGAAATTTCATTCCCACAAATCTCTGCTGGTTGACATTTCTGTCTATCCCTAAAGGTGAGTGCAAATGATACATCTTTCATCACTATCACCACCATCACCACCACCTTCACTGCCACCACTATCATCACTACCTCCAAAACTAACACCATTACCACCACTTCAGCAACCACCAGCACTACCACCATACTGTCACTACCACCACCAGCACCTCCACCTACATCACCGCCATCGCCATTACCATCACCTCCACCATCATCGATACATCTATCATCATCACCTCTACCACTACTATCACTTCCACCATTTTCACTTCTACTACCACCAACACAGCCAGTATCATCATCATCACTGTCATCAAGACCACCATCACCATTACCACACTGTCACTACCATGCAGAAGTTTCCACCACCACCTTGGAGAACCCACACTATAAAAGAATTTGAAAGTCACAAACTATGTAGACTTGACATACTGTAAAATTGTTTACTTTAAGAGGCCAGCCATCCACCCAGGGATACTTCAGAGATCACTGTGGTCCCTGGACTGCAGTGAATATCCCTCCTGGTAATAGGCAATTTTGTATCAAACAGAAAAATTAAAGAAACAGAAGCTTCAGTTCAGTTTTCTTAATATTTTACCCAAAGAAATTCCATAGCCTACTTCTCTTTATTTGAATTTAAAGAGTACATATTGACTACTCAGTTTTTACCTGGAATAATGCTTTGACTCTCTTGTTTGTTCAACATTAACCCTAGCCATTTGGAAAGCTGTAGGGTATTTCCCCCATAATCAAATCAGCACTAACAGCATTGTCGTCATCAATCAAAAGTATGGTTTAAGGAGCTATTTGCATGTGGTGCTCCCTAAATGTGGTACAGAACATCTTAGACATTGCCCATAAAAAAATATGGTGTTAGGAGAGAGCACTACTGCTAGGAGCTGGAAGACCTGAGTTCTAGTTCTGACTTCACCTCTAATGCACTATATAACCTGAGTAAGTTTCTGCCCTCTTTAGACCTGTTTCCTCTTCTGAAAAAAAAAAAAAAAAAAAAGGTGTTGAGCTAGATCATTTTAATATCCCTGGAAGCTTTACCACTCCAAGATTCTAAGACTACAACTTTCAGCTCTGGCCTTATTATCCCACAAAAAACAAACCCGTTGCCCTCGAGTTGATTCTGAATCAAAACGACCCTATAGGACAGAGTAGAACTGCCCCGCAGGGTTTCCAAGGAGCAACTGGTGGATTTGAACTGCCGACCTTTTGGTTAGCAGCCTGAGCTCTTAACCACTGTGCCACCAGGGCTCCAATTATCAAAGGGGAGAGTCATTAAATTTTACAATTAAAATGCCAAAAAACATTGATTTTAACTTTTATCTGCCAAACAGTCCATATGGTGGGTTGCTGAGGTGTTGCAAATCAAACAGAAAGCTCCAGTCATAACTCCACAAAGACTTAGAGTTACCAAACGTGCGCCGGGGCGGATAGTGGAGGTGTTAGAGATGGGCACACTCAGTGGCTCCTGTCTTTATTTCACAGACGTTAAGGCCTTGGATGCCTGATGCCCGCCCCATTGCTCTTCATCGATACCTCTAACCAACACAATTTTGAATTGGTTGAGAACTCCACAGGGGGATTAACAGTAGATCAGATTTTAAGTGCTCCAAGTTTACTGAGGGATAAAATCTCGCTAAGAGAGCAAAGCTTACAGCTGTCATTGGCAAAGCCTTTCTGAAATCTGTGAGATCTTCTCTGCATAGGTACTGTGAAAGGGTGGGAAATTAAAATCTAAAGTGTTAGAATAAATCCTTTCTCTGCTCTGTGGAAAGTCATACAGGAGAAAATGAAGGATTAATTTAGCAGGTAGGAGAAAATCAAGATTAAACCCCCTAAGCCAAATTGTGGAGTCCTTGGGTGATGCAAAAGTTTAAGTGCTTGACTACTAGCAGAAAGACTGGTGGTTCGAGCTCACCCAGAGGCACCTTGGAAGACAGGCTTGACAATCTGCTTCTGAGAGATCACAGCCTTGTAAACCCTTTGGAGCACAGTTCGACTCTGCACACATGGAGTCACCATGAGTTAGAATCGACTCAATGGCATCTAACAACACCACAACAGCGACTCAACAGCATCTAACAACACCACAACAGCAACAAGCCAAACTGCAAAAGTGAAACTGCAATGCACCTTTCCCCTATCTCCTCTCCCCTTCTCCTTTGCACTCTTTCAGGGGCCCCTGCAGATGCAAGGGCTGTGTCTACTGTTGCGTGCCTCCTATCAGTGGTGTGAGTTATTACTCACTAAGGTATTAGAAATGAATTTGGTTTATCATACACAAAATGAACTTGGCCTGCAGATAATGAGTAGTTGAAGACTCTTGACCATGAATTTTCCCTTTTTGATAGCTTTAATTCCATTTCTCAGCTCCTCAGAAACTCCAGATTGTTTCCATGCCCTCTTCTATATACATTTGGTCTCAACTTAATTCTCAGAAGGGACCCTCCGGACAAAAGTAATCAAGCTGGTGTGGTAGGTTCAGTCTGTCAGTCTGCAATGGGGTGTGTTGAGGGTGAGACTGGACTCATGAGCCAGATTATAGAGAACCCCACACGTCAGCCCAAGGAGTAAAATTCCGTTCCTTTAGGCGAGGCAGTTCTAAGGGGTCTTTGTAGTCCCCTGTCCCCCAGGGGCTGTCACAGATTGGATAGGTAGAGGAACTGGGAGAGGATCAGGATCTCCCACCCTTGCTTCAATCGGTGTAGAGCGATACGTGAGCTTTGATTGCTGAATATAGTTGGCTCTAATACCTGAACATGGGAGGCTCAGCTCCTGAGCTACTTTGTCCAGCACTGGATTCTCTCAAGCTATCTGTAACTCTTTCGAAAATTGGATGAAATATTCCTATATCCCTTTTTCTAGCACCTCTCTCTTTATCTTTCTTCCAAGCTACCAACAGAAGATTTTGATGGTGATGATGATGGAAACAATGTACAAGGAAAATGATCTTCATTATTTGTAACCTCAATTTCTACCCAAAGAGAATGAGTCTTGTTAACTGACAGGCACTTTGTTTTCTGGGCACCATAAGGCATGGGGGACATGAGTTTAGAGATTACAGCTAGTGGTATTGCACTCTCCAAAATCAATTCAAAGTTCACTTTAGATCACTTATTGAGCCAGTATCATGTGCTCAGTTCTGTCATCCATGGCCATGAGTGATATAAAACAAATATAAGATACAGTACAGAAGGAAGAAAGGAACACAGACTTTGAAGTGAGACACTTTAGAATCTCAGCGCTGTCTCTCCAGCAGAGTCACTTAGACAAGTGGTCCCAACAGTTCTGAGTATTGTTTCCCTCATCTATAAAATGGGGATAATAGTACCTCCCTTAACATGCTACAACATGGACGGAGCCTGAAGACATTTTGCTGAGCGAAATAAATCAATCACAAAAGGACAAATATTGTATGACCCCACTTATATAAAGAAGCAAGAATAGGGAAATGTATACAGGGCAAAGTTTTTTAGTGGTTGTTCTGGATTAAATCATGTCTCCCAAAACTGTGTCAACTTGGCTAGGCCATGATTCCCAATATTGTGTGATTGTCTACCATTTTGTCATTTGATGTGATTTTCCTATATGTTGCAAATCCTACCTCTATGATCTTAATGAGGCAGGATTAGAGGCAGTTTTATTAATGAGGCAGAACTCAATCTATAAGATTAGGTTGTATCTTGAGTCAATCTCTTTTGAGATATAAAAGAGAGAAAGGAGCAGAGAGACAGAGGGACTTCATACCACCAAGAAAGCAGTGCTGGGAACAGAACGCATCCTTTGGACTCCGGATTCCTGCTCTGAGAAGCTCCTAGACCAGGGAAGGATTAATGGCGGGGATCTTCCCCCAGAGCCAACAGAGATAGAAAGCCTTCCCCTGGAGCTGGCACCCTTGGGTTTGTCTCCTGGACTGTGAGAGAGAGGATTTCTCTTTGTTAAAGCCATCCACTTCTGTTATTTCTGTTGTAGAAGAACTAGATAACTGAAACAGTGGTTACCAGGGAAGGGAGGGAGTGGGGAAAGGGGAGTTACTGCTTATGGAGCACTGAGTTTCTGCTATGGTGACAGAAAATTCTCATTGACTAAGGGTAATTGCCGCACAGTCCATTAATGTAGTTGATGTCAATAAGTTGTACATCTGTAAAAAGTTGACAAACGCTGTGTAATATATATTTTTACAACAACAACGAAAAGAGTAGATGTTGAGGCTGCTTATATACAACCAAACATCTCAAGGGATTTGGTTTCTTGGTTTGGAGCTTTAGGGTCTTGGTTTCATGGGACAATTAATTAGCCTAATATCAGGTTTAGTGCTTCTGTTCTACCTCCTAGTTCATTGTGTAGCATCTGGGTCTTCAAATCTTCAAATGTCCATCCAAGGCACAACAATTGGTCTCTATTCGCCTGTTGCAACAGAGAAAGAAGGAGAGTCAGGAATAAGAGGAGGAAATAGAATGTGTGGCTAATTGCGAATGAGCCTCTGAAACATTGCCCCGAGATCATCCTAAACCTAATCCTAAACCAAAAATACCCCCTAAAGTCTTCTTTAAACCAAACAGTAGTTCAGCTTAATTAGTAAAGAATGTCTGCCTTGAGCATTATGCTCTTTTAAAGAACCATCTCTATAGGATCAAATTGACAACAATTTCGGAATAGAAAGCTCAGGGGCAGTGAGTTTATGTTAACAGGGGAGGAACAATTCGGAAAAGGAGGTTGAGAATGGTTTCACAACTTGAAGAATGTAATCAGTGTCACTGAATTGTACATGTAGAAATAAAAATAAAATAATAATAATAAAGTAAAAAATATAATAACTCCCTTATTGGATCATTGAGAGGACTGGAAACAATGTAGTTAAAGGGTCTAGAGGGCACTCATGAATGGGAACTGTCATTGTCATTATTGGATATGGACCCTGCTAACAAACTGCTTATTATCTTTTAGAATATGAAACCTTGGGAGGACTTGAATATCTTTTAGCTTCTTATTTGTAAAATGGAGCCCTGGTGGCACAATGGTTAATCTTTCAGCTGCTAACCAAAAGGTCAGCAGTTTGAATCCACCACCTGCTCCTTGGAAATCCCTATGGGGCAGTTCTGCTCTGCCTTCTAGGGTTGCTATGAGTCGGAATTGACTCTATGGCAATGGGTTTTTTGTTGTTGTTGGTTGGTTGGTTTTATTTGTAAAATGGGGAGAATGAGGTCCAGAATGGTTGAGTAACTTTCTCAAGGGCACCATTGAGTTCTGGCAGACTGAGGAGTGAAAGTTCAGTGAGAAATTATTTTTCTACCTCCAAACACATAAGAAATGGAAGATAACAAGAAAGGATTCTATCAAGCACCAAACCGTGTAGGATAAAACAATTTACTCCATGAGCAATCAGGAGGGAGCAGAATCACTGCAAACCAGAGGCAAGAAATGAGGTTGGGACTTGACTGAAAATTGAAGGGAGAGTAGAATAACAGCATACAGAGGGGACAGTGACCACCTTTTCAGACAAAGTGAGCAGCACTGGAGGTTTAGTGAGGTGACCTCCTTTCCCACAGTGTGACCAGAGACAGACTGGTCTGATATCAGAATAAGCACAAAATTACTTGGTCACAATTCTGAACCTGGACCATACACTCTGTTCTTCCAGGAGAATGGCTTTGGGATCATGGTGATTCTGTAAAGGGGCTCCTGAGACTGTAATCTCAATGGTGTGTCTTTCACATTTGCAGAGATTAAAGGCAGGAGGAACCAATAAAAGGCTAGGGGAAAGATGCAAAGTCCACAAAGGGCTTGACAGTCTAGAACAGTGGCTTGAATTTAACAAGATGGAATTTCCAGAGAAATATCAAGTTCTGTATTATATTCAGAACTCCAATGCACAGATTTGGGATGGGGGAAATGTTTCCACCCCAGGGCCTTTGCACCTGCATTTCTAGCTGCCTAGCTTGCTCTTCCCCCAGATCCTTGCATGGCTGCCTTCCCCTCTTCATTCAAATATCAGCTCACATGTCACCACTCAGTGAACCCTCTCCTTCCACTCTATGTGATGCCATTCTCCATCACCTAGAGGTCTTATTTTCTTCATAGAATTATTGCTATCTACAATGATCTTGCTTATTCATTGCTTATGTTCCATCTCACTACCACCACTCCCGTCAGAATGTAAGATCTATCACAGTTTATTTGCCACTTTACCCCGAGCATACATAGTCAGTTTTCAATAAGTATTTCTTGAATGAATAAATAAATTAATGAAGTGTGACAAAATAGCATGTAAATAAAAGGCATTCGAGTTAATTGGATATAAAAAGCACTACTTTCCACTTTATATAATAATCTATATACAATTAATTAAGTTTTCAGTTGTTGATATAAATGAGTGGTTTTTTTTTTGCCATTGTTTTGTTTTGTTTTTGTTTTATTACTTGAAGAGCAGCCAAGCTCAATAAGCAGAAACCCTGATGTAGCCTGGAGGGCAAATACATACAGTCCATTCTGCTCACTACCTTGTTTGAATTTTTTTATATTTAGTCGTTCAAAAAGCATTTATTGAGCACTACTATGTGCCAGGCCCTCGTCATAAGCTAAGAAATTAATGAGACAGACAAATTCCCTGTCCTCATAAAGTATACCTCCTAGTAGCTAGGTGTCTTTGTCATCTAGTGCTGCTCTAACAGAAATACCACAAGTGGATGGCTTTAACAAAGAGAAGTTTATTCTCTCATAGGCCAGTAGGCTACAAGTCCAAATTCAGGGTGTCAGCTCCAGGGGAACGCTTTCTCCATCTGCTCTGGAGGAAGGTCCATGTTATCTATCTTCCTTGGTCTGGGGGCTTCTCTGCGCAGGAACCTCAGGTCCGTAGCACACCATCTGCTCCCGGCACTGCTTTCTTGGTGATATGAGGTTCCCATGTGTCTTTGCTCGCTTCTCTCTTTTATATCTCAGAAGAGACTGGCTTAAGACACTATCCAATCTTGTAGTCCTCATCAGTATAACCTCATCATAGTGATAGCATTTACAACACTTAAGGAAATCATATATAACCTCATTATAGTGATAGAGTTTACAACACATAAGGAAATCACATCAGATTACAAAATGGTACACAATCATACAATACTGAGAACCATGACCCAGTCAAGTTGACAGATATTTTTGGGGGACACAATTCAATCCATGACACTAGAGGAGACAGAAAATAAACAAGCAAGTAACAGCATATATTATGTCAGATAATACAGTTATCAGATGATGGAAATGAAATGAAGCAAGGAAAGGAGATAGGGAGTTTTGGTGGCTGAGAGGAGAAAAGATTGTTGTTTTAAGTGGGGTGGTCAAGGAAGACTCCATTGATAAGATCCCATTTGAACAGAGCCCTGGAGCAAATAAAGGCTAGCCATGTGCACAGCTGAAGGAAGGAATGGTATTCCAGGTGAAGGAAACAGTGCATGCAAAGCTCAGAGGCAGGAACATTCTCAACACACTCAATGCAGCAGATTGAGAGGAGTGGAATGAGCAAAGCTGGAGAGAGCACAGGGAGGGGCACCTAATGAAGGGCTTTGCAGGCATTTGCATGGATTTCAGCTTCACTACAAGGAAGTAGGAAACCCTGGTGGTGTAGTGGTTAAGAGCTATAGCTGCTAATCAAAAGGTCAGCAGTTCAAATCCACCAGGTGCTCCTTGGAAACCCTTTGGGGCAGTTTTACTCTGCCCTATAGGGTCTCTATGAGTCAGAATTGACTCGATGGCAGAAGGTTTGGTTTTGGCTTTTTTATGAGGAAGAAATCCATTGGATGATCTTGAGCAGAAAAATGTCATGGTTGACGTACATTTCAACAAGATCACTCTGAATACAATGTTGAAATGCAGGAGCAAGGGCAGAAGCAGGGAGAGCATGACACTAATTCTAGAGAAAGATGACAGTGGCTGATTCTCAATACATCTTTGAAGATAGAGCTGGCAGATTTTGCTGATGAATTAGATATGGTGTGTGAGAGCAAAGTAGGAGGAGATAATGATTACAAGATTTTTGGCTGGAGAAAATAAAAAGAATCAAAAGGTTGCTTGGTGAGCTCAAAACAGAGCAAGGGATAAAGAATGGCTTAAGTGGATCATTTATCTTGTCTCTGGGAAAGTCCAGGAACTAATCCTGTGTCTCAACAGAGAACAGAGATCTTACACATTATTTCCTCTCTCCCCTGTATCATCATTCATTTCTCTACCTGTCTCTCTATCTATCTGTTTATCTGTCTTCTGGTTTCCTGTTGTTGTAATTGTTGTTAGGTGCCATTGAGTCATTTCTGACTCATAGCGATCCTATGTACAACAGAATGAAACATTCCCTGGTCCTGTGCAATCCTCACAATCGTTGCCATGTTTGAGCCCATTGTTGTAGCCACTGTCAATCCATCACCTTGAGGGTCTTCCTCTTTTTCACTGACCCTCTACCAAGCATGTTGTACCTGGTCCCTGGTCTCTCCTAATAACATATCCAAAGTAAGTGAGACAAAGCCTCGCCATCCTCACTTCTAAGGAGCATTCAGGCTGTACTTCTTCCAAAAAAGATTTGTTCGTTCTTCTGGCAGTCCATGGTATAGTCAATATTCTTCGCCAACACCGCAATTCAATTCTTCAGTATTCCTTTTTCATTGCCCAGCTTTTGCATGCATATGAGGCAATTTTAAAGACCATAACTTGGCTCAGGCACACCTTAGTCATCAAAGTGACATCTTTGCTTTTTATCACTTCGAAGAGTTTTTTACAGCAGATTTGCCCTATGCAATACATCGTTTGAGTTCTTGACTGCTGCTTCCATGGGCGTTGATTGTTGAACCAAGTAAAATGAAATCCTTGACAACTTCAATCTTTTCTCCGTTTATCATGATGTTTCTTATTGGTCCAGTTGTGAAGATTTTTGTTTTCCTTATATTGAGATGTAATCCATACTGAAGGTTGTAGTCTTTGATCTTCAGTGAGCGCTTCACATCCTCTTCACTTTCAGCAAGCGAGGTTGTGTCATCTGCATATCACAAGTTGTTGATAAGTCTTCCTCGAATCCTGATGCTTCATTCTTCTGCAGTTTCTTAGATTATGTGCTCAGCATACAGACTGAATAAGTATGGTGAAAGGAGACAACATTGGCATATGCCTTTTCTGATTTTAAACCCTTCAGTAGTCTCTAGTTCTGTTCAAATGACTACCTTTTTGTCTATGTACAGGTTCTGCATGAGCACAATTAAGGGTTCTGGAATTCCCATTCTTTGCAATGTCATCCATAATTTTTTATGACCCCCATAGTCGAATGCCTTTGCATAGTCAATAAAACACAGGCAAACATCTTTCTGATATTCTCTACTTTCAGCCAAGATCCATCTGACTTCCTTTATTCCATGTCATCTTCTGAATCCGGCTTGAATTTCTGACAGTTCCCTGTTGACGTACTGCTGCAACCGTTTTGGAATTATCTTCAGCAAAATTTTGCTTGTATGTGATATTAATGATACTCTCTGATAATATCCACATTCTGTTGGATCACCTTTCTTTACAATGGACACGTATATAGATCTCCTCCAGGTGGTTGGCCAGGTAGCTGTCTTCAAAATTTCTTGGCATAGATGAGTGAACATATCTGTTTGTTGAAGCATCTCAACTGGTATTTGGTCAATTCCTGGAGCCTTGTTTTTCACCAATGCCTTCAGTGCCACTTGAACTTCCTTTAGTACCAGGGGTTCTTGATCACATGCTACCTTCTGAAATGGTTGAACATTGATGAATTCTTTTTCATACAGTGACTCTGTATTCCTTCCATCTTCTTTCGATGCTTTCTGCATCATTCCATTACTACCTACTTGCAAATGACTCACAAAATTATATCTCCAGCTCAGATTGCTACTCTGAGCTCTTGGCCTTATATCCAACTCTTTATACTTTCTCCTTTGGAGCATCAATGTGTCTGCAACAGAACTCTGCGAATATGACCCTTTTCTAATCTCAGTGAATTGCACTACAATCCAACCAGAACCCTAAGGCTCATTCTTGCTGACTTTTTTCCCTCTCATGACTTCTATGTGAACTTCAGCACCAAGCTCCATATCCTGAAAACTTCCATCACCACCACCACTTCTACCACCTACATTCTAATCTAAGTTTTTGCCTTCCTCTGCACTCCTGCAGTATTTTCCTAATGAGTCTGTCAAATCCATTCTCCCCTTCCACCCCCATTCTGGTCCCCACACTTCACTCACAATGAACCTCTAGCTATGCAACTCTATCATCACAGTGCTTAATACCCATCAATGTCCTCTTCCCATTTCTCTTAGCATAAAATTTAAAGTATTTCACTTGTCCCACAAGACCTGTGTTTGGCATGTTTGGCTTCTGCCAACCTCTCCCACATTCCCTCTCAGAAGACCCTCCCTGCCACTTGGCCACTGCGCAAGCTGTTCCCTCTCCTGAAATCTCTTCACTCTTTCCTCCCATCATTGAAACAACACTTGTCCATCCTTCAGAGCTCAGCCCAGGCATCTTTTCCTCAGTGAAGTCTTCCCTGAACTCCCTTAATATAAACTCTCAGAGCAGCCCGGGCCTCTCTTTCATAGCACTGATCACAGCTGCAATTTTAATATGTGGACATGTTGAATCTTTGATTGATGCATATACCTTCCCAATTGGACTTTAAATTCCACGATGGCAGGTACCGTGTCTCCTTTTGCTCATTATTGATTGTCTGATGAATAATGTAGACCATCAGTCATTAAAAGATTGAATTGGTCACTCCTTCCCTCTTGGAACATCCTCCTCCTTTAATAATCATGATACTACATACTTCTGGTTTTCCTTATACCTCTCAGATCTTTCCTCTTCATACTCTTTCTGCTTATCACTAAAAGTGGGGCTCACTCACAGCTTATTCTTTTCTCATTCTCCACATTCTCCCCAGGTGCTCTCATCTTCTCCTATGACTTCGGTTGTAACCTATATGTTGATGTTTTCCAAATCTCTAGCTCCAGCCCATACCACTTTTGTCAACTCCAACTGATAACACATACCTCGCTTGGATGACCCAGTGGCACCTAAGTCTCAATGTGATTAAACTCGTTAACTTTCCCTGCTCAAATCTGCTCTCTCTCCAGGGTTACCATTCTTGGTGAATAGCTAACTTTCAACAGGTGTGCATCATTCCTAACTCCCCCCTCATCCTCAGTCCCCACAATCAGTTGGTCACAAGTCTCAGTAACTCTATCTCTGAAACGTATCTAGGTGAAGCCCAAACTCTTCGGAATTTTCTACAAGACCAGTATTAACATATCTCAGAATGAATATAGTCTACATCTACTTCACTCAGGAAGTTTTCAGGGTCCCCTAGCCCCTATTCCAATCCTAGAGGAGATCAATAGCCAGTGATAACCCTCCAGGCCCCAGCTGGATTTTCACCCTGGTTAGGTCTTCAATGTATAATCAAGAGTTGAGTTTTGTGTTAAATGGAACTTGAAGTATTTCCAATACAATGTAAAAGGCACCTTCTGAAGTTGTGTAGAATTGTGGCCCTGCATGGCGTCCTGATATCTCACTGATTACCAGTTGCTAAAGTTGATTTTATTATAGGCCTGATGTTTCTGTAGTTGAAGTTCCCATAAGGGAACATACTGCTACTTCTTTTTAATTGCATATTTTTAAATGTTTAAATTGCAGTACTTAATAGGTCATATATTTCATGACATAAACTCAAATAGTTGAAAATGGGGACTCATCTATCCCATTCTTGAAAAAAAATACCAGGTTTCTTGGAGAAATGGCTGATTCTACCACTGGGGCAGGAAATATGCAAGATGCTACAGGCTCATCTTATAATTCCAGAAAGTAAGAAAGTGCTAAAAAAGAAAAAAAACTCCACAATGGTGAGGTATATCAAAGGGACACAGGAGCCAAATGAAAGAGCCCCCAATGGCCAAAGCTAGAATAATCCGAGCAAGAAAATAAAGTAGTATTGGATTGCAGCCCAAAGTATAAAATAACTATCCATGAGTCCATACTGATATAAATAAATAATTGAATGAATATAAGATAAATGGGGGAAGAGAGACAAATCTCCTAAGCAGAAGAACTCCAAATAATTTATGTAGATGTTCCACCCTCAACAAGGTAGAACATAACTCCCCACTCCGTAAGTATGGGCTACACATAGTAACTTCCTTCCAAAGAGTACAATATGAAAACGGGGAAAAAAGATAACTTTAGAGTGGGGAAACCTCACAAACACTACATTAAGCCGGGTGATTGAAGTTAACATTAATGGTGATATGGTTGTTTATAGTACGTACCCTTGATATGGTGTGATGAGAATGACACTTGATTTCCGTGGTCTTCCTCCAAAAAAATCCATAACCACAATCTAATCATGTGGATAACATCAGACAAATCCCAATTGAAGGCTATTCTATAAAATACATGACCAATACTCCTAAAAACTGTCAAGATCATCAAAAACAAGGAAAGTTTGAGAAACTGTCACAGCCAAGAGGAGCCTAAGAAGACATGACAGTGAAATGTTATGATATGTCCTGGTGGAATCTTGAAATACAAAAAGGACTTGAGGTTAACAACCAAGGAAATATGAATAAAGTATGGACTTTAGTTAGTCATAATGTATCGATAGTAGTTCATTAATTATAACAAACATACTAGACTAATTAATGTAAGATGTTAATAATAGGGGAAACTGAGTGTGGAGCATATAGGAACTCTGTACTATCTACACAACTTTTCTGTAACATGGTGGGGTGGGGTGGGGGTGGTCCATGAGCCTAGCTACAGGAAGGAGTAGGAGGCAGAAAACATAGGGGCCAAAACACTTTATATCTACTCTTGTATTTTGTTCATTTCTCCCCTAGACGCCTTTTGTCTCATTGGTTAAATCAGCTAATATTTTAGTTTCCTGTTTGATTTTCTTCACATAATGAAAATATAAGTAAAATTAAAGTGCATGCAAGTAAGAAGGAAACATTTTTAGTCAAAACATGATGTTGTTTAGCTGCCATCAAGTCAGCCCCCAACTCATGGTGACCTCAGGCACAGTGGAACCCAATGTTGCCCAGTCCTTCACCATCCCCATGGCTGGTTGAAGATTGGACCATTGTGACCTATAGGGTTTTCACTGGCTGATTTTTGGAAGTAGATTTCCAGGCTGTTCTTCCTAGTTTGTCTTAGTCTTGAAGCGCCACTGAAACCTGTTTATCATCATTGCAAACTCAAGCCTCCACTGACAGATGGGTGGTGGCTGCACTTGGGTCTCCTGTATGGAATGTGAGAATTCTACCACCAAACCAACTCTACCCCCAGTCAAAATATAGATCCAAGAAAAATGAAGTGTCCTTGAGTTCATGTGTTCTTGGGACTGATATTTTTCCTTCCTTACTTTCTTTCATTCAACAAGTATGGATACGGCAACTTTTTCTATTATAAAGAGTATGCACTGTTAGTCACAAGATGGCCTGTGAAAGTAGTGTGGCTAGACCAACACACATCTTCTGCTGTGCTGAAAAATAGTTCGCATAAAAATGCAAGCGTTGATGCACTGGTATATTGTTACCAGAATGAAAAGTCTTGCTTTTATGGAAAAAGTGGGTCCTGTTGTACCTGTGATAGGACATCATGGCAGGTGTGATCTCCAGAAAATGAAGAACTCCATAACCAATGGCCTTGTCCTGAACTTTGTCCCTGGCCCCCATCTGTGTGTTCTAAGCCAAGGGAGAGGCATGTGGCAAGCCTCCATGAGAGCTAATTGAGCCTATCTGTTCTGTCTTACACAGGTGTGATAAAAACTAGCAACTAGTATAATCAGATGGAAAAGTGCCTCCACCTCCCCAGAGAGAGCTTGATGTCTCTCCATGGGAAACTGCCAGAGTAGCAGAAGGATGGGGAGAGAGCAGGAAGAGAGCCACAGGCAGTTAAAGCAGAAGAGCTATCTGGAAGAGCTACAAGATTTGAAATCCATAGAGAAGGAAATCTCAGGGAGTGAGGAGAAGCAGCTCGGGGCAAGAGAATGAAGAACAGAAGAGTGATTTGGGGTTTGGGGCTGACGAAACACCATGTTGTTATTAGCTACTACAGAGTTGGCCTCAACTCATGGCAACCCCATGCACAATGCAACAAAATGCTGTCTGGTCCTGTACCATCCTCATGATGGGTTGTGAATCAGACCGTTGTGATCCATAGGGTTTCAATTGGCTGATCTTCAGAAGTATTTCACCAGGCCTTTCTTCCTAGTCTGTCTTAGTCTGGAAGCTCTGCTGAAACTGGTTCAGCATTATAGCAATACTCAAGCCTACAACCCTAGGGACAAATGAATGGGTGGTGGCTGCACTTGAGGTACACTGCCTGGGAATCAAACCCTGGTCTCCCACTTGAAAGGTAAGAACTCTTCCACCGAACTAACAATGACCTCAGCAGGGATGCCATAACTCACATCTTTTCCATGATCTTGAGCTGACCTGACTTTTAACTGGTCATACCATGGTAACCACAGTCTCAGGCATGCAGGGTCCCTACCTAATGAGAGGAGGAGAGAGAGAGAAGTATTCTCCACGTGCCACGCTGACAGCATTCCCACTTTAGCAGTTCTGGCAGTCTGCAGGAGGAGCAGAAGGAGCATTCATTTAGCAAATATTTGTTGAGTTTCCAGTCCTGGGAATGCCACAGTGAGCAGAGCAAACATTATCACAACCCTCCAGGTGCTTAAAATCAAGTGGCAAAGACAGACATCAAATAATCACACAGCAATATAAATCACATATCATCAACTGTGCTAAGCACTTTGAAAGAAAAGCCCAGGCCACCCTGAGAGCAAATAAAAAGGCTGGAAGTTTCAAAGAAGATGCCTTAAGCAGCTAAGCTTTGAGAAGGAGTTAGCTGCGTGAAGTGGGAGAGAGACGGGCTTATTCCAGGGAGAGAGCTCTTGGAAGAACGGCCCCGAGGCAGGAGGCAGCAGGACCCAATCAAGGACAAGAACAAAGGCCAGTGAGGGTGTCTGGAGCGGGGTGGAAGGAGAATGGCCTGAGATGAGGCTGCAAAGAGTGGGAAGGTCAGGTCAACAAAGCCTTGTGGGCCACGTTAAGAGTCTGGGTCTTTATTCATCACAGTTCAGCTGTCACAAAAGAGGTAGGTTATGGCAGTCTGGGTGGCACAAATGCATAAGCACTGGACTGCTACCCAAAAGGTTGGCAGTTGGAACCCACCCAGAGTCGCTCTGGCAATCTGCTTCCTTAAGGTAACAGCCTTGAAAACCCTATAGAGCGCAGCTCTACTCTGCACACATGTGGTCACTATGAGTCGGAATCGACTCAACGGCAACCGGTTTTGTTTTGTTTGTTTTTCATTGTTTTCCGTTTGGTTGGTTGGTTTTGTTGTTGAAGATTTGTTTTGTTTTTTTACTTGTTTGTTTGTTTTGTTTTTTGAGTTCCAGGCTGCAGGACCAAACCACAAGGCAGAGGTCAGTGGGAGAAGCAAGGACTCAGGCATGGGGGGACTGCAGATCTGCAGATGATGGAAGTTCATTCCACCCCAGAGGAGAGCTTCCCTTAGCTGCGGGTCTCATCAGTGTACTCAGGAACACCCACATTTGTAAGAAAGACTCCAAAAACAACCCTTGGATGCCTGCCACTGGGGGGTTAAGTTCTTTAGCAGAGAGAGATTCTCTGTGTACCTCCACTAACACTTTGCCTGATGCTGCAAACAGCAACTAGGCGGTTAGAATCCTGAACCTGCTACAGTTGTGACAAATATTTAAGTAACAGTATCAAAATATTTCAACTCCTCTGGGTGAAGAGCCTAGTTACGTTTAAAATGATTGGAAATGGCAAAGAGGTGAACACAAGTCCAATTATTTACTGTTTAAAATGGCATGGGGTGGGGCAGTCGCTGACAACCGGCAGATACAGCTGGGGAAGAGTTGACTAGTACAAAACGGAGTTTGATTACACGTCTCTGTTTAAAGTTGTTTGGGACCCATGGGGTTTCTTTAGGCAAGGGGTTTAACTAGTTTTGATTTGAATTTACACTTCTTAGAGCTTTTCTCAACAGTAAGCCCTGTCAAAATGCGTGGCGGTGAATGATAATCATTCTTTGCAACCATCTATTAACAGTGTCTTCTAAATATCCCCAGAGATATAAACACTGTTTTGCACAGTGAGGTTTGCAAAGGCTTGTCCCCAGCAGTCTTTAAGGGAGAGCTGTTCTGATCCCTTTTCCTGGATCTATGACCGGGTCATCTTTATCAGCCTAGACCAGCACTGCCCAAGAAAAATATAATGAGAACCACAAATGTGAAACACGTATGTAATTTTCAATTTTCTTAGCAGACACATTTTTTAAAAAGTAAAAGGAAACAGGTGAAATTAATTTTAATAACATATTTTATTTAACCTAATATGTCCATAGATCCTGGGGTGACACAAATAGTTTGTTCAACTACTAACCTAAAAAAAAGTCCCTGGGACCAAATTACTGGGCAGAGGGCTGTGGGGACCATGGTCTCAGGGAACATCTAGCTCAATTGGCACAACATAGTCTATAAAGAAAATATTCTACATTCTACTTTGGAGAGTTGCGTCTGTGGTCTTAAAAGCCTGTGAGAGGCCATCTAAGATACTCTGCTGGTCTCACCCCTTCAGGAGCAAGAGCGAATGAAGAAAACCAAAGACACAAAGGACTAAGGACCACAACTATAACAGTCTCCACCAGACCGAGTCCAGCACAACTAGATGGTGCCTGGCTACCACCACTGACTGCTCTGACAGGGATCACAATAAAGGGTCCCTGGACAGAGCTAGAGAAAAATGTAGAACAAAACTCTAACTCACAAAAAAAAGACCAGACTTACTGGCCTGACAGAGACTGGAGAAACCCTGAAAACAGGGTTAGCTCAGTAATGAAGTCACTACTGAGGTTCACCCTTCAGACAAAGATTAGACAGGCCTATAAAACAAAACGACACTAAAGGGGCACACCAGCCCAGAGGCAAGGACAAGAAGGCAGGAGGAGACAGGAAAGCTGGTGATCAGGAACCCAACGTCAAAAAAGGGGAGAGTGTTGACATGTCATGAGGTTGGTAACCAATGTCACAAAACAATATATGTTCTAATTGTTTAATGAGAAGCTAATTTGTTCTGTAAACCTTCATCTAAAGTACAATAAAAAGAAAAAGAAAAAAAAATCCCTGGGTGGTGCAAATAGTTAAGCACTCAATTACTAGCTGAAAGGTTGGCGATTCAAGCCCACCCAGAGGCGCCTCAGATGATAGCCCTGGTGATCTACTTCCAAAGGTCACAACCTTAACACTCTATAGAGCAGTTCTATTCTGCACACACGGAGCCACCATGAGTCAAAACAGACTCAATAGCAACTAACAACAACAACTAACCTAAAGGTTGGCAGTTCAAACCCACCCAGCTGCACCACAGAAGACAGGTGTGGTGATCTGCTTCCGTAAAGATTACAGCCAAGAAAACCCTATGGAGCAGGTCTACTCCATAACACATGGGGTCACCGTGAGTCAAAATCAACTCATCTGCAATGAGTATGGTTTGGTTCTTGGTAACATGTCTATAGTGTCATCAGTACAACATAATCAATATAAAAAATACAAATGAGATATTTTGTGTTGTGTGTGTGTGTGTGTTCTTAAAAATCTGATGTGTGTTTTGCATTTACAGCACATCTCAATTTGGACTAGGCACACTTCAAGTGTGCATTAGGCACATGTCGCCAGTGC
Source organism: Trichechus manatus latirostris (assembly GCF_000243295.1). Lineage (NCBI taxonomy): Eukaryota > Metazoa > Chordata > Mammalia > Sirenia > Trichechidae > Trichechus > Trichechus manatus. The sequence goes on from NW_004443940.1 coordinate 7,362,231, forward strand.
CTACCATATTGGACAGGATAGGTCTAGACATTGATGGTTTCTTCTACCTGATGTTGCGTTGACAATGGCTTTCAAAGCCCACTCTACCTGGGAAAGATGACTCCACTGAAACCTCCCCATTTCTGACTATCATCCTTCTTTTGGGTCCCCATTTGCAGTCAGTATTTTAGTCAGTTTATTCTTCCTTTGATGTGTCTCTCATATCTGTCCTTCCCCTACATTGCCACCATCCCATCCAGGCCCTTTCCCACACGCATGGACCAGTGGAATAGCGTCCTAATTCCCAGCTACTGAAAATCAGGTGCTTCTTCCTGAGACTACAGTGCAATGGACGGGGTGTCTAGGGTTCCTCAAATGTGCTTCATTCATTTATTCATTCATCAAATATTTATTGAGTGCCAAGTGCTGTGCCTCACACTGAAAATAATTTGTACCTCATAAAACTGGCATGGTAAGTCTTCCAAGAGAGTCAGTTTTACTCAGTGATAAGTAATTCAAAACTTTATTTTAACAGACCCAAAAATGTATTATAGAAACAAATGTAACATCTCCATGAAGTTTTAAGGTAAAACAAGAGACTTCACATAAATGTCTAGGCTTAACATGCACCGCTTAGGGCTATGCCCCCAGATTCCCTGGAGGATGCACGTTCCTTGCTCCTCTGCGGTGAGAAGCAACTTTGATGGAAAAGTCTAAGGCCAAGAATTGCTCTCCCTCCTCCATTCTTGAAGGCACCCTGGTGGCACAAAAGTTCAGCACTTGGTTGCCAACCAATAGGTCTGCGATTAGAACCCATTGGCCTCTCCGAGGGAGAAAAGACCTGTTTATGTACTCCCATAAAGATTACAGCCTTAGAAACACTATGGGGCAGTTCTGCTCTGTCCTACAGGGTTGCTGTGAGTTGGAATCAACTCAATGGCACACAACAACAACCTCCTTTCCCTGTCTCCTTCAACCCATACAACACAAAACTGTCAGAATGGCTTTGCCACAGCTCACTTTCACACCCACTGTGTTTAACTGAAGGGCCTGTTTTAGGGAGACCAAGCTAACACAACAGAAACTATTCATTCAACATTAAATTCTAAACTGGGTCATGCCAACCAGTAATACCCATGTCCAGTAGGTTCTCTCAAAATGTATGCACATCTTGATGGTGTAGGAAAATTCCAGAGGTGATCAGAAAAAGGAGGTGATTTTATGGAATGAAGAAGTCTAAGAAGGCTCCTGGGAGGAAGTGGGACTTCAGAGAGACATGAAGAAATGATAGGAATTCAGCCATGGGAGGAGTAAAGAGATTGGTTGGGGGCTGGAAGGAATCAACAATGACGGATACCAGTCAGGTCAACCTCATTACCTCCAGGGTTTTGCTCATTCAGGTGCCTTGGACTTCAATCCCAACCTTGACATTTACTTCAGAGCAAAAGTCAAACTCCACCTCTTGGGGAAGTCTTCCCTCATGCTTGCAGACCACGCTCCCTTTTCCAAATTACTGTAGCTCTCAGATCTGCCACTAACATTTGCAGACCAGAAGCAAGAATACACATGGAGGCCTGCCTATCAGGTTTAAATAATTACAATTTATAAATCAAGTTAAGAAACTATTCATTAAAAATTCAGTCCTCATACTTTGAAAAATATACCTTAATACTGACCTGGAGGCCAGGTTTGGATTAATCCTTGAAGTTCTTTGTGGGCACATGACTATGCAGGACAATATAGTCCCTACTCTCAGCCTGGCCCACTTTTCTTCCACAACAGCTTTGTCCCATACCCAGAGGGGTCTCATACATGTGATGCCCCAATCTTGACATCCCAGTTCTTTCCATGCCTTGTCACCATTAGCAGCTGCCCTTTGGCCACCTCTCAAGCAACACTGGTAGCATTGTCAACTCTTGGGTGGACTGATCCAAAGGAAGTGGGCTTGGGCTATTTGGGCAGGGAATTCCAGGGTCCCAAGTATGGAGCATGATGGTGGGAGGGAGGGAGTGTACTTGGCCCCACAGACTTCTCAACCTGTGGAGGCGGACCTGGTCATAAAGCGTCTAAGTGGGACCCCTATAGCACAGGACCAAGAGCAGGAACCCCTCTTGCCTGGGTATAAGAATTGGGCTGGCAGCACTAATATACTGTCTCTTTACATAATTTAGTGTCATTTATTAAACATTTATTAATCCATTTCCTGAGTTTACATCATGTTTCTCTACTCAATTGTAATTTCCTCCAGGGAAGGGTTGGTTCTGGTTTCATATTCCTCCTAGCTCCTGTCGTGTGGTAGGGGACTGTTGCATTGATGGATGGATGCATTGATTGACATGCCCATTCTTCCCTCAAGCAAGCTGCCAGGTGGCCTGTAATTATCGTAATTTCCCAGTTGGCTTTGTGAAGAAGATCCCTCCCTGATTCCTCCTAATTCATCCATTTTCATGCCATCTCTTCTATATCCTCATCTGATCTCTGCCCATGCTACCCTCTCCCAACTTTCCCCATACCTAGTATTACAGTTTAGGAAATATTTCATTTGTGTGGGTTCAGTAATAATTACATCAACAGCACTAATACCTGAGATACTTGTTCTTTTTGATCTTCTTAAGTATGTTTGTGTCCACTATTTCTATATACCCTTGCAACAGTCCCAGGAGATAGGGAATGTTCCTATTTTCTTGTCTGGAAGCATGAAAGGATAAAACATTTATTAAGTTCACAGGAGTGGTGAATAAAAGAGCCAGAATTAAACCTCTTGTATTCTCTCCCGTCAAGTCAAATGCTTCTCCTCTCCTCCCAAACCAAGTGATGGCTCGAGACAGCACATCCATTTTCTGAGCCAGCTAATACAGTACTGCTCTTGTATCATGGGCAATTCAATATAAGTCCAAAGTTCTGAGTTAGAAAGACTATAAAATGTAATTATAATTGACTCAATGGACCAATGATTGTGTGAATATTAAAAATCCATATGAATAGCTATTTCTGAGGAGAACAATGGCAATCGATGCCAAAGAGATGATCACGTGTCTCTGTGTGTTCACATGTATGCTCTGTGTGTTCACATGTATGCTATGTGTTTACACATGTGCTCTGTATATGTTCACATGGGCTCTGTATATGTTCACATGGGCTCTGTGTCCATGCATGTGCTGTGTGTGTTCACACATGTGCTTTGTGTATGTTCGCACAAGAATCTTTGTTCACACATGTGCTCTGTGTGTTCACATGCGCTCTCTGTGTGTTCAGCCTTTTGGGGAGTCACCTTTTTTCCCAGGATAGAGTGACTGAACACTTCACTTTTCTTCCTCAGCATAGTTCAAAGAGACATTCAGTATTCTAGGCATTTGAACCGTGCACTCTACTCTTATAAATATTTATACCAACTTAAGTAGAAAGTTCTAACTGCATTTCGATTTCTAATTTCAGTTAGAATTAGCCTCGTCCCAATCTCAATATCCTGAAGTGTAAGTAAATAGACACGTAACAACCTTTTGCAAGATTGAAGAGTAACTACTTCCTCCAGTGGTGTGATCTGTGGGCTGATCAGCTTAATTACTTCGAAACCTGCTTCCGACAACCTCCATTGTGCCTCGTGATGCAGCAACCTGCCTGAGGTGACACAGCTGCTTAGGAAATGTTGGGTATCGATAAATCAAGTGGTTTCTCCACTTGCAACTTATTTTCCCTCCAGATGACCCCAAAACCACCATGGGATTAATCTTGTAGAAGGTTGCTGCCATTGGGTCATCCCCCTGAGGAGTGATCACTCAGAGGATGGCTGGAAATGACTCACTCCAGAGTGAGACAAAAAGGGATTAGGTCTAGAAGCAAAATCTGGACGCTTCTTGAGATTTAAATGAACTTCATTTGAATACAGAGGGTAAGCTGGGGGAACACTAAGAGAAAGAATAAGTATGGAACAAGTGAAATCAAGGAGGCAGAAAATCACAAGGTATTTCTGGCAACAAGTTGTCCATAGTGATAGAGATGGGGCACCACTGGTGGAAGGTGTAATGAGTGATGACACAGGGAAGAGAGGCTGGGCAGGTTAGGACCAGCAGTGGAGGGCAGAAAGGACAGAGAGGTGGCAGCACTTGCTCAGATGCCAAACTTAACATTTGAACTTTAGCCAGTAGGAAGTAACCCAGCTTGGGGAAGAGAAATTTTTCAAGAGTGGCAAGATAGATTGAAAGGAAGAGGCTAGACACAGAGACATACTAAGGAGACTTTTTGCAACACTCCCATTCAAATGGCGATGGACAATACTTCAGCAGTGTCTGTGTGCTGATACAGAACTCGTTGTAGTCTAGTCAATTCCAACTCATGATGACCCCATGTGTTATAGAGTAGAACCGCTCCACAAGGTTTACTTGGCTATAATCTTAAGGGAAGCAGACAGCCAGGTGGGCTTGAACCACCAACCTTTAGGTTAGTAGTCTAGCATAAACCGTTTGTGCCACACAGGGACCTGTATAGATATAGAAAGGGTTGTATATGAGAGAAGGAGTAAATAGCTGTCACGGGCAAAAGTTGTGGTATTTATTTTGAGTTGTTCCAGAGAACAAAATTAGGACAAATGAATAGAAGTGACATGTAGACATGGAAGTCAGGTGGCTTCCATGCAAAGACAACTTCAAGAATAATTAAAATTGGGAAGTAATGGTATAGGCTGCCTCGTGAGGGGTGAGCACCCCAGCACTTGCAGGACCCCAAGCACAGGCAAGGTAACTGTTTGTCAGAGATCTCGTGGGTGTGTGATACAACCTCTGTGTTCATTTTACATGAGCTTTAGAATTATTTTGTTACATTTTTCCCTTTACAATTCTTAAGATCTTCAGGATTTGTGACTAAATACACAGTGGGTAGGCGAAGGATAATTAAAGGGATGAAGAACTACTGTTTACCCAATGTCTACAAGAGGCAAGTCATGGTGCTCAGCATTTTGCATGCAACATGATTATCAGAACAGGGAACAAATGAAATCAAGAATATTCATGGGTTGGAAACCATTTAGAATTACTATTTCCTTCTCTGATGCCCAAAGAAGATCCTTAATTCCTCTGAATACACCCCTACCAGGACCATAGTTTCATCTCTGTGCTACATCTATGATGTTGGAAATGGCATGGATGGTGATTGGAACAGGTTGAAGTGGAAAATGGGAAAGCAAACCAAGATGCCATTGGACATCTTGCCTAAAAGAAAATATCTTAATAGAAAGGAGAAGTAGAAAATATAGACAAAGGAGAAGTAACAGAAATTAAACTATTACTATTTTGAAGAATATCAAGCTTTTATCAGGCTCTTACCATAAATCGGGTACTATGCTAAGTACTTTAAATGAATGATAGCATTTTGTCCTCACAAACTCCAACAAGGAGGGGTTTAATATAATCTCTATTTTATAGGTAATATAAACTGAGGTTCAGATAGGTTACTTAGAAATCACACAAGGTCTTACAACTTATCAAAACCATGCAAAATCCATTACTTCAAGCTCAAATGAGACAAAAACCAAGAATCCAAGTAGAATCTGGACAGAGACCATGAATTTAGCATTGGACTCCTAATTCATTTATTTGGTATTGTATTCAAGATTGCATACAATTGAGTACTGTATTCAAGTTGTGTCATTACAACATGACAGCTCTTTCAGGTAAGCTCTATACCACTGTTTTTTCTCTCTGCATGGTGATTACAAGCCTCACCTGGGTGGTCTAGGGAAGCCCCTCACCAATCTGGATTTCTGCACTGCTCCGATAAGAGCACTTACACCTGTAGAGAAGTGGTTTGTTTGCTATCAGGAGTCCCAGATGAAAATGCAGATGCTCGCAGAAGGGATGATGCAATAAATATGAATGAGCTTTCCAACTTGAGTTATCTAATTCATGTGTGATTATTGAAAGAAACAGATGAGTGCAGAGCTGGAACTGAGGAAAATGGGTAAATTGGAGAAGAAAGGGAGGAGTAGGAGATCATTAATGAGTCATGTTCCTGGGAGCCTTCCCTGACCCCTTGTCTTAGTTATCTAGTGCTGCTATAACAGAAATACCACAAGTGGATGGCTTTAACAAACAGAAATTTATTCTCTCACAGTTTAGGAGGCCAGAAGTCT
>NW_004443940.1:7368433-7387302 GCF_000243295.1 Trichechus manatus latirostris
AGTTATCTAGTGCTGCTATAACAGAAATACCACAAGTGGATGGCTTTAACAAACAGAAATTTATTCTCTCACAGTTTAGGAGGCCAGAAGTCTGAATTCAGAGTGCCAGTTCCAAGGAAAGGCTTTCTCTCTCTGTCGACTCTGGAGGAAGGTCCTTGTCATCAATCTTCCCCTGGTCTAGGAGCTTCTCAGCAAAGGGAACCTGAGTCCAAAGGACATGCTCCACTCCTGGCTCTTCTTGCTTGGTAGTAATGAAGTCCCTCTCCTCTCTGCTCAATTCTCTCTTTTATACCTCAAAAGAGATTGACTCAAGATACAGCCTAAACCTGTAGACCGAGTCCTGCCTCATTAACATAACTGCCTCTACTTCTACCTCATTAACATCATAGAGGTTAGGCTATACAACACATAGGATAATCACATCAGATTGCAAAATGGTAGACAACCACACAATACTGGGAATCATGGCTTAGCCAAGTTGATGCACATTTATGGAAGACACAATTCAGTCATAACATTCCACACTTTGTCCTCCCCAAATTCATGTCCTTGTCACATGAAAAACACATTCACCCCATCATATCATCTCAAAAGTCTTAAATCAACTCCAAATGCAAATTCCATCTTCTGAAAATTTCCTCTTCATCTGTGAAATCTAGAATACAATTATCTGCTTCCAAAGTACAATGGTGGAACAGGTGCAAGGTAGACATTTTCATTACAAATGGGAGAAATTAGAGGGAAAGAAGGGATAATAGGCACAAAGAAAGTCCAAAACCCAGCAGAACACATTACATTAGCTCTCACAGCTTGAAAATAATCCTTTGAAGAAGAGATGCAGAGACATGCAGTGGTTTAACCTAGGTTGTGCCAGTGAATGTCAAGGCCAGCAAAACCAGCCCCAGCTCCTGACTCCTGCTCTTTTGCTCATATTACCACACCAGCACTGCCCAATTAGTTCCTTTTGCTGCAGTTGGGATTGCCACTTAGAGAAGCTGTACTCCTAGCTGTCAGAGCTAGCCCTTTCCATGTTTCCAGGGATGTGCATCCTATATTAATGCCAGCCTCCCAGTGGAGTTGTCCTGGACTGCCTTCCTCACTCTGTCACCTCCTAATTGACTCAAGAGGCAAACTAGACCTGCAACTCTGAGAAGCTAAGTCTACCAGGCTGTACTTTCACTCTGCTAGCCCTTCAGGTGGCAATGGGGTTTATAAGCTTCTGCTTGTAAAGCTGCCTGAGATGTCAAGGGGGGACTTGGATGGTGGCATTGTCCAGGGAAACAGCAGGTGATGCCTTCTCCTGAGACACACTGAGTAAAGAGTACCAGCTGCCACGAGGCTCAGAAGCACCCATTATGTGACACAGCCTTTTCCTAGATGCTGCCTGGCATAGAAGTACAGGTATTTCATGGAATCCTCACCCATGTGGTGCAGTCCTTTCTTTTCCGATATGAGAAACTGAGATCTAACAAGAGGAAGAGTCTTGCTCAAAGTCACATAGGAAATTAGGAGGGACAGAATAGCAGAGGCAGATCCAAACACAAAGCCTGCATCTGCCATTCATTTGCTCTGTTAAAATCTCCCATCATGGTTGTGAGTTTCTCAATTGCTCCCAGTGAATTCTGCTGAGAATATGGTGAGGCTTTGTTATTTCAATTCAAACAAGTTATAGCTTTATGGTGATTTTGTAGAGACTCTCTTGATTCCTCATATTGTTTTTTGCTTTAATGTCTATTTGTCTGATGGTAACATAGTTGCCTCTAGCTTGGAATATTGTCTTCTACCCTTTTGCCTTCACTCTTTCTAATGTTCTTTTGTTTTATATGTGTCCTTCGTAAACAGCATTTATCTGAATTTGTTGTTGATTTTTTTAAATATAATCTCACCATTCCTGCCTTTTAACCAATGGATTTGTTCTGTTTATATTTATTGTTATCATTAGTATATTTTTATTTATTTCTACCTTTTCTTAAAATATTTATTATATATTTTTTGTTTTTACAAATGAATGTAACATATGTAAGTAATGAGGCATAATAATAAGATGAAACATGAATCTAATACTCATCTTGTGAAACAGAGCATTAATTAAACCATAGAAACCCCCCATTTTCTTTCCGTAAGTAGTCTGAATATGTTTAATTTTGCTTTGTTTTGACCCTTATAGAAATGGTGTCAGATGGCATGTAGTTTCCTATGATTTTTTAAAAATATTTGCTTAACATTTTGTCTTTAAGGTTAATTCATGTTAATGTACGTAGCTGTGGTTCATTAATTTTAAATGCTGTATTATTCCTTAATTTACTTGTCCATTCTTTTACTTGTCATCACTTGGGTTGTTTTTAAGTTTTTACTGCTGTGAACCTTCTTGCATATGACTCCTAGTGCCCAAATGCAAGAGTTTCTCTAGGGCATACCTCCTAAAGCGAAATTAAATTAGATTTGCACATGTTCTACTTTATAAGGTAATGCCTGTAAGATCATTGTTTTGCCAAAGCGGTTACACCGCTCTACACACCCACCAGCAGTAAATAAGTGTTCCTATTGCTCCGTGTCCTTCGGCAACATTTGGCATTGCCAGATTTCTTTATTTTTTCCCTATCTAGTAAATGTGAAAGGTTATTTTGTTGTGTTCTTAATTTTTACTTCTTTGAGGAAAGAGACAGTTGTTTCAAGTAGAAGGGAGTGATCAAATTTATAGAATGCTGTGTCCCAACTGTAATGGATAAGTGGGTCACCCCTCTCAAGGGTGTCTGCATTTGAATATGGGTCAATGCCTTAACTCAAAGGAATAAATCTTAAATAGTGGACAATCGATCTTATGTCCAGGGGTAGGAGGGGATGGAGAAAGGAGCAAGTTCACAGTGCCCCCACATCTAGGATGACCAATCATCCTGATCTACCTGGAATTGAGGGGTTTCTCTGTATATCTGACTTTCGGTTTTAAAACCAGGAAAGTTCCAGGCAAACCACCTACCCACACTGCACACGTAGATGTTCTCCAAGGCTGCTAGTCCTAAAACACTTTATTCCAGGCAAGAAGCCTAATCCTCACATACACACACACACACACACACACACACACACACACACACAGAGGACTGGCCTCTCTACAGCAGATGATATCTTGCAGGCTGCAACCTGAAATCACCACTCACCTGAAAATACTGCCTCTGAGGTCTACCCCTGTTCTTAATGGCTAACATGAGTCAGAGAATTTTACTTCTCAGTTTCAAAGAAAAACTGGACCACCTGTGTTTTATGTTAGTGCATTCCATAGTAATTGTTTAAAAAAAAAAAAAAAAAAAAAGCCCTCTTTCCCCAGACTTGGGAAATGTAAATTGTCTGAAAGTATGCCTCAAAATGACAGAGGCTCCAGGGCTGGTCTTCCAGAGAGAATCTGCTGCATATGATACAGCCAAGTTATGTGGCCATCAAGTCTGAACTCTGCCTCTCCCAGGAGGCCTGGGTGCACACAAGAGCCCCTGATGGATGGAAGTGTGTCTCAAAGCAGATTTAACAGGGCTGTTGCTGGAGGCTGGAGAATCAGGGCACGAAGATGAAAGGAACTCCTGTTGTCAATTTTTCTTCTCTACAGCAAGTTATGACAGCACAAGCCAACACTTGTATCTGTGGTTTCTCATCCTGCAAATAAGCTCGGTGCTCCCTGTGAGCAGGGCTGGCCTTCAGCAGGAGCACACTGGGACAGCAGCGAAGGTTGGGAAAAGATGCTGATACTTTCACTCCGTTTGGTAAATAATATAATGTCTGAAGTGGTAAACAAAAACTAACTAGTAATATAAATTAAAAGAATATGCGGCTGACCTCAGACACCGTGCATGACCTATTATTCCAAAATATGTTGTTGCTTGGGTAAAGCACAGGATGGTAGGGATGGGGCCAAAGCCTCTGCAGATGTCCTATTATTTATTTCAGGGGTTGCAGAGTCACCTTCAGGTTCAAAGTCTCCCATTTGAGCCAAGGTGAACCTATTCTATAAATCCCTGAGAAATGTGTCACCCTGCCCAGCAGAAGGAGTCCTTCAGGTGGGTTTGGGGAGCTTTGCTTTATTTGCTTCTATGCTTTACTCATTTCTATTTCTAAATTCAGAAATTTTCTATTTCTAAATTCAGAAATTTTCTATTTCTAAATTTGGAAATTTTCTATTTCTAACATTATATTTCAATCCGTATGCTGAGCAAATAATCCAAGAAGCTGGGCTTGGAGAAGAATGGGGCATCGGGCTTGGAAGACTCATTGACAACCTGCGATGTGCAGATGACACAATCTTGCTTGCTGAAAGCAAAGACGACTTGAAGCACTTACTGAAGGAGATCAAAGACTACGGCCTTCAGTACAGATTACACTTCAACATAAAGAAAACAAAAATCCTCACAACCAGGCCAATAAGCAACATCATGATAAGTGGAGAAAAGATTGATGTTTGCAAGGATTTCATTTTACTTGGATACACAGTCAACGTCCATGGAAGCAGCAGTCAGGAAATCAAACAAAGTATTGCACTGGGCAAATCTGCTGCAAAAGACCTCTTTAGAGAGTTAAAAAGGAAAGATGTCACTTTAAGGACTAAGGTGCACCTGACCTAGCCATGGTGTTTTCCATCGCCTCATATGCATGTGAAAACCGGACAATGAATAAGGAAGACCAGAGAAGAATTGGTACCTTTGAATTGTGGTGTTGGTGAAGAATATTGAATATTGAATATACCATGGTCTGCCAAAAGAATGAACAAATCTGTCTTGGAAGAAGTACAGCCAGAATGCTCCTTAGAAGCAAAGATACAGAGACTTAGTCTCATACTTTGGACGTGTTATCAGGAGGGACCAGTCCCTGGAGAAGGACATCATGCTTGGTGAAGTAGAGGGTCAGCGAAAAAGAGGAAGATCCTCAAGGAGATGGATTGACACAGTGGCTGCAACAATGGGTTGAAGCATAACAAAAATTGTGATGATGGTGCAGGACCGGGCAGTGTTTCGTTCTGTTGTACATAGGGTTGCTATGAGTCGGAACTGACTCAATGGCACCTAACAACAACAACTATAATTATATATAGAGAGAGAAATCAAGGAAATGGCTTGCACAGTTGTAGAGGCTGAAAAGTCCCAAATCCATGGGTCAGGCTGGAGGCTTCTCCCGACTCACATAGCTGCAGGGGCTGGCAAACCCAAGATCCAGACCGCAGAGGCTGACAAATCCCAAGATTGGCAGGCAAGCTGCTAGCTCAAGTCCCAAGAAGCAGAGGTCAGACAAACAGGAGCCAGCTGCAGGATCCAGAGAAGCAAAAGCCAGTGAGCCTATATTGGATGCAGGTCACACCCCCATGGAAACTCCCTTTCCACTGATCGGCTGCTCACAGCAGATCCAATCATGGAAGTGATCGCATTATATCAGATCCATCATGGAAGTGATTACATCGTTGTATGACTGCCAAACTACATCATAACCGCCAAACCACGTAGAATCATGGCCCAGTTAAGTTGGCAGACAACCTTAATCATCACATCCCTTCTCTGGGGTCAAAAGATACTTCATTGAATGAGGTGATGACGACAGTAGTCGGGGGCTTAGTTTAGTTTAGTTTAGCTTAGTTTTTTAATGTCCTTATTTGGCAGAATAAGAGACTGGAGAAAACCTATATGGGTCCCAAAATTTTGTTTTAAAATTTTCCAGGAAATGCAGAAGTCTGGGAACCACAGCCCTTGAGGATTTGGGTAAAAAAAGGCCTGAAGTTGGCCTCATCCCTCTAAGCCATCTTCAGGCACCAACTACATGCAGGCATTTTGCAAGGGTGGGCGTGTCCCCTCGGGGGCAGGAGGATCCACCCTGCTGACAGATAGATCCTAACTGTGGAGGGCAGTGCACCCAGCTTTCCGGCTCACCAAGTCTGACGCCAGGACGTCCTGGGATCAGCCAACCAGCCCTCCCTGTGCCGAATCTGATGTGACCCACAGGCTATTGTTCTGGCCAGTACCAATCCCCAGTTTGCTTTACAGTCATACTTCTCTTTGAAAATGGTTTACAAATCAGACTTTTGTGAGCACAGGTAACCTGCCCACTCCTCAGAGACCATGCAGGCTGACTAATGAGGTTTCTGGCACTCAACAACTGGGCCAGCCCCTGGACTGGAGTGAGTTCATCAAGGTATATGCCTTTTGGGGAGCTCTCTTGGCAGCCAACCAGCCAGCCTTGCTGGAGACACCTTTGTGTGTCGCAGACACCCATTTTCCACAGTACTGCAGCAAAGGTCACTAGTGATTTGTTTCTAAGGAGGAATTTGGATGAGTGCCCTAAAGACGTCATTAGGACTTAAACCACTTTAAGCCGTGAACTTAGTTTCCCTCAGAGTATTGTTTTCTTCACATGTGGGTGAGGGCCACCTGCTTCAGAATCACTGAGGCCCTTGTTAAAATTCATATTCCCAGGCCCTGCCTCAGACCCATAGAATCAGGAGTAAGGCCCAGGAATCTGTAGATTAAAAGCATACCCCTGGTGATTTTTTTTATGTGTTCTGTTTGAGAACAACTGCTGTGAAGATAGAAGAGAGCACTTGGATTTACATATGAAAGAAAACCTCGTCTTTCTCCTTTCTCTTTCCAGACTCAGGAGGTTGCCTTCTTTCTTATCTTTAAAAACGCTTTTGGTTGTTATTGTCAAGAAGGCACCGAGACAGGCTTTAGCCAGAGGACCCCAGTCAGAGTCTGGAATGAACCTGGATCTTGCTGAGGAGGCATGGTTGGAGCCTTTCTGGTCCACTTCCCCCTCCTGGTTTGCTGAACCTGAAGAGAAGGGAAGGCAAAGAGTGACCTGCTCCATCCATCAGCCCACAGTCTCCCAGATGGAAGCTCGTTCATCAGGACTCTGCTTCACACAAAGTCAGCAAAGCACAAGCACCACCATGTGGCCAGGCAGACCATGAAGGATTACCTGAATGGTGGTCACAAGAATGGGAAAGGACATATGATTTGATAAAAGTGAGACTGCTGGAGAGTCTCTTAACCCTTCAAAGTTTTGCTTACTCCTCTAATCTTGGGGCCTCTGGGACACCATTTCCATGGTATGAAGGCAGAATGGTAGAGTGGGAAGAGAAAGAAAGATCTAGGTTCAAATCCTAGCTCCAACCACAAACTAGCTCTGTGACATCAGGGAAGGAGCCTCTTTGAACCTCAATTTCTAATGGCAAACTGGAGGTAATAAAACCCCACCCTGTGGAATTAACGTGGACATTAAATAGGGGTCTACATAATAAGATCCTAGACTGCAGTCCAGAACAATAAATGCCACCTAAACAATAAATTCACAAGCCCCCTAAATCCATCATTCCCAAGGCTTTCCATGACCTCCATGGCCTAGCCCAACCCTCAGTTCTCCCGCCTTATATTTTCTCCCCTCTCACATCTGATCTCCAAGGAATGCTAGAGATAGTCAGGAAACCATGCTAACTGATCTGAGCATGAATTAAATATAAGAATTAAATTTGAAGACTCAGGTTGAGGATAATATTCAGGAAAATTTTAAATGTCATGCTAAGGAGTGTGTGCTTAATTTGGTAGGCAATTGGAAGCCTGAACAGGGAAGCCATTTGTATCAACGATAAGAGCTGGGTTTTGGAAAACAATCTGTGGTTGACTGTGTAGGGAGTGGAGAAGAAAGATACCCATGTTCCTTCTTTAAAGAAGCTTGAAGATAACTTGGAAGACAAAGCGAACGTGCATGGAATGGAGAACTGTACGAAGCATCTAATAACCAAAAACTAGATGTTAAGTGTTCTGGGAGTTTAGAGGAGCAGAGGGAATTAAGAAAATACCAATCCAAAGAAACTCTCAGCAGTAAGAGATGGACCTCAAAGAAGGACAGGATTTGGCTTGGTGAAGAAAGAAGGGAGAGCATCTCAACAGCAGAAATCAGACCAGTGAAGGCACAGCGTTGGTGAGAGCTCGGCCCAGCCCATGCTGATTTCCTCTGTTTCAGTTATAACTCAACCCCTTCCCTTTCCAGAATCTTGAGGCAGTACAATGGGGCAGGGATTGGCAAATATTTCTATAAAGGGCGAAAGAGTAAATATTTTAGGCTTTGTGGGGGCATTTTATTTGCTGTGGCAGGAAAGCAGACATGGAGAATCCCTGAACGAATGTGCGTGTTGTGTTCTGATAAGTATTTACAGACACTGAAATTTGAATGTCATGGAATTTTCACATTATGGTTTTAAGTCACGAAATAATATTCTTTTTTTGAATTTTTTCAACCATTTGAAAAGGCAAAAACCATTCTTAACTCACCAGCCATAAAAAAAAACAAGGAGTAAGCCAATTTGGTCCCCGGGACATAGTTTGCTGTCCTTGCAGTAGAAGGTTAACACCTAGAGGCCATGGAGCCAAAGGCCTGGGTTCATGTCTGACTCCCACCTCTCACCAGATAAACAACTATGCAAGAGTTACCTCACTCTCTCAGCTTCCTCACCTAGGAAGTGGAGATAAAGACAAGAGCAGCATCTCTCTTCTCCGGTTGTCTGCAAGGCCTGCCCATTCTGTCTCCAAAGCATGCCCTGAATTTTCCAGCTCTCTCCATCCAAGCTGTGTTCTCAAGTCCCAGCCCCATCAAGTCTCGCCCAGATGAAAGTGCAGCCTCCCTCCTGAGCTCGGGCTTGCCCTCCCCCAGTTAAAACTGGATTGTAACCCCCTGTTTCAACCCTTCAGTGACTGAGCTGGTTCTTCATGTGAAAACCCAGCCCCCTAGACCCAGGCCTATGGTACCTACATGATGAGGCCCCCGCCCACACATCATCCTCGCCCCCCGCCCTGCACTGCAGCCTCAAAGGCCTTCTCTTGTCTCCTCCAATCCCGGCTCAGTCAGATCTCAGGGCCTTTGTGCCTGTTCTTGTCTCTGCGTGGGCGGCCCGCCCCCACCCCCTCTGCGAGGGCGATCCCCCCCACACCCCCCGTCTGTGGGCGGCCCGCCCCCACACCCTCCCGGTGCCTGCCCTTCAGGTCTCTGTGCCTCTGTGGAAATGTCACCTCATCAGAGAGCCCTTTCAGTTGCAGCCTCTGGTATTCACTGTCACCACCCCCTGTTTGGCTCCTGCTCTTAACACAATTTACAATTTTATATTTATTTTCTGGTATATTTGTTTATTCTCCATCTTCCCCACTATGCTCTAATCTTCTCACGCACAGGGATCCTGTCTGTTTTAATTCGCCATGATAGCCCCAGCATCTAGCACAAAGTAGGGGATTCATCAAAAATTGGGAAGCTGAATGGCAGGAACTACCGCTATTCCTTCACGCGTTCCTCCCCCGCGCTGAGCGTGCGCCCTCAACATCGGGCTGGCCCACACCGGAACAGGCGACTTTGCTAACAGTGTGTGTGTAACCCTCATAAAGCCCAAATCTGCATGGTTCACTATCAAAGCAGAATCAAGTTCAGGAAGCCTACTTTCACAGGCAAAAGTAATAAAACAGAAACTCCATTTAAGAAGTACCCAAAACAATTGTCTGCACAATACCTACAAAAAAACAAAAAATCCCTATCCTGGTTTACCTCCTACTCTCATATCCTACTGCTGCTCTTCGCATACAGTCCCCCACCCAAACCAAATCCTCCCCTTCCACATCCCATCCACATGCACTTTCCATCTCTCTTCCTCCTCCCCACTCCACCTACTTTCTCTCTCTTTATGCATGTATATATGTATATACATATCCTGTATATGTACATATTCATATATTCTCTCTATACATACATATGTGTAAGTAATTCTATATATGGAGTCCCTGGGACATGCAAATGATTAACATGCTCAGCTCCTAAGGAAAATGTTGGAAGTTCAAGTCCACCCAGAGGCACCTCAAAAGAAAGGACTGGCAATCTAGTTCCAAAAAATGAGCCATTGAAAACCTTATGGAGCACAGTTCTACCCTGACACACATGGGGTCTCCATGAGCCAGAGTTAACTCAACAGCAACTGATTTATTTTATATATATATACATATATATTCTCTTTCCTGCATTATATTGTATATACTGCATTGCATAAGTCTAAGGTGCTATTCTCCCTTTACTGTGTAGATCAGCTTAGCTTTTCTTCCAGCATAAAAACCCTTTTTTAAGAGGAGGAGGGCTTATCAAAGATGATCCGGAAATTACTGGATTCTCTTTGGCCAGCTTGGGAGGTGAGAAAATCTGTCAAAATCCCCATGTTAGAAATGTTTGCCCTCTCACATACAGCTCACAGCAGACTTCACATTGATTAATGTAGCCTTAATAGTTTCTTGGGAGACACATAAATTGCATTGCCCAATTTGTTAGTGGAAACTATAGACAAGTAGCCTGTGTGGCTCACGGCATAATGGTCTATTCTCTATGCTGAGAAACCTTTGGCTGAGGAACAGAAAGTAGGGTGTTTGTCTTTCCCACATATTTCAACCAACTGAGAGTCTCTCTGGGCTCTGGCTTCAGACAGGAAGAGGCTGTGGAAATACAAGAATGAATGCACACCCAAAGCTCGGCCCTGCTACAAAGCACCAATCCAGACTGAATTGAATTCTAGGTCTGATTTTTTAAGCTATGCTATTTTTCAATATATCATCTGGCTTTATTAAGTGGTACTGATAATCTGTGTGCTTGATATATTTGTTCATTCTTAAAAAACTGTGGTTTCCTTGCTCCAAGTGGCATTTTCCACTCTTCTTTGCTCATCTGAGCAGAAAGAGAAAGAAATGCAAGGGGTTGAAGTGAGAAAAGGACTGATCCGTTTTCTATTCGCATTTCAAACTGAGTGACTTGAACAAGGCAATTACCTTCCCTGTACCTTAATTTTTCAATTTAAAATGGAGTTAGCAATATCTGTCTCTTACCCGAAGTCCCAGAGGTAATGAGATGAAGTTGAATTCACTTTCCTGAAGCACCTTCACAATGAAAAAAAAAAAAAAACTGCACATAGAA
Source organism: Trichechus manatus latirostris (assembly GCF_000243295.1). Lineage (NCBI taxonomy): Eukaryota > Metazoa > Chordata > Mammalia > Sirenia > Trichechidae > Trichechus > Trichechus manatus. The sequence goes on from NW_004443940.1 coordinate 7,379,393, forward strand.
AATGCAATCTTTCTACATCTTCTACAAGCCAATGGCTATTTATGTTTGCTACTTAACTAATACTAACTTGATACTGGATTTGATTTTGTCATATGAAAAGGTTTCTGGCCATTTTTTGTGGGTTTTGTGCTAAGATTTGCTATATAGGGAGGAAATTCTTTCAGGGCACAGCAAACAGGGTGGGCACTAGCATCTGTGCCATCCAGACTTGGAGACATGGATGGTTGTTAGTCACAGGCCATTGTGACTAGGACTGTTTTGATTAAGTTAGTTAGACCCTAGAGGCTAGAAAGGGGGTAAAATACCAGCCAACACCCACATTTGTCATGTAGTTTACTTATATCAGGAAATGGTTACTCAGATCAGTTGGCACTGGCTGAAACAGTCTCTAAACAATAACCCATCAAGAGTAACCATATTTTAAATGCTTGACAGAATGTTAAAGTACAAGCCTGCGTTCTGCTGCATGGATCTGAGCCCTCCCCAGCTCGGAGGTCATCACAGCCAGCAGCAGCTGAAACAGAAGCTCACCCCAGATCTGCCCTGGTTACTCATCCAGCAACGACTGTTCCATTGCAGTGGGAGTCAGCTAACCCAACCTCGAGCAGGGCATCACGCAATAGAGTTAAGAACCATCTAAAGGGGTTGAAGGTGTGGATGAGTTTTATCAGCAAAACATTTATCAGGGCCCACTGCTACTCCAAGCAAACACATCTGTCTGCAGGCCGTCATAACAACAACGGAATAGAAGTAAATAAATGAACCCGTTGTTGTCAAGTCTATTCCAACTCATGGTGACCCTGTGTGTTACAAAGTAGAGCGGAGATCCATAGGGTTTTCTTGGCTGTGATCTTTACAGAAGCACTTCGCCAGGCCTTTCTTTCGCGGTACCCCTGGATGGGTTTGAACTGCCAACCTTCGGTTAGTAGTCAGTACAACAGTTTTTCCCACCCAAGGATCTGCAGACCATAACAATAGTGTTATAAACTGAAGGAGGTTTGCAAAGCTCCTGCTGCACTGGTAAAGGCTAGATGAGAGCACATATTGGAAAACTGCACCATCACACAGTAAGGGATGTGTGCGTGTTGGGGGGAGAGATGTACAAAGAATTCAAGCACATAAAATGCATGCTGCCTTATTGCTAGGTTACTGAAATGCCAGTAAACCTAAATGAAATACGGATTGGTCCAGGTACCGGCTGCAGTTTGGCGCCACCTGGTGGCAGTAGTCTGCTCAGCCGTTAATATCTCTGCCCTGTGGTTGGCTGGAACTTCAGAACAGCCACGAAGTTCCAGATGATGTGGTGTTATCTACCAGACAGAGAAGTTAAGCTGGGAGCATAGCACAGAGTCAGGGACTCCTTCCCTGTCTCCTTACTTCCACACTCCCACTTGGTTCCCTCTGGAAACCATTCCTCCACCTTCAATTCTTTAAAGCCCCACCAACATGGAGTTGTTGGATGAGGCATACTGTACTGAAGATTTTGTGAGTAAACTCAGCATAGTACAATATTGTACTCTCTTCGAATTTATTCTCCTATACCACTGTTTCTCGCAATGAATTGAACAGTCCTCACCACAGGAAGGAGTCCCGGTGGCACAGAGTGGTTAAGGGCTCCGCTGCTAACCAAAAAGGTGGGCAGTTCGAATCCACCAACTGCTCGTTGGAAACCCTATGGGGCATAACTCTGTCCTATAAGGTCACCATGGATCAGAATCAACTAGACGGCAACGGGCTTGCTTTTTTTTTTCACCACAGGAAATTTCTTGTTGACTCTCTGCTTTGGTAAGGCCCTGCTTCCAACCATGGACTCGGGCTTCTCTCTGTCTCTCTCTCTCTGTCTCTCTCTCTCTCTCTCGTTACTTGTATTCTTGATTTTTTTCTCCCACAGACCAATTCAGCATTTTTCACCCTATCCTAAATTAGGTTTTTGGCCTAGCTTTTCCTATCCCAAAACACAATAAAGTCCTTGGCCAAACCAAGGGCCATCTAACATTCCTCTGTCGGCAATACGAAGCCTGCTGGAGCTCTGCAATTCAGGGGTGTTTGTTTGGGTGTATGCGTGTGTGTGTGTGTGTGTGTGTGTGTGGTTTTGTTTCGTTTTTCGCTTGTTTGTTTTTTGTTTTTACCATATCAACTCAATCAAAATTTTAGGCAGGACTGTTAGCCACCTGCCTACACACACACACACACACACACACACACACAGGCACACACACTGTCTCTATCCCCCACCCTGTGCCCATTCCCCACTATCCTCCACTGCCCCCAAGCCGACTGGAGGGAGGAGGGTATGGATGAGGGAGCTTGGTTTCTTTCTGCTGCAGTCCAGTATTTACATATCTCTGGTGAGAGCATTTCCAAACTCTAGCTCCCATTCCTGACAACGCACCTTCTTCAGGACTTTTCTCTTTGCCTGAGAGAGCCGACATAAGGTCATGGGCTGGGGTAGATTATCCAATAGGCAAGGTAAGCATGGTGCTTATTTTGCTTACCAGACCATCTGTAGTGAAAAATTTCACATTTTCACCACATCAAAGATTCTGCTTCTAAGTATGGCTGGCATCTGTCTGTCTCCTATCTTTGTTATCTAGTGCTGCTTTAACAGAAATATCAGAAGTGAACGGCTTTAACAAACAGAAGTTTATTCTCTCACAGTTTAGGGGGCTAGAAGTCCGATTCAGGGTACCAGCTCAAGAGGGAGACTTTCTTTCTCTATTGGCTCTGGAGGAAGGTCCTTGTCATCAATCTTCCCCTGGTCTAGGAGATTCTCAGCGCAGGGATCCCGGGTCCAAAGGACACGCTCCCCTCCTGGTTCTTCATTCTTGGTGCTATGCAGTCCCTCTCCTCTCTGCTCAATTCTCTCTTTTATACCTCAAAAGAGATTGACTCAAGATACAATCTAATCCTGTAGATTGAGTCCTGCCTCATTAATATAACTGCTTCTACTCCTGCCTCATTGACATCATAGAGGTTAGGATTTACAACACATAGGAAAGTCACATCAGATCACAAAATGGTGAACAACCACACAATACTGGAAATCATGGCCTAACCAAGTTGCCACACATTTTGGGGGGACACAATTCGATCCATAACATCTCCCAACCCCACAGCAACTTCCTACAGAATCAAAGCCTCTTTTCAAATTTATAATCCCTGACAGAGGCCAATGACCTAGTAAGCAACGTGGTGAAAATCCATGTGAAATTGTTCACTACAGATTAATAAGTAAGCACAAGTAAGCCTGTGCCTTCCTTGCTTACTGGGTTATCCAAACCCTGGAGGCAGTTGATGGAGATTTGATCCTCCCATCTTGAAAAACAGGAAGATAGGCCATGTGCACATGTAGACCGGGTAATGTCCCAGAGAGAGGTACAGAGGGCTCTATTATCTCATAACTACCTTTTCAAGCAAACACACCAATGTCTTCATCTGGCCCCTGGACCCCTTTTAGGCATTGTCCTCTTCTCTCCCTTTCATGGCCAAGCTGATTGAGAATGGAGTCTACACCCACCACCTTCACTTCCTCACTTCTCATTAGTCAGTCCACCTGGTATAGCCTCAGATACAGACCACACCACAAAAATCAAATCTATCACTGATCTCCGACTGTCAAAACCAGGGAACAAGTCCACATCCTCATCCTCTATCCCCTCGGAGACATGCTCCACTTGCCCCTGGACTCTTCCTTCCTCTGGTCCTCAATGGCCTTCTTTCCTCCCCTGAGATGTGGCTCTACCTGAGACAGTCCTCAGCCCCCCTCTCTCCTTATGACCACCTGCACCTTCTCATCTGCTCATGGTGGTTGGACACATAAGGGCTCCCAAATCTAATCTCCTGACCTGACCTTTGATCCCAGCTCCACGTCCAGATGTCCAACCACCTGCCCTCAAGGTCAGTCTTAGTTACCTAGTGCTGCTATAACAGAAATGCCACAAATGGGTGGCATTAAAGAAGAGAAATTTATTTTCTCATGGTTCAGAAGTCTGAATTCAGAGTGTGGCTCTAGGGGGAGGTCCTTCCTTGTCTATTTCAGCTTCTAGTAGCTGCCAGCAATCCTTGACATTCTGGGCTTATAGACGCATCTGTCTGTCTTTCTCTCCCCCTCTGTGTGTGTCTCTGGACCTATTCTGCTCTTTTTGTAACTCAGAAGCGATTAGGTTTAGGATCCACCATACACTGATATGACCTCATTAACATAACAAAAGAAAAATTCCTATTTTCAAAAAGGGTCATATTTACAAGTATAGGGGTTATGATTTCAACACATATGGGGGGGAACACAATTCAATCCATAACAGTCAGCATGTCCAAAGGTCAACTTACTGACTTCCCCAACAAGCCTGCTCCTCCTCCCCTGCTCCCCAGACAGTTGGCCTCACTCTCCTGTGTTCACCCAGGCCAGAAGTCCAGATAAGTTACTCCATTAGCCACAAAGTCACCAGTTCTTCCTCCCAGCCACAGTCCCGCAGGAAGCTATCCCCTCCTCCTATCCACTCTACATGGATGGTCCTCATCACTTCCTGCCTGCATTGCTGCACGGCACACTCTAGGCTCGCCCACCTCAAGCCTTGAGCACATCCATCCATGCTCCACCATCGCCAGGGTACAAGTACCTGATCATGTTACTCCCCTGTTTAAAGCCATTGTGTGGTTTCCCATCAGCTTCAGAATGAATTACCAACTCCCCAGGCTTTCATAAAATGCCCTGCGTGATTTGGCCTCTAACCAAGTCTCCTGATACTTCCTCACACGGCCATGTTCCATTCAGTCCCAATCACACATCACAGTGCCCTCCTAATGCCTGGTTCCTCCCTCGGTGCCTTTGCACTTGCTGTCTTTCCTACCTGTAGTACCTATCTCCTACTCGTATACCAAAGCCTAACCAGGCAGCAGCTCATCCACAAAGCTTCCTTTATCAGCTTGGTTGGGTATCTTACTTCCGCTTTCCCATTACCTTCCACACACTTAGTAAAAAAACATCTATACCATTGTATTTAGGGGTTTTATTTTTTCTAAATTTTTATATCATATATTTATATATGTACGTATGTGTGTGTGCATGTATACATGCATGCATGTGTGTAAAGGCCTCCAAACCTCCTCCTCACTGTCTCCACTCCCTGTGCAGAGGTGAACACCATCAATCACTTCCTGTGTTAGACTCCTCGGCGCTGTCTGTTCATGAGCTGAGTGAGCTCCTTGAGAAGAGACCGAAGACTGGAACTCTTTTCTGTCCCTAGCCCCTAGCACAGGGCCGGGTATATAATAGGTGCCACATAAATACTTGCTGAATTTTTCAATTAATCGGTTGCAGTTTTTGCCTGCTTCCAAGAGGACTGTAAAAGCTTTTGGATTTGGCTGTAATGTCTAGAAGTAAAAGCAAACCAAGAAATACATATGGGTTTTGCTTTCTTCTATATGCAAAGAACACAATTTTTTTTCCAGGAAAGAAAAAGTCAAGTAGGTATCTAGCACCATTGCCAAGGAGACCAGCCAACCTGAGGGGCCTTCTGAGGACAGGCAGGAGGATGAGACCACCCAGCACTGTGTCAAATGAGAGGTGGGATCATGGCCAGAGAAGCCCGGGATGCGAAGAGGGCTCTGGGGAAGGGCGTGTTCGCGACCCCCTTGTGTCTGCAGGACCATCCTAGGGGGCGAATTCAGCTTGTTGCTTGTTGCCTAAGATAAAGTAGTGAAAGCTACAGGACATTGGATCTTCACTCAGCATAAGGAGAAACTGCAACTACTCAGCAACGGGAGACTGCCCGGTGATTCTCAGCCCGGGCTGCACAGGAGAGTCACCTGGAGAGCATCTAAGACTGATGCCCAGGCTACACTGCAAGTCAACTAAATCAGAAGCTCAAAGGGAATATCCAAGCTTTGGAATTGTCTGATGCTCCCCAAGTGATCCCAGTGTGCAGCCCACACTGAGAGTTATGTGCTTCCAATCTGAATGTGCACACGAATGGAGACAGCAGGGAATTTGTTAAATGCACTTTCTGGATCCTTCTATCTGGGGTGTGGCCTGAGAGTCTGCATCTCCAACAAGCTCCCAGTATCGCTGAAGTAGCTTGGCTGTAAATGTTGTGAGCAGAATGTCACAGGGATATTCAAGAAGTCAGATGATTATTTGGTATGGATATTGCAGAGAAGGTTAACTCACTAGATGGGGGTTAGATCAGTGTTCTTCAGTCTTTCTTTAACAGCTAAAATCTTTCTTCCTTTCAAACAAAATCACCCGCAGGAAGCCAATACATAAATCCAGCAAAGCAGAGCTCTCTGGTTAGAGTGAAGGTACAAAACCCAGAGCCCTGTCCTCTTGGTCTACTTCTTTCTCCACTCCAAGGCACCTAGAGTCTCTATGAAGTATATTATGAAGACACCCTCAAAATCAAACCAAACCCACTGCTGTCAATTCCGACTCATGGCGACCCCGTGTGTTGGCGTAGAACTGCTCCATAGGGTTTTCTTGGCAGTGATCTTACAGAAGCAGATTGCCAGGCCTTTAGACTAGTATACCCAAACCCACTGCCATCGAGTCTATTCCAACTCATAGCGACCCTGTAGGGTTTCCAATTCTGTAAATCTCTATGGAAGCAGACTTCAACATCTTTCTCCCACGGAGCCACGGTGGTTTCAAATTGCCAATCTTTTGGTTGGCAGTTGAGCACTTTAACCACTGCGCCACCAGTGTTCCTTCAGGGACTTATAAAACACCCTTAAAAAAAATTGCCATCGAGTCGATTCTGACTCATAGCAACCGCATAGGACAGAGTAGAACTGCCCCATGGGGTTTCCAAGGCTATGATCTTTATGGAAGCAGATTGCCACATCTTTCTCCCATGGAGTAGCTGGTGGGTTCAAACCACCAACTTTTGGTTAGCAGCCAAGCTCTTAACCACTGCGCTACCAGGACTCCTTTATACTACTTAATAAACCTACTGATCCTGATTTCAAATGCTGAAGATTATTTCAGAAACTGGAGCTGCTGATGCTTGAACAAAGAGGTGACTCCAGGGAGTAAGACAGAAGTAAACCTGGATTAGTGAGCATTAAGGTATTAAGGACAAAAGAATCTGCAGGATTGGGGCCAATGCATTTGTATTCAGCAAGCTTATCCTGTAAAATGTGTCAAAGCCCCACTGGCTGCTTAGAGGAGTGAACTAGAGGGCACAAGGGCATGAAGTTGTTGCGAGCACCTTCCTTCTGAAAGTAACAGTAAATCCATCGGTAGGATTCAATGGCCAAAATCAATGTACTGGGTCCCCCTGATGTCACACATCTCATCGAGTGGGGACCCAGGAGTCCTGCCCTCCCTTCTCTCCCTGCCTCTTGCAGTCATGCCTAGTCCTTTCCCTGCCTCACTTTTAGCATATCCTTGACCCTGACCTCTCCTCCCAAGGCAGATATTAATTCTGAGAGCTGATAAAATCTTGCCTGGCAGGAAACTAGGAAATACGAGAATTGAGAGCCAAAAAAAAAGCATAGAGCCACACAGAACAAGATTATACTAGATTCTTTGACCGGCTCTCTAAAGTCATGATTTGGGCAAAAAATTAAAAAACCAGGGTTCTCTCTAATTAACTAAAAGGTTATGGTAAAATTTCTACAAAACAGTGTCAAGGTGAAAGAAATGTATTTGTTTTCATATTTTCTAATGATGGAATTTCATTCATTCAGCCTACATTAACTTTGAATTTTTTAATGATTTGGACACTATTTGGGCTGGCATTTGCAATTTCTATGTAAAAGGAGTTTCTCTCAGCAAGATTTAGCAGGACGTGACAATCCCATAAAACAAACTATAACACATGTAGCTCAACCATGTATAAGAGACTAACTGGGCATGCCAGCCGAGGGGCAAGGACAAGAAGGCAGGAGGGGACAGGAAAGCTGGATGAATG
>NW_004443940.1:7388196-7389648 GCF_000243295.1 Trichechus manatus latirostris
TGCTGAATCAGAAACTCTTAGGTGGTCCCAGCCATCTGCCTTTGTACAAGCCCTCCAGGAGACTCTGAAGCACACTCAAGTTTGAAAACCACTGGTCCAGGGTAAGGGGCATCAGGGGCCTGACTGCAGTGCCCTCCCATCACATACCTGATCTAGATAGTTGGCACTCAGCGCTCTGAGGCAGTGGCCTACAAAGCTCAGCTAACGTGCTCTGGGCACCAAGCAAGTATCAGTCTGCGTAAGATGGCGCTATTCTTACAGGTAGGAGGGCAGTGGTGGTTCAGTGGTAGAATTCTCTCCTTCCATGAGGGAAACAGGGTTTGCGTCCCAGCCAATGCACCTCATGTGCAGCCACCACCTGTCTGTCAGTGGAGGCGTGTGTGTTGCTATGGTGCTGAACACGTTCCAGCAGAGCTTCCAGACTAAGATGGACTAGGAATAAAGGCCTGGCAATCTCCTACCAAAAATCAGCCAGTAAAAACTCTATGGAGCAGAGTGGTCTGATCCCCAACCAATCATGAGGATGGCACAGGACCAGGCAGCATTTCATTCCGTTGGGCATTGGAGTCACCGTGAGTTGAGGGTCAACTCTACAGCAGCTAACAACAACCACAGGCAGATGTGGCCTGGTGGTTCTCAGGATGCCTCGCTGCCACAAAGTCTCCAAACACTTTGACTGCAAGCACTGTCTGTACAGACGGGGGTGAGGGGAGGGAGCTGAAGTAAGGTAGGAAGCATGGCGTGCAGTGGTTGCCACATGGTTGGAGAACACAGAAGGCTCCAGAAGGAGGTGACAATGGAGGGGCCTTGAGAGCCAAGTGCAACCTCTCTACACAGAAGGGATGCTGCCAGGCTCTCTGCTTTGCTGATCTGTGTAGGTTACTTAAGAACTCTCGAAGTGTCTTCAAATTGCAAATTTAAATATTCAGAGGGGACTGATGAGTGGTAAAACTGTGGAACTTCACAAAGAAGTGATTGAAAGCAGAGTATCAATAAAGGAGGAAGAGACTTAAATTGTAGTAATTAAATGACTTTTCCTTATTGGGAGAAAATCATTGCGGAGAATAAGCAGAGATTGTAAACAGAGTGAAAAGAAAAAAATCATTGGATGAATTTTCTCCAGTGACGAGAAGCTGGTTTTTGGGTCACAGACCTGTGTCCTAATCCCAGCTCCTCCTTTTACCAGCTATGTGAATTTGGGCAAATGAATTAAACTGTCTAAGCCTTGTTTTCCTCTTTACAAAAATGGGATTACAATATACCTACCCAATTATTTGTTTTGAGGATTAAGTTAGATAATGTCCATAAAATGCTTGGCATAGTGTCTATCATAAACACTCAATAAAATTTAACTACCGCTTCTGTTCTTAATACTATCATCGATATTATTAACACAGTGACCTCTATGTAGTAAGTAAAATATTAGCTGTTTTCATTATTAATAGTATTTGG
>NW_004443940.1:7394717-7425800 GCF_000243295.1 Trichechus manatus latirostris
GTGATTGATGCATATAAAGCATGCCTGCCAGCTAGATCCAGATCCAGTCCATGGCCTGTGAGTTTGCTCACTCTGCCCTACAGGTTCAGTGCAGAGGGGCCTGTGCATACATACAGACACAGATGGGGAGAGAGAGACAGAAAGAGAGAAAGAGAGGAGAGAGAGAGAGAGAGATTGGTCTGAAAGTTGAGTCAGCCATATGTAGCACTGAAATACATCCTGCATAGGGCATCTTTGCCCTTCTCTCATCTCTCATTTTCTTCTCCCTATCCCATCATACAAGCTGGGAAGCTTTACCCAATTTCTGCCAGCATTTCCAGCAGGACAGAATAAACAGAAAGGAGTCAAAGCCTCAAAGGAATGATTCCTGTCCTTTCTTTGCCAGAGGGATTGGGGAGAGCCATCCCCCCAAGCAGAATCCAACCTCAGACAAGCAAGAGAAGGTAAAGCCCATAAAGAATGTGGCCAACAATAAAGAGTTCACCAGAGGGTCCCCAAGAGGGAGCTGGGACACCATGCCGTAGCACAATTCTTCATCTAGAGCATGACCCCAGCCTCTGTGAGGGAAAGGAGGTGGGAGAGGCAGGGACAGGAACAAAATGCCTGTTACAGTCTTTGTATCCATCCATCATCAGTCTATAAAATGTCTTCTGTGAATGAGATACTCAGATACTATGAATATGAGGAAAGACATTCTCTTGAAATGGTCCAAATGGTCTCTGTTCATCCAATCTATAGATTCATCCTTCTTCTAAGAGCCTGATGACCCTTCTAAGCTTTTCTTGGTTAAATATCCTAGCATGTCTTTGATTAAAAGTTGATTCTGCCTGTGTACAAACAGAGAACCTGAAGCACACCCAAAGGATACGGTTGGCAGAAAGTCATTCTTCAGTCTGTGGGCTACTTGAGGGAAAGGACTGAGTCTTAATATGTGTTTTTATCACCCAGTGACTGGCACAGTACCCTTCACATAGAAAATACTTGGTAAATATTTGTTGATGTTGAATTAACTCAACAATTAACTCAAAGTCTTCTGACCCTGTACTAGTGGAGGCAGCAGAGCTCAGCAGCTGCCCTCTGTAAAGTTACCCATTCCACAAGAACCTGGGTTCTCGTCCTGGATTTGAACTTGATTTCACCTTTAAATCTTTCTGGCCTTCACATCTCCAGCTCTCAACAAATTAAAAAAAATAATAATAGCAGAGAGTCAGACTTGGGTGCATGGAGTGTTTAAGAGCTCATGCAGTGCTGAGAACACCCCCTGAAAGTGGCCCTCCCACAGTCATCTCTCTATCTGCTTCCTCCGCAGGTTCCGTCTGGGTTTCAAGCACGCCTTCCGGTGCTGCCCCTTCATCAGTGCTGGGGACTATGAGGGGCTCGAAATGAAATCCACTCGATACCTCCAGACCCAGGGCAGCGTGTACAAAGTCAGCCGCCTAGAGACCACTGTCTCCACAGTGGTGGGTGCCCATGAGGAAGAGCTGGAGGATGGCCCCAAGACCACGCCTTCATCCCTAGACCTGATCTCCAACGGCTCCTCCCGCAGTGACTCCAAGGCCATGACAGAGAGCTTCAGTTTCTACTCCAGCATGCTCTCCTAGACAAGAGGCCTTCCACAGGTGCATCCACCCGCCATCTTTGTCTTGCTTCATTTCATGCTTGGATAATTCCTTGATCTGGAGACTGTCAGAAACACCCTAACACTGGGGCATGTGGAAAGGTTCAGAATGGTTTAGGTGAAAACATTCCATCCTGGAGTCAAAAAACCAGTATTGTCCCCTGTTTTTGCTACCCTCATGCTCTGTGACCTAAGGCAAATCATCAGACTTCTCTAAGCCTGTAAAATGATGAGAGGGTTGGACTAAATTTTTTCTACAGCCCATTCCATGATTCTAGAAGTAACTTAGACTACAAACAAGTGTTCATTCCAAATGAATCCTACAATGCATCAACAGATCGAATGGACCCGTTTGCCAGTAGCCTCTGTCTTATTTCAACAAGTTCATTCCCAGTCATGTTCAGATTACTATTCCTTTAGCTGGTGGCTCACTTCACACCATCCTCCACTTGATGGGGTAAACAAAAGAAGGAGCCACATAAAATCTGACTTCTAATCATCCAAGAAAAGAAGACGTACTCTGCTCCTTTATAGCATCTCAGTATTTCAGTATATTTAAACATTGTGAATCAGAGTCGACTCAGTGGCCATGGGTTTGGTTTTGGGGGGAAACGTTATGAGAATGAGATCCTCAGAGTCTTCTGTGTTATTTTCCCCATGATTTTTCTGAGTAACTGACACAGGAAGAATTTGTCAACTAAGGCAAGCTAATGTCTGTTACAGACCAACAGTCAGGAGCCCTGCGCTTACTTCACCTCTCAGAGCCATGCTTTCCTTATTTGTAAAACAATGGGGCTGAACTAGATCATCTACATAGCCCTTTGAATTTTAACATTCAATGGTGCAGTGATTGTATGACTTTTGTTTGTTTCACCAAAAGATGGTGGTCTGAAAAAGAATAGGAGCAGCAAGTCCAGTGACTAATACCCAGCTCCTGGAGACAAAGCAACTGTTCAGAATATATGTAAATATCCATATCAGACATTCTCTACTGAATTACCCTGAAACAGTGAGTGCATTCCTTCTCCTGGAAGGTTTTGACCTGCTACAGAGCAGAGGACTTCGTACCCAAGCCTGCATCTCCCCATCAGGCTGTAGCAGGCTGAGTTCCGCAGATGCCATCAGAGAACACAGATGTGAGCTCCCTGCTCTGGGCTTTTGGGTGTCTTAGAGCAGGGCTACTAACCCAGATTCTTACTTTTATACTAGCATTGGCATGTGCTCCAATGCCCAGTGAGTGAGGAGGCTGCCCCATGCAGTGGTACTTCTGAGAGAAGGGCACCTGGCATCTTCCCTTCGAAGACTGACTCTCCCTTCCCTGCCCCACGGCTTCCCTGGGCTCTACCTCTGATGGGGTGGAAGGACTCACCAATCCTACAGGACAATCTACAAGACAATGAGTCTGCCAAAGCCATGCACTGAATGCTTCATGTCTTGATACAGCTTTAGGGCATCCAGCAGGTGAGCATGCAGTTTCTTTGTGTCTCCCAGCTCTGTACTTTATCCAGATGTGGCTAGAAGCAGAAGCCTCATATGACATCCATAAATGTCCTCCTTGGGCTTTGCACATGTCCTACTTCCATAGTGTTAAGGGGAGAACAACTCTACCCACAGGGTTTACAGCCTTTACAGGCCTTGATGGCTCTAATCCACCCAGGGCATTGGGGGACATTGTACAGCAACAGCATAAGCCAGAAAGACCCATGAGTCATATTCTGCAAAGCAGAATGGTAAACAAATTAAATAAAGCCAGTTCAATGCAGATACATGAATGAAAGACATAGTTTAGAAGCACAAAAGTCATTGTGCAAAGTATTAGTCCTACTTATAATAGAAAAGAATGCCGTGTATGGATCATTCACAACAGAAGACATACCTAAGAAGAAAGTGTCAAGGAATAGGGAATATTCTATCTACAGAAGGAAAGTTAGCATTGAATTCAACAAGTAATGAGCACCTGCTGTGGACTTCCGCCTGAGCTGTGGGACACAAACTCCTTCCACTGTTGAGGAGCCTGCAGTATTTGCTGTTGCTAACTCACCAGTCCTAGTGAGTCCAGCCTGCCCAGCAGGGGTGGAGGCAGCTGAGAAGCAGATTCTCCACAGGATTCTAAAAGCCACACTCAACATAGGTAATCAAGCCAATGGTTGGAACTTTCAGAGAGCCTTTTCAAGGAGAGTTGCCTGAGATTATTCCAACAGAGCCGCCAGTAAGTCCAGGGACCCTATAATGATGTGGTCGAACAGCATCGCCACAGCACATAATACTAGGGAGTGTGAGATGGTCCTGGGCTGTTTTGAATACGGCAAAACATCACCTCAGAGAGAGCCCAGCAAGCCTTTCTCTGACCCACTCCTCAACATCCACTTAACTTTAAAACAACGTTGTCAGCTCCCATATGTGAGAAACACCATGATTTGCACAGTGCATGGGTCTCATTCTTATTATAGAAACGTGTCACCCAATGTGTTTATCTCATAAGTGTGTTTCCTTGATGTATATTGTCCAGTGGTAATAGAATATAAGGCATCATGGGGCCATCTTTGTTACGTTACTTCCAAAATGTGGGATCCAGTGGCTGTCAATGTGTTATTTGTACTGTGCCAACCTCCTCCTTCTCATCCTTTCTCATGGACTCACAGTAATTGGGACCACAGTAATTGAGGGGTGGGGAGGGGGACTTTCATGGGAAGAGCTAAAGGACAGGAGTCTTTGTCATCCTCACCCCCACCAGAATGCTACGACATGATGGACTGTCCTTTCTTTTGGAAGGACTGAGTGAAATCCTGGGAAAAGGGGACTCAGGAGCTGACCTCCTGACCTGGCTTTAGGGCCAAAGAGTAAAAGTGGAAAGGGGAGGTTCCTGAGGTTTCTGGGTTTTCCAGCCTGGGATTTTGAAAAGAATGTCCATACAAAAATAAAGTATGTGTTTGACCAGCAGACGCCTGTGTCTCATCTCTAGGGAATCTAACCACACTATAGGGGCTGGTTGGGATTCTACTGAACCAGTTGCTGTCGAGTTGGTTCTGACTCATGAGACCCTATGTGGGTCAGAGTAGAACTGTTTTCAATGGCTGATTTTTTGGAAGTAGACCACCAGGCCTTTCTTACGAGGTGCCTCTGGGTAGACTCAAACCCCCAACCTTTCAGTTAGCAGCCAAGCACTTTTAGAAACCCCAATATCTTGCATAGCCAGAAGAATGAAACTCAACATCCAGCAAACTCCTAACTGTGGTGAAATTGGTTGGCAATATTTGGGAACTGTTTCTAGGCTGAGATATGGGAAATTAGGTGGGATGGTGTGAAGTGACCAACGAAGTTACCTATGAATAGACAGCTGTATCAATTCAGGTCCCCCTAGAAGCAGATACTAAGACAGTTGAAAGTGTAAGAGATTTATTGGGGAAAAAACCTGTGAAAGAAAAAGGGGAGAGGAAGCACAAATAGATAGAAAGAGCCTTCAGACCACTATGCAAATCTGAGGAATGTGAAGAGAAGGGAGGAGGAGGGGGGATTGGGCAGGAAGAGCCTCAGGCTGTGCTACATCTCAGAAAGTCTTGGCCAGCCCAACATCATGCAAAGATTGTCCATAGAGAAGTCCCTCACTGGCAGAAATGGCCAAGCCTTGTGCTCCCACCATTTTCCCTCCCTGGCTGGAAGCCCTTTGGGGAGAGTGGTCTCTGGAACACTGTGGTGGATTCTGAAGATCCTGTAGCTGGAAGCTGCCAGCTAACTGCACTCCTAACAGCAGGGAGCTCTCTCTGAAGAAAGATCTGAGCCACGCACCCCCGTGACTGCCACCAGAGCATGTCTAGTCCCTGAATTTGAAAATACATATCAGGAAACCCTTGGCAGGATTTGAAAGATCAGTGGTAATCACTGTGTCCCTGGCAACCTGTCTCCTACTTCCCGGGACCACCCTGTACCACCTCATCTTCAGGCCTGCTCCCTCAAAGAGCTAGCAGTGAGCTGCTATGAATAAGCAGATTGGCAAAGAAAAAGATTGTAAAGGCATTGAAAGAGGGAGTTCTGAGGAAGCATAGACAGCTATTGTCTTTGTTATCTAGTGCTACTGTAACAGAAATACCACAAGTGGATGGCTTTAACCAACAGAAATTCATTCTCCCACAGTCTAGTAGGTTAGAAGTCCAAATTCAGGGCATCAGCTCCAGGGGAAGGCTTTCTCTCTGTGTCGGCTCTGGGGAAAGGTCTTTGTCATCAGTCTTCCCCTAGTCTAGGAGCTTCTCAGTACAGGGACCCTGGGTCCAAAGGACACGTGCCCCTGGCTCTTCCTGCTTGGTGGTAAAGAGGTCCCCCTGTCTCTCTGCTCGCTTCTTTCTTTTATATCTCAAAAGAGATTGACTCAAGATATAACCTAATCTTGTAGATTGAGTCCTGCCTCATTAACAAAACTGCCTCTAATCCTGCCTCATTAACATCATAGAGGTAGTATTTACAACACATAGGAAAATCACATCAGATGACAAAATGGTGGACAATGACAATACTGGAAATCATGGCCTAGCCAAGTTGACATACATTTTTGGGAGGCACAATTCAATCCATAACAGCTATCCAATATATTTAGTGTCAGAAGCAAATAACAAAGATATTTTTATTTAAATTAAGGCATCTTAAACTGGGATATCTGGATAAGCTTCAAAGAATCCACAAGTCTCCTAAAATCAAATTGTGTGTGTGTGTGTGTGTGTGTGTGTGTGTGTGTGTAATAGGGAGTGCAATTAAATTTGAATCTCCTAAGAAGAAATTATTCACCTCCTACTCTCCAGAAGGAGAAGAGAGAAATTAAGTTGCTTATAGGAGAAGAACAAGGAGACTGGAGACCTTCAGACCACAGTGAGAGGTAGATGAGCCCTGGGAGGACCAGACTGGCTACTGGGAAACTAGAAATAGCTTTAAAATAAAATCATAATTCACCTCAGCACACAAATGAGTTAAAGCTGTATATCATCATTAAAGATGTTGTGGCAATAAAAACACCAAATTCACAATTAAGGGTTATACTCAATCTTCTCAACCGAAAGATGAGCATTTATTGACTGAGGAAAGACTATGCTTAGTTATATGTTCACAAATACTACAAGATGAGAAGTACAAACGTTCCTGTAGAAATGCAAAGATGGTTTCCATTATTTTGGGGCTCACGTGGGCTAGATACACACTGAAGATGCTGATCCTTGGGAGCCGCACCTGGCTATGTTAATGCTCTCTCTTTGGCTGCCTCAAATCTCCTACGTAAATAGAGTGTAAGTGACTAGAAGCTCCCCTCAGCTCCAGGACCTGAAGGTGATGGTGCGCACAGTGGAAACACACCTCTCCTTCATCTTCCAAGGTGAAGGGAGCATCTCTGACTATGGAAACTGCTCTCCTGAACCCCAAAGGCAATGTTCTGAGATGCCATAATTGCTTTCTACCCAGCGCAGAAAAATGGGGGGCAGGGTGCGGGAGGGGAAGCTGTGGAGTATCATATCTCAAAAGCACCAAATTCAACATAAAAGGGTAGCAACTTTGGTCCTGGTTTCTCTGTCAAGCAGGGGCCACTTGCAAGGAGAACAGGCTGTTAATTGGACCCTAGTAACTAAGAGCTATCAGCACTGGCATTACCCCGATAAGTGGGCTGCCCTCTCCTGTCACTCTCCTGGGGCATGTTACCAGTGCATGCTCCACCAGCTTCAGAGATTTTAGTACAGACAGATTCAAACCCAGGTCCTCTGCATTGTGTGTGTGTGTCTCCTTCCCTCCTTCCTTTCTTCCCTTCTTCCTTTCTTCCCTCCTCCTTCCTTCCCTCCTTCCTCCCTTCTTTTCCAATTGTCTTTTGCTCTCCACTCTTTAGTCTGACATTGCTCCCAACCCTGAACGCCCTCTCCTCCCAATACTTTCTCTGATGAAATTTCTAGACTTTATCCCCACAGTGCTGGATGCCTTCCTGGTGCACTAATTAATAAAGGATGATAGTGAGAAACCCACCCATCCCCACTCACAAGCCCCTTTTACCTATCTCTCCAAGTCGCCCACCCCCGGCCCATTCCTTCTACTCCTCCACCCATACTTTCCCTTCATCCCCTAACCCCCACCTCCTACTCACCAACTTTCCCAAGTTGAGGTGGCTCTCAGGGCAGGGCTCAAGAGTAGTCCTAACACTTAAAAAAAAGCAGCTGAAGCAACAGGTGCAGACACTCAGTTGGACACAAAAGACAGCAAACCAAGGGGATGCCAGCGTTCAGTGCTGGAGCCCCCTAACCACACAATGTGTATTTTTGAAGAACATAAAGAGGCCCCAGGACAGAGGGTTGGGGGCAGGACAGCACACACTTGTGGCCACAAAGCTCTTCCAGTTTGATTTGATCCTTTGCCCTTTACCAACTCAATGACCCATCCCATTACCTTCTCATTCCACAACCTCCACTTGTGGGGTGGGCGCAGGAGGTGTACTTGTTTTGGCAGAAGAATCCTGTAGGGGCAGTAACTATTCCTTGAAGGTCACAGCCTCCTGGGCTTGTCCTGACAGTCAAAAAGAAATACTACTGGGGACAATTAGGAACATGGTTCTGTGCTGAGCTCAGAAATTTAGGGACAACACAAATATTTTCTCTAAAAGGGAAGCAGAACTTGCAGCTTGTCTTGTGATTCAGTGAGCATTTGCCTGGCATCATGAAGTAGCCGGTGCTGTCTGGGGACTGGGAACACATTTCAATCACACGTGGTCCCTGCCTTCAGGAAGCTCACAGTGCAGAGGAGTCGACAGAGGTTCACCACAGCCGGTGAGAGGGAGGGAAAGCAGAGATACCAGAGAGTGGTCTTGACGTGACACCCGCCAAACATAGTCAAAAGACAACTGTCTTCCTCACTTGGCAAAGCGCACATCATCACAGAAAATATTTCTCTAAAGCTTTGACTTACTTCAAAAGCACTCCAAGTTTTCTCTGATGAACAAAGTTAGCTTTTTTAGGTCATGAAGATCCAAATACCTTAACCTATGCATCCCTCTTTCCACTGTTGATTTTTAATCCCCCCAAATCAAAAGACTGTCCCTCAAGCAGCCACTTAGGCAGTGGCCACCTGCACCTCTGCCCTGGCCTCTCTCCTGCAGCAGCATTGCTCTCTGCTGCCCTCTGGAGGTCCACTGGTGATGGGCTGAGGCAAGTTGACAAGTGATCCCGTTTATAAAAAGGCACCGTTTAAAGATTCTAATGGATGAAATGCCCAACACCGCGGCCATATGCACTCTGCCAGCAGGTGCGGACCTCTCTGTGAAGTGGCCCAGGAATCAGTGCCAGGAGCATGATTTTCCTGTGCCTGGGGGGCATTGTTTGGTTTCCCAACGAAGAAAGGAAGACACACATTTGAATATGCAGAGCCTGGAAATAGTCACTGGTGATTATGTACATGTGATCACTTGTTATGAGTTGAATTGTGTCCCCTCCCAAAAAATACATTGAAATTCTAGCCCCTGGTACCTGTGGGTCTTTGAAGATGTTATCAGTTAACATTAGGACATGCTAGAGTAGGGCAGGTCCTAATCCAATATGTTGTTGTTGTTAGTTGAGTCAATTCCAACTCAAGACAACCCCATGAGTGGTGTTCTTATAAAAGAGAAGAGACCCAGAGACACACAGAGGAAAATCAGTTATGTGAAAAGGGAGGCAGAGATTGTAGGAGGCAGAGCTGAAAACTACGGAACACCAGGGATTGCTGGGAGCCACCAGAAGTTAGGAAAGAGCCTTGTGTTTTTCCCTCAAAGTCTCGCAAGGATTCAACAAGGCTGATACCCTGATTTGGACTTCTAACCTCCAGAACTCTGAGACAATAAATGTCTGTTCTTACAAGCCAACCAGTTCGTGAAAGTTTGTTGTGGCAGCCCTAGGAAACTCATCCACCACTTCTGCTTCTTTCCCACCAGAAAGATTACCAATCTGATCATGGGGACTGGTCATGGGGTTCAGAGGGGAATCCCACATGCCCCCCCTCTCTGATCTGCTGCTCCCACTTTCCTGTGTGGTGGGCGTCCTGCCAACTCCAGCACACTCCTGTTCCAATCCTAATGTTCCAGTGGAAGTGTCATAATGGTGATGGAGAGCTCTGCGCAGGAATATGCAGAGTGGGGGGCACGGGCTCCTGGCAGCCCAACCAGAGATGCCCCACAAAAGCTTCTCTTTAGTGAAACAATGAGGTTCTCAGATCCTTATGCTGCCACTGATGTCAGTCTGTGGCTGCGTAGACTCATTGCACACCTAGGGCAATACCTGTGGGGCAGGAGGCCTTTATTTTGCATCAGAGGTTTCAAGTTCAGCAATCTTGGCACCAATCTATACTGGCCTTGAACTTGGGACTGGATGCCACCATTCAAAAGCATCAAGCATTACCATCTTCCTACCATTCCCAGATGATTTTCTTTTGTAGATGTCCCATGCAGGATCAGTCTCTGTGTCTCCTAAGGGACTGGGCATGAATCCCCAGAAGGATGAGCAGGGTAGGCAAAAGTGGGTGACCCACCACCTGGGAGTGTGTTCTGGGAAATGTCTCTCACTGCTCTTGGCTCAGAGTTTCATGACCTGAGCAAGACATGATTCTGCCAGCTGATGCTTCAGAAAGAAAAAGACATTGAGGCCATACTGAGAACTCATGCTGAGAACTCAGAACCCATTCCACAGCCATCACCAAGGCAAGATGGGTGGGCTCTTGTCCTCTCCCAGATGCTTATGTCCTCTCCCTTATGCTTGAGACCTCTTTAGCCCTGGGTGTTCATGTTGTATGGATTGCATCTGTGTGCAAAAAAGGGCAGGAGAAGGGACACAGAGTAAGATCTCCCAGGGTCATTGTTTGAAAGAGGAAGAGGGCATGTGAGCAAAAGTAGAAATGTGGGTTCCAGAAGAGTGTGAAGCACTGAAAAGTGGAAGAACATAAGAACTGCTTCCCCCCTCTCTCCCCTCCTCAAACGTTGTAATAATGATAACAAGTATTACCCTCTGGATCCCAAGTGTCAGGCACTGTATGTGCATTATCATGTTTATTCTCGTAAAGTCAGTATTATTAATGTCCTTATTTTAAGATGCGAACAATGGGGCTTAGAAAGTTGAGGTAACTTGTCTGAGATCCCATTTCCAGGACTGAATTTCAGCACTGCCCTATTCCAAAGCCCAACGTCTTCCACAAGACCCTCTAAAACCAGTTGCCATCAAGTCGACTCTGACTCATGGTGACGTCATGTGTGTCAGAGGAGGGTTTTCAGTAGCGAATTTTTCTGAAGTAGATCACCAGGTCTTTCTTCCAAGGTGCCTCTGGGTGGACTCGAATCTCCAACTTTCAGTTAGCAGCCTAGTGCCAATAACCACTGCACCACCCAGGGACTCCTACTTCCTCCTTTCATTCATTATATTCCTGCGTCTATCCTTCTCTTAAAGGTGCCACAGCCCAGACTAGAATGACCTTCCAAAACACATTGCCAGAAGGCTCTTTCCCAAGGTGGTGTTTCCAGGAGCAGTAAATTTCCATAGCCCCACTAGATCATCAGAAAAACATTTCAAAGAGAAAGTTGTCCTTACATCTTCTGCAGTCATCCCTCTAACTAGGGAGGATATGTGGCCAGGTTCTAACAATGATTTGAAGAGTGCACATCAAGGATGCCCAGCTGAAATTGACCTTGCCCATGCAGTCTTGAATGCATAAAATTCTCTGGATATGCATTTCTTTGGAGGATAAAGGCTTATTTAAGAAAAACAAATGTCACTGGGAAGACAAACATCTTATGGTTACAATTAACAACTTAGATATCATCATCTTGTTCATAAGGCCGACTCACCTAGGCATGCGAGGAGGGGATGGAAAGGGAGGAGTACCTCACTGCCCATGAAAATGGTGCATAAGGGAAGGTGTCCTGGGGCCAGGTTGAACTAGAACTTTACCCCAAAAATTACTGAGTCGGGAAGAAAAGGTGAGTCAGTACCCAAGCATAGGAACTAGGGAAGAAGGTGGGAAGTTGAAAACTAGAGGGAACAGGTCAATGGTTTCCAAACTCTAATGGGCGTAATCAGTGCCTGTGTGTTAGTTTGTCATACTCTGGTGGCTTACACATTGCTATAATGCAGGAAACTATCCACGAATAATCAAATACCAGCAGGGTCACCCATGGTGGACAGGTTTCAGTGGAGTTTCCAGACTAAAAGATTAGGAAGAAAGGCCTGGAGATTAGCCAATGACACTCTTATGAATCACAACAGAACATTATCTGACTTGCTTGCTTTGACACGTCATCAGGAGAGATCAGTTGTTAGAGGAGGACATCATGTTTGGTGAAGCAGAGGGCCAATGTAGGCACAGGAGATCCTTGGTGAGCTGGATAGGCACAGTAGCCACAATGATGGACTCAAACACGCTGGTGATTGCGAGGATGACACAGGGCTGGGCAGCGTTGTGTTCTGTTATACAGAAGGTTGCCATGAGTCAGTGTCAACTTGACAGCAGCTAACAGCAACAATGGACATAAAAATCACTTAAGGAGTTTGCTGAGAATTCGGATTACTGGCCTCATTTCCAGAGGTCCTGATTTAGTAGATCGCTGACTGTGCCAAGGAATCTACATTTTAACAAGCATTTCAGTGATTCTGATGCAGATGGCCCATGGAACCACTGTTGTTGTTGTTGCTGAGTTGGTTCCAACTCATAGCGACCCTATAGAACAGAGTAAAACTGTCCCATAGGGCTTCCAAGGAACAGCTGGTGGATTCGAACTCCTGACCTTTTGGTTAGCAGAGAGCTCTTAACCACTGCACCACCAGGACTCCATGGAATCACTAGACTAGGCAAAACTCAAACAGAAAACAGTTTGGAAAGTCAGTGAGAAGGGACTTCAACAGAAAAGAATGAACTGTGTCAGGAGAGACCAATCCCTAGAAAATGACATCATGCTTGGTAAAGTAGAGGGTCAGAGAAAAAGGGGAAGAGCGTCAATGAGACGAATTGGCACGGTGGCTGCAACAATGGGCTCAAACATAGCAACGATGGTGAGGATGGTGCAGGACTGGGTGGTGCTTCGCTCTGTTGTACACAGAGGCACTATGAGTCGGAACCGACTAGGCGGTACTTAACAACAACATAAGCAGGTGAATGGGGCGGGGGTTTCCTAACACAGAGACTCACCTCACTGTCAAGGGAGACTCTCAAAGAACTGGGCATGAGAAGCTGGTTGGGAGCAAGTCAGTGCCATGAGAGGGAGAAGGATGATGAGAGGAGGGGGTTAAGATGCTGTCCTCCTTGTCAGCTTTGCCCCGTGTGGGATCCCATTCCCAATGTTTCCTTCCAACGCTCCAGTATCATCCCTCAGATATAAGAAAGCTCTCTGTCCTCACACCACCCCCTGGCCTGCCCCCTTTTCAGTCTTCCCTCATGCAATTTTAAAAAAAGTCAGTAGTGAACATGTTTACCTTCCACTTACCCAGATACCTACATATAGGCTGTAGCTGCTGATTCCCAGGAGGCCCCGAGTTGAGCTCTGTTTCATTCAGGATGGAATTGTTTGTTTTCCCTGAATTCTGAAACAATTCCCAGACCATTTTCTGGGAAAACACTTTTTTTCTATACAGTTCTAACACTCAATCCAATTTTATGACTTTTTCAATTATTTATAACTTTCCCCTTATGTCCAATTCAGACTCCTACCCAAGCAAGGGAGGAAGTCTATATATGAGAGCAATGTTGGTTATGAGGGCAGCGAGAGAGAGGAGAACGAAAGTCAAGAAATAACGAAGATAAAAGTGGTAGAAATGAGATATATTTTATTTTTATAATAAGTAAAGATAAAAGACTATAAACCACAATTTTCCCCAATTTTGTAGATAAGAGTACTGGGCCCATTAGATACAGTGATGACAGGGACAGTGCTAGGGGTGTGGTTGAGAGCTGGGGTATGGGATCTCTGAGTGCCCTTCTTGACTGCAGAACGAAAGCAGGGCTTAATTTGAGATTCCCTAAAACTCACTATCTCAACTAATATTTACTGAGTTCCTAGAAATGTCCCCTCCCAGACGATGTGTAATTTCCGTGAGACCAGATCAGCACCGGGGGCAGTGGTGGTTCAGTAGAAGAATTCTTACTTTCCATGCAAGAGACGCCAGTTTGATTTCTGATCGATGTACCTTATGTGTAGCCACCACCCATCATTAGTGGAGGCTTGTGTGTTGCTATGATGCTGAACATATTTCAGTGGAGCTTCCAGGCTAAGACAAACTAGGAAGAAAGACCTGGGTATCTGCTTCCGAAAATCAGTCATTGAAAACCCTATGGATCACAATGGTCCAATCCACAACCGATTACGGGGATGGCACAGGACTGGGCAGCATTTCTTTCCACTGTGCACAGGGCCGCCACAGTCGGGGCTAACTCAACAGCAGCTAACAACGACAGTCAGCGTCTAGAAATAATTTCCCTGTGACAGGAACTATGAAGCCTCCTTCAGGTCAGAGGGTGCCTCGTTTCTCATTCTTTCACTCTTTGGTCTCCTAAATGCACCAGGTCCTGTGCTAGGCAACAGGGATGGAATGGAAGTAAAAATAGACATGGTTCCCACTCGAAAGGATCTTCTGGGCTGGTGGGAAAGACATATGTTCATCAGATAATCCCACAAATTAGATTATAATTTAAAACTGAAGTAAGGACTATTAAAGGAGGAGAGGCTCTTTTCTGAAAGCCTGTTACAAAGGAACCAGACCTAGAATTAGAGGTCAAGGAAGTGTTCTCTGAGAAAGGGAGACCCTGAAGATGATAGTGAGCTAACCAGA
Organism: Trichechus manatus latirostris; assembly: GCF_000243295.1. Lineage (NCBI taxonomy): Eukaryota > Metazoa > Chordata > Mammalia > Sirenia > Trichechidae > Trichechus > Trichechus manatus. Next base: position 7,409,130 of record NW_004443940.1, read on the forward strand.
CAATGAGGAAGAAAAGAGCATTCCAAGCACAGGGAGCGGCATGGGAAGAGGCTTGTAACAAAAAGGAGTACAGCATATTCGAGATCCTGAAAAAACAAGACAAATGTGCCTGGGCGGAAGAGGGAGGAAAGTGAGTTAGATGAGGCTAAAAAGGGGGAGACGGAGGACAATGGAGACCCTTGTAGGCCATGATAAGAATTTTGGTCTTTAGTCCGCCCTAGTGGTGCAGTGGTTAAAGCGCTTGGCTACTAATCAAAAGGTCGGTGGTTCAAACTCACCAGCCACTTCAGGGGAGAAAGATGTGGCAGTCTGCTTCCATAAAGATCATAGCTTTGGAAACTCTATGGGGCAGTTCTACTCTGTCCTATAGGGTCACTATGAATTGGAATCCACTCGACATCAGTGGGCTTGGTTTTAAAGCCTTCGAGGAAAAGGAAGTCACTGAAAGATTTAGGAGGTGATAGGATCAGATCTGCTTTTGAAAAATTCACTCCAGCTTCAGGAAGACCAATTACGAGACAGTTGCTATAGCATAGTCCAGGTAAGAGGAGGTGGCATGTTAGATTAAATTGATGGATGTGGATATTGAGAGAAGTGGGTGTATTTGGGAAGTGTTCAGGGACTTTATAAGAAATATTTATTTGTATGGATTGGACTGGTTGTGGGGAAAGGGGAGATCTCAAGGGCAAATTTGAGGTTTCTTACTTGTGTAACTAGATGAATAATGGCACGATTCACTAAAACAGGGGACACTGGGATACCAGTCTTGGGGGAAGGGAGAGCAGAAAAAGCATGAGTTTGATCTGGAACACGTTGAATGTGCGATAACTTTGAGCCATCCAAAGGGGATATCGCGTAAGCATTTGGATATCCAGACCTGGAGCTCAGGGAGCTGTCTGGGCTGCAAATATCAATTTGCAAGTTAATTATAGATGGCAGTTGATGCTATGGGCATGAATAAGCTTCTAAGTGTGATAGTATTGAGTAAGCAACTGCAAAATTTAATAGCTGGGTAGAAGAGAATGAGTCTGCAAAGCAGTCAGATGGTGCTTAGAGAGGTAGAAGGAAAACCAGGGAAATGGAGCATCTTGGAAGCCAACGAAAGAGAATGTTTTAAGGAGACAAGTCTGCAATGTTGAATGCTGGAAACAAGTAGAGAAAGAGAAGAAGTGGAAACTGCTTAGTAATTTAGTGATGCGGGGCTAGAGGTCTGTGATGCCTTAGCAAGACTTGTCTGAGTGGAGTCATAAGAGAAGCAGATTGCAGTGAGCTGAGGAGTGAATGTTGGATGAAGAAATAAAGATCCAATACTACAGAACTCGTTCAGAAAAGCTAGTTTAGAAGGAGAAGGCATAGACGGTGGTGGATAGAAGTAGTGTGGGATCAAGGGAGGCATTTTTAATTTGTTTTGTTGTTTAATAGAAGAGACTTGAACATACATTAGTACCTACAGGAATGATCCTACTGAGGAGGAGCAACTGGATGTTTAGGAGAGAGAAGTGAGAATTTCCAACAGGCAGTTTCTGAGACTGCGGGAGGGTGGTATGCAGAGCACAGCATACAAGGAGACAAAAGGTGAAGGTAGATTAGTAGATTTTGTAGCAGAACATGAGAGGAATTCCTCTAGCTGATAGCTTCAATTTTCTCTGAGAAGCAGAAAGCAGGGATATCTACTGGGAATGTGGTAGGAGAGTGTGGAAAATATAGAAGATTTCAAATAATCATTGCAGATTCCCCAGAAACTCTGATTCAGTAGTTTTGGGCAGTGCCCCCAAGTTTGCTGCATTTATAACAAATAGCACAGCCAACTCTGGTTCAGGTGGCACCAGGCTTTGAGAAACACTATTCAATAGTTTCAGGGCATGTTCTCTTTTGTGTCCCCATGTGAAACTCAGAATCAATAGTGGAAGAAATAACTTTTTCTAAGAAGATTGCACTGGCCTACACAATGATCCATGTGATTCTATGTTCCCACATGATCTCAGTCCCCAAGAAGGGCCAACTGGCCAACGCCAACTCTAGAGCCATTCTTGACCTTATGTGAAATTTAATAAACCTTCGTTCAGGTCTGAGGCAACTCAACATTAATTTAACTACTCTATTATTCTGACCTTAGGCCCAAGTTCTAATGACCAGGATTGTATTTTGTGCCTAGAGTCATTCTCCATTCTACTTAATCCTTCCATTCCCAAGAATTACCATGAGTTACAACATTAATCCTTATCTAATTTATCTACGAAAATTCCAAAGTATGACTCTCATCAAAAGGTATCAATATATGAAAATTTACACAATTTAATTCTACAAAGGGTCTTACTTGGTTTTTCGTCATTTTATTAATGAATGTCTCTTTGCTCTTTGCTTGCCTAACTCCCATTTATTCTTCATATCTCAAATCAAATGTTAGTTTCTCAGAAATGTTTCTCCTCATTCCCATCCTCAACTCAAAATAGATCGCCATTGTTATTCCCTCTTATATTACCCTGTTCTTTCCCTTCACGGCATTATCATAATTTGCAAGTATATATTATCTGTAAGTTTATGTTTTTAAAGAGTGTAGTCCCTATGATCTAGAATCAATTCAATAGCAACTGGTTTGGTTTGGGGTTTTGGTAGTCCCTATTAGGTTGTAATCCTATCAAAAGCCCATGTTAGTTTGGTTTTACAATGTTCACTCATTTTGGGCACTAAATAGAGCTCAAAAAAAAAATCTATTGAATAAATAATTGAATGAATAAATAAATAATTGAGATACAGTGAAGTTTAACAGGGGCTAATAACATAATAGTTGTCTTTAAAACCTACTCATTTCTAGATATTCAGTTAAGAGACCTAAGTCTGAAATGTGTCTCTAGAACAAAGCTTGCAGAGGATTTTAATATTATGAGCAAAAGAATGGCTCTACAATTAGGAGGAAACAATTGGTTGCCCTTTTTGAAGATAGACAAAACTCATTTTGGGTTTTCCCAGAACACAAGGAGATCATAATGCTTAAAATTAGATCACAGACACAATGAGCTCGTAAATGTTTAATAACAGATGCTCAGCAAAAAAAAAAATATGATAGCATTTACTAATTTCCCCGGCATAAATACTACCATTATGGCCAAGCCAATTTCAAACACCAATGGTTTACCAACCAGCTCACTAAATTTCTGAAAAATTGACAATTGGCTCTGATAAGCTGGTATGAGCCAGCTCCAGCACACCGTGGTCATAAACATATTACTGAACTACTGAAAATCGTCTAGGTCAGCATCTTCTCTGCCATGATTGTTGATATAAAACATTGGTGACTGAATCAAGGACTTTGTCTGGGAGTTAGACTAGATCAAATTTCTTTCTGAGGGAAAAAAAAAAAATCTGGCTTTATTTTCAAGCATCTCTGTGCCTTATCTCTGGCTGACTTCCCATCTAGGGAACAATACTGGAGAGAGGCTTTCCAACTTTAATAAAATTATATCAGCTACCTCCAGTCATTTGGAACAACACAGGGACAACATACACATTAGAAACTCATCCGTGCTGGTTTCCAGAGTAACAGGTAATAACAGCTCTGCACACTCTGGTCAGCACAGCTGACGGAAATGATATCCAGGGAGGAGAATCTGAGTCAGTGGCTCTCGAACCTTTGTGACTGTCACTTAATGTGAGAAAGCTACTCCAGTATACAAAGAACTCCATGAGGATGACACACTGAAACAAGCACATTTCCAGAAGATCATACAGACGTTAACTTTACCAATACTATTGATGCAAATATACATCATAACACACTGTGAGGCTAACGAAACAACCCTCAGAAGAATAAATTAATAATTTAAAAATTAAGAATAGTTTCAATTGAAAAGCCCAACAAACTCAGGATCCTGCTAATGATGTATCAGTAACAAACGATTCACTCCCTGACCTCTGCAGTATTACCAAGCACCGTGGGAGAGCCAGACTCCTTGGTAGAATGCTGAATTAGGATCCTCGGTAAATCCTAGTGGAGTGTTAATGTGAGGTTTTTGAATACCAAATTGTAGCAACCCTCACTAATTCACTAGCAAGCAACCTACTAAAAATCTACGGAATTGCAGTTTGCCTGTAAGAACTTGGAGTTTGGGTTGGTTCACTTTTCATTTGATGGCTTACTGGATGACCAAGAACTGCATCTGAGAATTGCAGGTCTAAGAGGTGTGCCATGGGTCATTCCCTTAGGTCCCCTCTGTTCTGTCCTTAGATCCAATGGGGACACCACACAGCCCCAGACTTGGGCCACATTGGTTGTGGCTCCTATTAACCACCTTTACTGAGTTGTGTTAATGGCATGTTCTTGGTTAGCGCTGCTTTAAGAAACAACTAAATAAAATCTACTTCTGCACTTGCTTTAAAACAGTCACTGGGTATTATCAATGTTTATTATTATATAATTTTTATACAACCCTCATGATGGTGATCATGATAGTTAATATTTATATGAGTTTATCATATGCCAGTCACAGTTCTAAGAGCTGAGCAAGTTTTATTTCATTTAATTTTCACACATCCCTGTTTACAAAAAAAAACCATTACTGTGGAGTTGATTCTGACTGGTAGCGACCCTGTAGAACAGAGTAGAACTGCCCCCATAGGGTTTCCGAGGAGCAGCTGGTAGACTCGAACTCCTTACCTTTTAGTTAGCAGCCATAGCTTGCCGTAGCTCTTAACCACTGCGCCACCAGGGCTTCTCATCCCTGATAAGGAAGGTACTATTATTAATCCATTTATCCACAATGTCACATCATACTCTAAATAGTCTCCACATGAGAATTTCTTTTGGAGTTTCTTGCCAAGGAAGGCTTGGAAATCCTGGTGGCATAATGGTTAAGTGAGTGCTACGGCTGCTAACCCAAAGGTCGGCAGTTCAAATCCACTAGGCGCTCCTTGGAAACTCTATGGGGCAGTTCTACTCTGCCCTGCAAGGTCGCTGTGAGTTGGAGTCAACTTGACAGCAACGGGTTTGCCAAGAAAAATTGTTTCACTGTGTTGGGAAACTGGTATACTTCCTGCTTTTGGATCACGAGTTCTGTAATGTTTCTTGCTTGCCTTTTAGCCCTGGATTCCAGGAAATGCACAGTAGAATCTGAGTCTCACACACAGACTGGTACTGTCTTATCATTAGTATACTAGTTTCTGCTTATTTTTCTTTGTTCTGACTTTGTATTTCCATTTCATTTTCTTTATTGTGTATATTTTTGCTATTACATGCTTCAAGACTTTTTGAAAAGAGGAAAAGTAGAAATAAATTTAGTTAAACAAAAAATACACACTTTGAGTTCATCCTGAGAGAGTGATGTCTGAGGAATCTGTGAATACAGATTGAGAAACAACAGCCTCACCATATGGGGCAAGTTTGAAGCAATTCTGGAAGCAAAATATCTTTGCCTGGAGCTTCTGGAACATGGTGATTGCTCAGATATTTTAAGGAGAATGGAGTTACTGGATCCCGTCCAGGGAGAGCCCTGAGATCTTAAGAAAAGCCTTTGGCCATATCATTAGAGGTATTTAGAGGGAGGGGGAAGCATCCTCCTACTACAGAAACCATGCCAGAAGAGCTGTCCTTGCACATAAGCATCGATTATGTGCCTCTTGTTGTGACAGAGATCTATTATTTGAAGAAAATACTTTATTTATAAAATAATTTGAACTTAAACATGCATGTGTTGCTAGGGATCAGAGTGACTAAGAACTACATAGGAGTACATAGCTATTGCACTCTGTTCCCTCTGGCAAATGAGTACAGCTGCCCATAAGAAACAATATAAAAGAAAAATCAAAGGAAAAAATAATGCATCAGAATAAACGAGGTTTCCTACAACCTTTTTCTTTTATCTAAAAGGGCTTTGGGTTGTTAGTTTGCTTCAAGCAATAGGTTTAGAGATACCAAGTGTTTCATTTTAAAAGGCATGGTGACCACAGAAATATGGCCTTTTCCTCCTATGACTCTTAAACTTCTTAGAAGGCATGATTTAAAGTTTAATAACAAATGGCATTTACTGTCCAGATTTTTAAACAGAGTAACATAGATAGAAACCCACTGCACTTCTTTCTGCGACTCCCATTAGACTTTTCTTAGCCAGTTTGTGCTATAGTTCTTCCATGCAGCGCTTCTAGAATCCGAGACAATATCTAATAACATATTAAAAAAATTTTAAAGAGGTGAAAATAATTTAATAGTATATTTATTCAACCCAACATATCAAAATACTACCATTTCAACATGTAATCAATATAAAAACTATTAGTGAGATATTTTACATTCTTTTCTTTTTTTTTTTGAACTAAGCCTTTAAAATCCGGTATGTACAACTTGATGGTGCCCGACTACCACCACCGACTGCTCTGACAGAGATCACAATAGAGGGTCCTGGACAGAACTGGAGAAAAATGTAGAACAAAATTCTACTCACACACACACACACAAAAAAAAAAAGACCACACTTACTGGTCTGACAGAGACTGGAGAAACCCCGAGAGTATTGACCCTGGACAACCTTATAGCTCAGTAATGAAGTCACTCCTGAGGTTCACTCTTCAGCCAAAAATTAGACAGCCCCATAAAACAAAGCTAGGCAAGGAGGAGAAGGCAGGAGGGGACAGGAAAGCTGGTAATGGGAAACCCAAGGTCAAGAAGGGGAGGGTGTTGTCACGTCATGGGGTTGGCAACCAATGTCACAAAACAACAGGTGTATTAATTGTTTAATGCGAAACTAGTTCGTTCTGTAAACTTTCATCTAAAGTACAATTAAAAAAAAGAAAAAACAAAAAACAAAATCCAGTGTGTATTTTACCCTTATAGCACATCTCAAATCACACTAGTCACATTCCAAGTGCTCAGTGGTCACATGTGACTAGTGGCTACTGTATTGGACAGTGCAGGTCCAGAGTTTTCGCTGTTTTCTGGGGTGACATTCTGTCAGTAACTCTTGAGTGTTATAAAAAGCTGTGGGTGTCAGGCTTTGAGGTCAACTCAGATGACTGTATTTAGGGAAAGAGCATTGTCTGGGCTCAGAATGGCAGATGTCTTTTCAGTTCATTCAAAACCAATTCAGCCTTCCCAGAGCCACCTAGATGAGAAAAGCCTCTTGCGTTCAGGGCACAGACAATCTTCAGCATTGATTCCTTTGCCTTGGCACTTCCTGGTTACAAGTTAACAGAGGTATACAGGTGAGAGAAGACACAGAGGGTTTGAGAACTGAATGAAGTTCAAGAGGCTGGGTCAAAATGTGTAAGATGGGGAGTATTAAGTCATGATGTTGAGGTCAGATAGTGCAAGACCTTCAAAGGCTTACTTAGGAATTTGTACTCTATTCTCAGAGCAAGGGGAAACATTCATTGATTATAAGCAGAGAAACATGGTATGATCCAGTTTTTATTTTAGAACAATCCTTTAGCAATAATAGGGATTTGGGTGGTGCAAATTGCTTGCACTCAACTACTAACCCAAAGATTGGTAGTTTGAATCCACCCAGCGGTGCTGCAGATGAAAGACCTGGCCATCTGCTTCCATAAAGATCACAGCCAAGAAAACCCTATGATGCAGTTATACTCTGTCACAAGGGGTCACCATGAGTCAGGATTGACTTGACAGCAACAGATTTTTTATTTTAGCAATAATAGAAAAATCTTCTGGAGGAAGACAAGATTGAAGGCAAGGAAACTAGTTAGAAAATTTTTAAGAAATCCAGACAAAAGACAATGATGATCTGAATTAGGATAGTAGTTATAGGATTGGGAAAAAAAGTAAAAAGATGCAGAATTTTATTGATATGCCTTGGTGATAGATTTGAGTTGGGGAAAGACAGTGAGAGAAGAATGAAGCATGATGTTCAGTTATATCAGGCAGGGTCCCAGGAGAAACTGGATGGCTTGCTCAAATGGGAAGAACTGGAGGAGCATTATTAAAGGTATATTTACAAAAATGTGGACAGGGTGTAGGGAAGCAACAAGAGATTGTGCGGCTCCCGGGTGGTGGAGCTGGTACCACCACTAGGTCTGAAAGGACAAGAGAAGAGAGCAGATGCTGAACCCACAAGGAGAGGGTTGTATAAAAAGGACTGCATTGAGAGAGCAGTGGCCTTTGGTTGAACAACACAGCCAGAGGCAAACCAGCAGGGGAAGCTGAGGAAACAAATACCTTGATGTCTATCTCTTCCCTTCTTCTCGTTTCTTGCCAGCGCTCCTTGGAAGCCAAAGGGCAAGGGAGCCTTCTGATGCAGTCCATACATTTCAGCCTCCCTGGTCCCAAGAAAGGCTGGAGAAGGACAGAGAGTAGGTCTGCAGGGGTAAAGGAAGGTATGTGGTAAACCAGTCTTCAGGTTTAGGTCCCTATGTGGAGCCATGTATTGCGGCACAGAACACTGAAGAACTGGTGTGGAAGAATGAACTAAAATGCCAGCCCTATTAGTGAATTTCACGAGCATTCTGTCAGTTTGTCATACTGTGGTGGCTTGCATGTTGTTATGATGTTGGAAACTATGCCACCAGTGTTTCAAATACTAGCAGGTTCACCTATCGTGGACAGATCTCAGTGGAGCTTCCAGGCTAAGACAGACTAGGAAGAAGGGTCTGGAAATCTACTTCTAAAAATTTGCCAATGAAAACGTTATGGATCAAAACAGAGCATTGACCAATAGCTTGCTTTGGACACGTCATCAAGGGGGATGAATTGCTGGAGGAGGACATCATGTTTGGTGAAGTAGAGGGTCAGAGAGGACAAGGGAGACCGTTGGTGAGATGGACTGGCATAGCAGCCAAAACAATGAACTAGAACATGCCAGTGATCGTGAGGATGACACAGGACTGGGCAAAGTTTCGTTCTGTTGTACATAAGGTAATCATGAGTCAGAGTCCACTCGACCACAGCTATCTATCTATCTATCTATCTATCTATTAGGGGATTATTTCAGAGGAAGCCAGGTGACCCCTCTGGTCTAGCTCTGGGAGCTGTGCAGCTAGGACCTGAGCTGGGCCTCCACACACCCAGGATCATTTCATATTAGGGTTATAGTGAGCTTTCCATCCGAGTAAAGGTCTGACACATGATCTGCACATGAAGGCTTCATGTACCTTAATATTCATAAACATTTAAAGAAAAGGGAATATACTAAGTTAAATGACCCCCCTCACTCATATCACCGATCTCTTCTCCTTAGACGTAACACTATTAACTGTACCATATGTATTCTTCCCTACTTCTACATTTAAATACATAAACTTTCTATATACACACATATATATGTCATTTATATAAAGTACATATATAGAGTGTGCTAGCCATTAGTAGAAATTAACTAGACAGCAACTGTTTCATTTTTTTAATATATAAAGTATTTAAATACATACATACATATATATAGATACACACATATATATAATTTCCTACTTCTACATTTAAATACATATAGTCTGTCCTGTATATGTACTATATAATTTTTTTTATCTTTTAGTACTTCAATTAACAATATATCTTAAATTTCACATCATTATGCACAGATTTATCATTCTTTTAATTGTTGCATGATATTGAGAGTTCATAAACTAATCATTCCCCTGTGGATAAATACGTAGGTTGTTTCTTTTTTCTTTTTCTTTTTTCTATGTTATTTAAACAAATGCTGTAACGAGTTGTCCCAGCCTAGTTGTGCACATGTGTGATTATTTTTCTAGGAGAGACAGCTAAAGCTTAAATTGTTGGATTGAAAGTTATACACATTTAAAATTTCTACAGCAACTGCCAAATTGCAGTTCCATTGGTCCCCAAAAGGCTGTTCTATTTACTCTCCCCAAAAAAATAGAGAAGATCATTTATTTTTCTCATTTCTGAACAATGGATAGTAGCAATCTTCTTAAAAAATATTTGCCTATTTAGTGAGAAATTGTATCTCCGTTTGGTCTCAGTTTGTAATTTTCTGGTTACTAGTGAAGTTCAACATTGTTTATGTGGCTTAATTTTTACCATTTTTATTTCCTTTTCTGTGATTTTCTGCTGTTAACCTTTCCCCTTTTTTTTCCACTGGACATTTTGACTTTTACTTGTAGGCACTCTTATATATTTGTATTTTAACTCTTTCTTTGGTACATTGCAAACATTCCTCACAATCTGCCATTTGTCATTAAGGTCATTGTTATGGATTGAATTAAGTCCCCCCAAAATGTATAGTGGAATCCTAACTCCTATAACTGTGGAAATAATCTAATGTAATGCACCTTCCATAACGCTATTGAATGTAATCAGTCAGTTGCAGTCATGCCAGTGCAGGAGGATCCTGAACCTAATGGCTTCTGAGTTATGTAAAGAGCAGCCTAGATACAGAGACATGTGTGCACACACAGGGAAAGATAAATGCCAACAGAGGATCGTCAAGGAACCAAGGAATGCCCAGGGCTACCAGCCAAGAAAGAATCAACGCGGCCAAGACCCTGATTTGGACTTTTAGCCTCCAGAACTGTGAGAAAATAAATATCTGTTCTTTAAAACCACTCGTTTGTGGTATTTCTGTTACAGCAGCACAAATAAACTAAGACAGTCATTAACCTGGCTGACTCAGACTTAGAGGTGCTACCAAGTCCATGAGGAGAATTGATTCTCACCTCTCTCCCCATCCACGTCTGAGCCTATTGAGGGCTGCCATTTCCACTATGTGGTGTCTCCATCATTCTATCACATCCATTTTCAAACTTGTAGAAACCCTCAAATTTTCCAATTTGCAGTACTTTTGTGGATGCTTTCTTTTTCTTATACCTTTTCTGCCATTTCAGTGGGACTCAGGAGGGCGGGGAAGTAAATATGTGTGCTAAAGTTGACCACATTGAACCAAAAACTGAGGAAATCACTTAACAGTGAAAGTAGGGTGAGAGTTTTCAACATCTCCAAGACCTAGCTTTTATGTTTTACAACCCATTCAAATGTAATAACAGTACTTAAAGCCATGCAATTATCCCTAACTGTCCCATGAAAACCTCACAGCACAGTTGCATGCTCTTTTAAAAGTGCCAATGAGTACCTAGTTAAGTGGGATACTGTACAAACAGGACTATAGCAATATGCTTTGGGAACTCTAAAAGTTTACCAAGAGAAAGGGTAATACAACCTCTAGAGGAGATATACAATTATTCATACAATTAAGACTAATTTTTCCTTTTTGATATAGAGTTCTGTTGTGGTTTTTCATGAAACAGAAAGAGCTGCATTTGATTTTAAAAAATTACTTTTTACATCATGTGTAATTTACAAATAAGAATTAGACATGTATGATGTCAAAGACACTTCCTCTCTGAGTAACATTTTAACATAGAACAATTAGGAAAACCATTCACAGATACTGAGGGACAAACAGCATGTTTACAAACCCTGCCTGGTGTGGGGAGTATGGCATTTATGGGTGAAAGTGCAAATAGGCTTCAGATTTGCCTTCTGAGTTAGAAATGTATGGCCATTTCCACTTTCTCCATTACCTGACAAACTCGGTACCTACCAGGATTCTAGCATGACTGCTATATCTGCACTTCCCCCACCCGAGGCTAGCTCCTCTCCATTTTCCTTTGGACAGATCTTGAAGGAACTGTCAGATATGGTGTCCCTGCCCTCTCCTGGCCAACGGATGGGCCATGACCGAAGATGGCCCCAGGACCAGTTCCACAATTTACAGGGCCCAGTGCAAAATGAAAACATGGGCCCCTTGGTAAACAATTATTAAGAATTTCAAGATGGCGACAGCAGAGCATCAAACCCAGCAGGGACCCTTCTGAACACGGTGCTCTGTATAGCTGCACAGGTTGTGTGCCCATGACACTGGTCCTTGGTGGCCCATTGGGCTCTTGAGAGGAAAGTCACAGGGAGAGACAGGATGCAAGCTCAATCGTCCTCTCAGTAGAGCACTGTGGAGAAGTTCATTCATTCCTGCCCAGAACTGCCCTGGTTTTTGTCCTTTCCTTTCTGAGGTCTGCTTGCCCTGCTCTCCAACTTTGCCTTTGATTTGGTGAACCTCTACACACCCTTCCAATAAACTCCTTTTTGGTTTTGCTGTCTTTTTTATTTTGTGCCTGTGGCTTGCACTAAGAGAGCCTCATAGACACAGGATACTGACAAATTATTCCCATTTAGTGGGCATATTTTTACGCCAGGCTCAGTTCAGCAGAGAGGATAAAGCAATGAGCAATCAGTAAGCTCCTTGCTCTCACAGAGCTTCCTGAAAAACACAACAAGAAGACAATGGATAAATAAATAACTTCAGAGAGTAAAAGGTGCTGTGAAAAAAATAAATGGGATACCACGATAAAGAGTATCTGAGGAGAGATAGCACTCCCTGCTCAGGGCCTTTGCACTTGCTGTCCCCACTGCCCAGAACACACTGTTTCCCAGACATCCCCTGTGCTCATGCCCTCATTTTATCCAGCTTCCTACTCAATTGTCACTTTATCAGAGGGGCTGTCCCTCACTACCCTACCTAAAATGGCACAGTCTCCAGTCCCTGCTCTTACCCTGCTTTAATTTTCTCCATAGTATTTATCACCACCTGAAACATTATAATATTATTAGTTTACTTACTAATTATCTGACTCTCCACCACTATATGTACGCTTCATAGAGAATAAGGGTTTTTATCTGCTTGTTCATTGCTGAATCGTTGCACTGAGAACAGAGCCTGTCGCTTACTAGGTGCTCAATAAATATTTGTGGAATGAATGAATGAGAAAATGAATGACTAAGAGTGGCTAGAGAAGGCAACTTTAAGGCTGAAACCTAAATGAAGAGAAGAAGATAGTCATGTGCAGACTGTTCCAGGCATAGGAAGCAACAAAAGCAAAAACATCAAGATGGAAACAAGCTTCTTGTATTTGAAAGACAAAAAGAAGGGCAATGTGGATGCCCATTTCACCCTGACTTGAGAAGAGAAGAAGCTTAAGGACAGCTATGGTAGACCAAGCCACCTGGACTCAGACATTGTCGGTCTGACCACTGCTGCCCTCTGGATCCACAATGCGACCATCCACCACTGTCCCTGGGGGCACCATCAGAACTTCCTGGCTGCTCAGGCTGGGGTGGCAGCTGATGCAAGGTCTGGGGCCTGGCTGTGGGCTGCAGGTGTGGCATCTGGAGGCTGCCTGGATGCAGGATGATGAAAAGGTGAATGCCTGCCATTCACGGCAGTGCTGCCATAACCTCAAAGGCTTAGAGGAGGAGGGTGCTGCTTGAGGAGGGTGGGAGCAGGGTTTAGAAAGTTAATGGAGGCATCAAAGAATCAATGAAGGAGATGTAAGGGAGCATCTGGGGTTCATGGTGGAATTTCTGAAATCTCAAGTCAGTTCATGGTCTGTTTTATGAGACAGATACTGGATCATAAATTTCTGTTTCATAAAACTGTAGTATCATTCTATGACTGTACCATTAATGGGACTGGCTAGTACCAGGCACATGTATGGCGACCTCTCCCTCCCTCAGTCGTGACAGATGTCTCTTCTTAGCCATAGAGCTCTACTGCTGCTGAGCCCAAGCTGACCCCAAATCCTTCTCTACTCTGTGCTCCGGGCAGCCACCACTAACAATCAGAATTGGCATGTGACATGGGTTTGTCAATCCCAACTACAGACCGGTGCCCCAAATCACCAGACAGGGTTTAAAGTCCCTGGTTGAGAATTTAGGAAAAGTGGAATTTTTCTACCTACAGATCTACTAATCCAATGAAGAATTTCAAGCTTTTTTTCTTGAAATATAACAAACACACAGAAAAAATGCACAGATTGTAAGGCTACACCGCAATGGATTATCACAGAATGAACACACCCATGCAACAAGCATGCAGATCAAGAAACAGAGCATTCAGATATGAAAGGACAATGGTTAGCAGAGTGGTGAAAATGAAAGGAAACCCAGGAAAAGGGAATTCAAAATGAAAATGATGGTTATTTTAAGTGCTGACACCTTCCAGAAGCCATTGTCTGACTTAATAGTCCATGGAACACATCTTAATCTATGATTCAACAATAGTACCAACACAAAATATATTGCTTTAAAAAGTGCTAGTTTAAAGCCTTTACTTAAATACTGTATGAGTGTGAATAATAAAAGTGATAAATTACAGCTTCTTCCCTGAATCAGTTTGTAGTCTAGTTGTAAATGCAAAAATTTAAAAAATATAAAAACAAATGATTTAATGGTAAAAGTGAGATTTGAGCACAGTTTTGAAAAAGTTGCATAATGAGTGTCTGTCAAATGAATGCTTATAGTACAATATTATAAAGACCTCTTAAATATATTCAAAAAAAAAAGAAAGAAAGAAACAGAGCATTACCGGCATTACCTAGAAGCTCTCCTCATGTCCTTCCCAGCCACTACGCCATCCCTCCTTCCCAAGGGGAACCACTCTCCTGACTTCAGACCCCATAGATAAATTCTGCCTCTTTTCCCCTTTATATACATGAAAGCATACAGCATGTATTCTTCTGTGTTTGGCTTCTTTCAGTCATTATATTTGTGAGATTGTTCCATATTACCGGGAGGGAAGGGGTACCATCAGACCATGTAGAGCCTTGGAGGCCATCATAAGGACTTGAGCTTTTTTTCCAAGTGAGATGGAAAGCCTTTTTTTGAGCAGAGGAGAGACACAACAATCTATGTTTCTCAAAGACCATTCTGGAGCCCTGGTGGCATAGTAGTTAAGAACTCCGCTGCTCACCAAAAGATCGGCAGTTTGAATCCACCATCCACTCCTTGGAAACCCTATGGGGCAGTTCTACTCTGTCCTATAAGGTTGCTATGAGTCAAAATCGACTCCACAGCAATGGGTTTGGTTTTTTACTTTTTTATTTTTTGTAATGATCATTCTGACTGCAGTGTTGAGAATAGCCAGTAGGGGCACAAGGGTGAAAGCAGGGAGACCGGAGAGAAGGCTTCTGCAGGAACCCAGAGAGTGATGGGGGGCTTGGACCCAGCTGCGAGCAGTGGGGGTAGAAAGAAGTGGTCTGATTCCAGATAGATTTTGAAGGTAGAGCCAAGAGGATTTGCTGGTGGTTTGAAGGTCAGTGTGAGAGAGAGAGAATCATGACTACGAAGTTTTCATCCTGAGCAACTGGAGAATGGAGCCAGCGTCCTCTGAGATGGCGAAGGCTGCAGAAGGAGCATGTTTGGGTCAGGGAATCAAAAGTTCTGTTTTAGATATGTCGAATTTAAAATGCCCAATAGTCATCCAAGTGGAAATGTCACCTAGGCAGTTAGTTATATGAATCTGAGTTTCAGGGGAGAGGTCAGAGATGAAGATATCAGCTTGAGAAGCATCAGACTATAGATGGTATTTAAAGCCATAGGGCTATGTGAGTTCAGCAGGGAAGTGAGTAGAAAGAAAAGATAACCAGGAGGCTGGCATTGGAGCTGAGCCTAGAGGATGAGTAGGATCCCATAAGCAGAAAAGAAGGAAATAACATATGAATAATAATAGCAGTCACCACACACCAGTTGCTGTCTAGTCCACCCCAACTCCTGGCAACTTCATGTGTATCAGAGTAGAACTGTGTTCCATAGGGTTTTCACTGGAGCTGATTTTTCAGAAGTAGATTGCCGGGCCTTTCTTCCAAGGCAACTCTGGGTAGACTTGAACTTCCTACCTTTCGGTTAGCAGCCAAACAAGTTAACTATTTGCATCATGTTAGCATTTATTGAATGCTTACACTGCATCTGGCTCTACGCTAAGCACTTACATTCATCATCTCATTTAGCCCCACAACGCCATCCTGATGGCAAATAGTAAGAGCTCTATCTATCTCTCTGAGTCCAGACGATCTGGTTCCAAAGCCCTCATGCCTAAGTACTATCCTACCCCAGCTCTCCATGGACAGTCCAGGCAGAGCTAACGAAATGAGCAAAGGAATGGAAAGGTGAGTGTAACCAAGATGTCCCCATCAGATATCAAAATAAAATGATCAGCCTTCTATCCCACATAAATGCAGGATCTTGTTCACCTTCCCCAACATCCACAGAAGGCTCACTTTTTCCCGAAATTGTGTCTTTGGGAGAAGTAGAGGTTTATCTCTCATCCACTACTGAGGCAGCCCAAGCCAGAGCTGGCTCTGCTGTCCCCTGACCCCGAACCCTTGTGTTTCTGCATTTCTGATCAGCTCACGTTGCTCTTGATCAAAGTTCAGAACCCAGGGCCCACCAGCCCACAGCCTGTGTATGCTCCCACCCCCACCCCACCCAACCCCAAACCACTAACACAAGGCTGTAGTGTGCAACCAACAACCATTTACTAAAAGGTTGGCATATCGATGGGGGTAACCTCACAGCACAGAACCGGTAACCACTTAAAGTTGAATATTAGGCAGCAACATTTTCCTAGAGTTCTCAGGCCATCCCCATGGGAGTATTTCTACTGGTCACCCTGATCCTCAGGACTCAGCCCCTACCACCCCCCTCAGACCCACCCTTCTCCTGTATCTCTACTCTTCTCCCCATCTAGGGCTCTCCAAAACCCTAGTCTTCTCTGCCCAGTAGAGAACACTCAACATTCCTGCTACCTTATCATACAGAGTGACGTAAAATATAAAGTTTATCAGACCAAATATTTCCCATCTACTCTGTGGAGGAAGAGGCTCTTCCATAATAACTCAGACTATTTTAAGTGTTGTTGTTGTTGCTGTGTTTACCCCGTC
>NW_004443940.1:7443626-7447891 GCF_000243295.1 Trichechus manatus latirostris
TAGGACCAAGAAGAGGTAAAGGACAAAGCTCCAATATTGATGAGGTTCAATTTCCCTCTCACTCAGCAAAGGAGGACTCAGGATTGGGTTTACTTTGATTTAAATGTACACAGTATACTTTTGTTCAAACAGCACAGCTCTCTCCTGATCTATACCTACTTCCATCACACAACAATCCTATAAAAAATAGGGAGAGAACTACTAGAAGATAGAGGAGGGAACCCAGAAAATATGATCTCCTTGTCCCCTCCCATTTGGAAGTATCTTTCCTCACAAGTCCATCTCATGGTCAGATCTCCTTTGGGGATCTTGTTGATCCCTTGTGACATACAACCTAATCGTGAGCAGTACAAGATTCTCTACTCTTACCCTCTCATAACCAAATATCACTACTATGCCCAAGTGAATTCCCAATGCCCAACATCAGAGAATGAGATAAGGAGAAAATTCCATAAATCTCATATATTCAATAGGGAAAAGATAAAAGAGCTGAACTACATTCTTATAAATGGTCTAACTCATAGGTCATGGAGTTATCTCCATAAAGAAGGAAATGCTGGATGTTAAGAACTGCTAAAGTACTATCCAGGAAGATGGAGGAATCTTGATCAAGGGAAACTGTGAATCTCTGCCCCTTACTTTGAGCAATTACAGGTCACCCCAATCGCATTTGAGTATCTCCCTTCTGAAGCCTCTGTAAACATATCTTTTGCCCACTTTTCTATTGAGGATGAGTCTCATCTATTTCTTATGAAATTAAGCTATTAAGAAAATTAGCTCTTTATGTACAACCAAACACCTCATGGAATCAGGGTCCTTGGTTTGGAGGTTTAGGGTCATGGTTTCCTGGAACATCCCAGTTAATTGGCCTAATAACGTGTTTAGTGCTTCTGTTCTACTTCCTATTCATTGTGAAGTGTCTGGGGTCTTAAAAGCTTACAAGCAGCCATCCAAGGCACAACAATTAGTCTCTATTTACCTGGAACAACAGAGGAAGAAGGAATTGAAGGAATTGTAAATACCAAGGAATTGAAGGAGGATATGGAATGTGCGGCTAATTGCCTCCATGAACAACTGCCTCCTTTGCCATGAGACCAGAACAACTGAATGGTGCCTGGCTATCATTACTGAATATTTTGACCATAGATTTCACAGAAGAATCCTGATTAAAAGGGGGAAAATGCAGAGTAGAATTTCAGATTCTCATGGGCTTCAGACTTTCTGGAGCTATGGAGGGTGGATGAACCCCTGAAACTATTGCCCTGAGATAATCTTTAAGCCTTAAACCTAAAATATCCCCTGAAGTCTTCCTAAAACCAAATAATAGTTTAGCTTAACTATTTAAAAATGTCTCCCTTGAGCATTGTGCTGTTTTAAGAACTATCTATATAGGATCAAATTGACAACAGTAACTTGAAACATTAGGGGGCAGCAAGTTTATGTTAATGAGGGAGGAACAATTCAGAAAAGGAGAGTGAGAATCGTTGCACAACTCAAAGAATGTGATTAGTGTCACTAAATTGTAGAAACTGTTGAATTGGTGTGTGTTCTGCTGTATATATTCTCAAAACAACAACAAAATAAATAAAATTTAGAAAAAAATTTCTCAAGCACATATATTGTAAATGTTTTCCTAATTTGTTATTTGCCTTTCAGTTGATTCATAATAACTTTTGACCCAAAAAAATTTTGAGCATGCATGTAACCATATCTATCAGTAATCTGTAACCAGTTTTTTGAGGAGCCACTTTTTTCTCCCATTACTTCCTCAACTCTGCCCTTTCCCATTACTTAACTGCATCCCAGCAATTGTTGCAGTTCTCTGTCTCTTGGTTGCCATTATTCTCCTGGCTAACTACGGTCTTGAGTGTGGGCTGGACTTAGTAACTCACTCTAAACAATAGAATAAAACAGTAGTGATGATACGTGACTTCTGAGACCAGACCATAAAAGACATTGTGGCTTCCATCTTGGTCATTCTCTTGGATTGTTCCTTCAGGAGGCAGACAGGTGCCATGTCATGAGAACACTCAAGAAGCTTATGGAAAGGCCCATAAGGCAAGGAACTGGGTCCTCCTACCAACAACCAGTAAGGAACTGAGGCCTCTTGCTAATAGCCACATGAGTAATGCATCTTGGAAGTAAGTGGACCTTCCAGCCCCAATCAAGCCTTCAGATGATCGCAGCTCCTGCTGACATCCTGACTGCAATCTCATGAGAGGTCCTGAACCAGTACTGTCCAGCTAAGCTATTCTGATTTTCTGACTATCTTCAATTTGTTTATATTTTAATTGGGATTTCTGCATCCATATCCACACAGAGCTTCCACTTCTGCAAGCTTACATGCAGCCCACACGCTTTGAAGGCCTCCTGCCCTATCAGCCCAGACTCCCACTGCACTCCCATGCCACCAGCTGCTGATCACCTGCTCCCCTGCTTGCACTCCAGAGGGTTGCCCCTTGCTTACCCAGCAACTTCAGACTAGCTCCAGTCTGGCCGAACTGCAAACTTCTCTTCTATATGGTGGGTTGAACCACATTTTCTCCAATAAAGTCTGAACCCCTTTCAAGTTTGTCTTTCCATGGGCACTCTCTCATCTCTTGGATGCCATATATATCTTATACTTACTTTTATCATAGTTAATAATTCTTATATTAGAATTCTCCTGTTTAACCTACTGTGTGGTTTATATCACCTGATTGGACCCAGACTGCTATAACCAAGAACTTCACTAACATCTCTTCTTTGGAACTGGGATGGCCTGGAGACTCAGGCCATCCATGAGGGGTGGATCAGGAGGAAAATCCAATTCTGCTAGAACCTCTGCTGCACGAAAGTCAGACTGCAGCAAGGGGTCCTTAAGACGTTCTTCCCAGCCTGCTTCTACTGTTAGCATGGAGTTTCTGCCACATCACAACCGTCTCAGATGGATGCAGTTCTTTCCCTCTCACATGGTTCACCACAGAATTCCAGAGTAGTATGAACAGTTGCCCAGTACCCTATTCTTGATCTCACACCATTTTTCTTCCATCCTTATATGAAAGTCTTGCATCTCTTGAAGTTCACACCATAGGTTTGATGAGAAGCAGTGAGGCCATCTTCTCACATCTGCCACCCACTGATCACCCAGATTCACCCAACTGATCTGGCTGATTAGTCTGGCGAACGTTTCTTCCTTTACTTGTTTGCGTACATCCCTCCTTGGCCCCTAGTTCATAACATCCCCCATCTTCCAATATAGCACAGTGGTTAAGGGTGTGAGCACAACAGTCCAAGTGTGTGGTTCAAGCACCACCTCTGTATCTAGCTCTGTAACTTTGGATATGATACTTCATCTCTCTCTGTCTCCATGTCTTCACATGTATCATGGGGATGAAATAATAGTACCTATGACACGGGACTGATACCTAATGATTTGTGGTAGTTGTTAGCTGCCATGAAGTAGGCCCTGACTCCATGCACAACAGAATGAAATGCTGCCCAGTCCTGGCAATCCCCATGATCCGTCGCAGATCAGACAGTCCTCCATTGTGATCCACAGTGTTTTCACTGACTGACTTTTGGAAGTAGATCACCAAGCCTTTCTTCCTAGTCCATCATACTCTGGAAGCTCCACTGAACCCTATTCAGCATCATAGAAAGACACAAGCAAGCACAGTACTACAAACTGACAGACATGGTGGCTGCACATGAGGTATATTGGCTAGGAATAAAACCCAGGTCTCCTGCATGGGAGGTGAGAATGCTACCGTTGAACCACCAATACACTTAAGTGAGTTAATGCACGTAACATGTTTAGAAAATAACCTGACCCACAAGTGCTCAATAAGTTTAGCTACTATTATGATTCATTTTATAATCTTCTTTAGGGGAGTTTTTATCGTCCATGTAGATAAACCAGCTCACACATTAACCTTAGACTTTGACCGTCTTGTCTACTTAGACCCCCCCACCTCACTCTGCTTTAGGCACACACTTCCAGGGTCACAACCTGGAACATGCCATCATCTGGAAACTAGCGCCAGTCATACTTTCCTGTCGTTCAATGTCATCATTCTCACTACATCTACTCTCTGACTTCCCTGGATCACTCCATTTCACTTTTTCATCACCTCTCAGCTCCCTACTAATCTCACTTCTTTTCCTGTCTTATCTTAGACCCCGTAACTGGACATCTATGGCATCACTGAGGTCCCTGAGTGGTCCAAACAGTTTACCCTGGACTGGTGACCAACAGGCTTATGGTTCGAACCCACACAGCAGCA
>NW_004443940.1:7449971-7451162 GCF_000243295.1 Trichechus manatus latirostris
TCAGCTTGAGAAATGCTGACTGTGTTCTTCCCTTTTGGTTTTCTAACTCCAGGCCCTGGCACATTTCATTAAATACTTAGTATTCTGGAGCTACCCTTTGAAATCTTCTGTTCAGCTCTTTTATGTAATCATCTCTTCCATTTGCTTTGGCTACTCTACATTCAAGAGCAAGCTTCAGCGTTTCTTCTGACATAAATTTTGGTCTTTTCTTTCTTTCCTGTCTTTTTAATGACCTTTTGCTTTCTTTGTGTATGATGTCCTTAACGTCATCCCACAACTCGTCTGGTTTTTAGTCATTACTGTTCAGTGTATCAAATATACTCTTGAGATGGGCTTTAAATTCAGGTGAGATATTCTCGAGGTAGTACTTTGGCTCTCGTGCATTTGTTTTAATTTTCTTCAACTTCAGCTTGAACTCTCATATGAGATATTGATGGCCTGTTCCCCAGTTGATCCTTGGTCTTTTTTTAATAAAACTGAGCTTCTCCATCATCTCTTTCTACAGCTATAGTCGATCTGATTCCTGTGTATTCTATCCATCGAGGTCCACAGGTATAGTCACTATTAATGTTGTTGAAAAAAGGAAATTCAGATGAATAAGTCGTTGGTCTTGCAAAATTCTATCATGTGACCTCCAGCGTTGTTTCTATCACCAAGGCCATATTTTCCAACTACAGGTCCTTCTTCTTTGTTTCCAACTTTCCAATCACCAGTAATTATCATTGCATCTTGATTGCATGTTCTATCATTTTCAGACTGCAGAAGTTGGTAAAAATCTTCAATTTCTTCATCTTTGGCATTAGTGATTGGTGTGTAAATTTGAATAATAGTTGTGTTAACTGGTCTTCCTTGTAGGTGTATGGATATTATCCCATCACTGACGGCATTGCACTTCAGGATAGATCTTGAAACTTTCTTGTTGATGATGAATGCGACACCATTCCTCTTCAATTTGTCATTCCCCGCATAATAGACCATATGATTATCTGAGTCAAAATGGCCAATACCAGTCCGTTTCAGCTCACTAATGCCTAGGATATCAAAGTTTATGCATTCCATTTCATTTTTGATGACTTCCAATTTTCCTAGATTCATACTTTGTACTTTCCATGTTCTGATTATTAATGGATGTTTGCAGCTGTTTCTTCTCATTTTGAGTCGTGCCACATCAGCAAATGAAGATGCAGAAAG
>NW_004443940.1:7452838-7453904 GCF_000243295.1 Trichechus manatus latirostris
GCTAAAATCCAAGAGGAAGAGACTGCAGAAGGGAAAGATGGACAAAGCCTCTTTACCTGATAGCACTTTTGTGGGGTCTCCAGAATCCAGGGACAGGTCCTTGACTTAACAGGTCCCAAAACTCAAATTTGTGAGCTCTTGCCCTAAGGGAAGTCCATTTAAAAAAAAAAGGTGGATCCAATCAAGACAAATTTAGGCAAAGGGGTGACTTTTTGTTTATGATTAGGGCCTGGAGATAATGTACAAATTTGATAAGTTGTGTTCCAAAAAAGATCTGAGCAGTGATGAACAGTTCTTAACTAGGTCATTAAATCTGAAGGGATGGAGAAAACATAAGAGTTGGTAACTTGTATGGTCGAGAAACCACGAGCGCCAAAGAATGTGGAGTAGAACCGTGAGTAGGTGAAGGAGGGAGGGTAAAGTTGAGGAGTTTGCATCATGGAGCGAGTAGAGTGTGGGGTAGTATGAACACTGGTGCTGAGGGTACAAGTAAGTGGTAGAATTGAAAGGTCCACAAAAAGGATGTTAAGGCCGAAGATGGTATGGAGAAGTTGGAGAACAACTTCCATTGAAGCAAGGTCAGCCCTAGTCATGTTGTCCATGGGATACGTAACAGCAGTGGCTTTCCTCTGGTGTCCAGGCAGTATGCGCCCTCTGGCTTTCAGTCTACAGGTAGTCAGAGGTGGGTGTGGATGTGCAGGGTGTGAACTGGGATCCCACTAGGATGCAATTCAGAGGCCCTAGTCTGAAACCATGAGCTCAGGAAAACATGGAGACAAAAAAGCACCAGCTGGGTTGGGGGTGGGCTGGAATGGAGATAGATTGTGAAATGAGGGGAAAGTGACTTCTTCAAGG
The DNA here is from genome assembly GCF_000243295.1 of Trichechus manatus latirostris. NCBI lineage: Eukaryota > Metazoa > Chordata > Mammalia > Sirenia > Trichechidae > Trichechus > Trichechus manatus. The sequence goes on from NW_004443940.1 coordinate 7,453,694, forward strand.
GCCCATCACATCCCCAAGATAGGGTTATGGCCACATGCCTGTGTGCCTATGTGACGAGAAGAGCCCAACCATGATGTTTTGGTGAACTATTGTTCCAGGAGAGTTCTGGAATAGAAACTAATACAGCCATTCCTTGGGTTGCCTGGGCCTGGCCTTAAGTTGGGGGCAAAGGTGAGAGAAGGGAGTGTCCTGCGAAGTATCAGAGGAGGGC
>NW_004443940.1:7456000-7457074 GCF_000243295.1 Trichechus manatus latirostris
ATTTTGCAGATGTGATCAAGTTAAGGGTCTTGAGATGGGAGATTCTCCTGGATTATCTGGGCAGTCCCAATGTAATCCCAAGGGGCCTAATAAGAGGGAAGCAGCAGGGAGAGAGACAGAGAAGCAGATGTTATGACAGAAGCAGAGGGCAGAGCAATGAGGCCACAAGCCAAGAAATATGGGAAGCTTCTAGAAACTGGAGAAGGCAAGGAACAGATTCCCCTTAGAGTCTCCAGAAGGAACACAGTCCTAGCAACACCTTGATTTTAGACCCACTGTAAATTCTGACCTCCAGAACTATAAGATAATAAATTAGTGTTGTTATAAGCCACTACATTTGTGGTAATTTATTACAGCAACAATAGGGAACTAATACACCCAGTGAGTCCCAGCTCAAATTCTTTACATCTGTGTCTGCCTATTGTGTGACAGCACCCTAAAACTGAGGTGCTTGGCATCATTAAAAATGACTGACCCAAACTTGAATCAAAGCTTCATTTTTCTTGAATTAAACTTTAGTTAGTCTTAAGTTCTTCTTTCTTCCCTCCTAAGAATAGAGCCTGTGACATGTAACTTCTTGTAAAATTTTAACTGCCCTCAGCAAACAATGGAGGGGGCAAGAATATGATTTATGCAGAAATTTTTGTCAACAAATGTTAATCTGAGAGAATGCTTGTGCAGCTGGCTCCAAAAAAGAAGTCTATGTTAGAAAATAGATTAGCTAACCTTACAAAGTTTTAACTTGTTATTGTCTTGTAACTATGCATCATCTCAAAGTCCCCATGATTGTAATCACGTACTCTCCCACTTTTCTGTATAAAAAGTTACTTCTCTTTCTAAACATTGGAACATATGATCTCACATTATACCTTGTTCCCCAGCCCGACTGTTTCTATTCCCCAAATAAATCTCTTCACTTTCACTTTTAACAGAGTGTAAATTTTGTTCAGTGCTACAACACTATAAATACCTACAGACAAAGCCAGAGGGAGTATATCACCTGGGAACTTGATGTCAATCATTTTTAACAGCTTTAATCTAAGGGTAGGTAACATAAAAGGAATTCCTATAATA
>NW_004443940.1:7458997-7459989 GCF_000243295.1 Trichechus manatus latirostris
AGAGCAATTACTGAGAGCTGATCAGCTAGAGGGTGTGTTTGGCTGCATGTACAGAGACACAAGCATAAATTTGTGGGACTTCTCTTTTCTTATATACTAAGAATTCTGGAGGTGGGAGTGCCAAGGCTGCTGCAAAAGTACCATGATGGCATGAATGCCCCAAGCTCCTTCTACCTTCCTGCTCTTCTTTCCTAAGCTTGGTCACCTCAAGTTGCAGAAGTCTGCTCCACAAGCCAGGAAGCAGGACATGGCAAGGATGAAAGGAGCACTCCCTATATCGTGAAAACAAAACTTTCCAAAACATCCCCAACAGACTTCTACTTACCTCTCATTGTCCAGAGCTGTGTCACATGGCCACGCTTAGCTGCAAGGAAACTGGTTACCGGTTTAAGGTGGTAATTCCTTTGTAAAAGGTACCCCCAGAGATAAAGCTGTCCTTAGGTCAAGATGCCCAATCCAGGATCAAGCAAAGAGAATCTTTATTTGTAGTGGTTCTCCCCTCAACTGTGGAGCTTTTTAAAAATACAAATCCCAGACCAAACCTTCATACCACAGCTTCAGAATCTCAGGCGGTGGGAGCCTAAAATGCAAGCAGTCATGTACAGCTACATACAGCTAATGCGATCGTATGGCACAGCCCTATAGGCACATGTGGGTTTAGTAAACTCTACAAGAGTTTCTACTGCCCAGCCAAGGTTAAACCTCTGCCTTAGACTCTCACCCTTTGGTTTGAGCCACAAAGTCAAACTTCAGATGAGAAGATGGGAGTATAACGCAGTGGTTAAGTACATGGCCCTGAAGTAAGACTGTCTTAGCTCTTCCACTTACTAGCTGTTTAATCTTCACTAAATGAGTCTCTGTGTATCCTCATCCTCAAAATGGGATTATAAAAGTAAGTATCTCACAAGATTATCAACAGGATCAAATGAGATGATAAAAGCCAGTTGCCATCAAGTTGGCTCCAACTCATGACAACCCTGTGTGTGTCAGAG
>NW_004443940.1:7461359-7462215 GCF_000243295.1 Trichechus manatus latirostris
TTTTTATATTGTTGGACTTAATTTGCTAATTGTTAAGTATTTTTGTCTCTACATTCAGAGGGATGTTGGTCTGTAATTTTCTTTCTTTTTTTTTTTTTTTTGTAAAGTCTGTCTGGTTCTGGTGTCAGACTAATGCTGGCCTCATAAAATGAGTTGGAAAACATTCACTCTCCCTCTAATTTCTGAAAGACTTTATATACAATTAGTATTTCTTTGTTAAGCGTTTGCTAGAAATCACCAATGAAGCCATTTGGGCATGGAGTTTTTTTGTGGGGATTTTAAAATTATGTGTTCAATTCATTTATAAATGCAGGGTTAGAGATTTTATGTCACTGGAAAGAAAAATCCCAGAATCTGAAGATATCCTGCAAGTCCCCCTTCACTCTTCCTTGCAAGAAACATTCACAGTTACACAGAACCCCTTGGCCAAAGCCTTCCCCATGGGAACACACTGCTTACTGCAACACTGCTCCCTGGGACCCAGGGACTCTACTTAGATTCCAGCTGAGCTAAGGAGAACCCACTTTTGGGCACGGGCCTGAATGCAGCTTTCCTACTAGCTTGGCTCATGTGGACGAAAGTTGAGCCAAAAGGCTGGAATTAAGTCCACTTGGGCCCCAACTCCAGGTACCATTGAGACCACTGGGTATTGCAAGACTGTTGGGAAGCCCATTAACATTATGGATATTATAAGTTTGCCTGTTACAACAGTTTTCCAGCAGATGTCAGAGGATTATTTTATCTCAAGGTAAACATAGATCTAGTACTGAGTTAAAAGCATAATTCATATAAACTTAACTTTTAAGATAAAAACAGAAGCTTTAAAAAATGGTCATGCTCCCCACCCCCCCAACTC
>NW_004443940.1:7478212-7479771 GCF_000243295.1 Trichechus manatus latirostris
GTTCTATATATGTCCGTTAGGTCCAGTTGGCTTATGGCTTTATTTAAGTTCTCAGTGTCCTTACTGATCTTTTCAGATGTTCTGTCTATAATTGAAAGTGGTGTGTTGAAGACCCCTACTATTACTGTGGAGTTGTCTGTTTCTCCTTCCATATTAATCAGTATTTGTTTCATGTATTTTGGTGCATTGCTGTTAACATGCATATATATTTATAATTGTTATGTCTTCTTGCTGTATTGACCCTTTTATTATTATGCAGTGTCCTTCTTTATCTCTTGTAATAAATTTTTATTTAAAGTCTATTTTATCTGATGTCAGAATTGCCACCCCTGCTTGTTTTTATTTACTGGTTGCATGGAATATTTTTTCCATCCTTTTATTTTCAGTCTGTGTCCTTATGTCTAAGTTGTGTTCCTTGTAGACAACAAAAGGATGGATCGTGTTTTTTTATCCATTCTGCCACCTTCTGCCTTTGCAAAGCGATTCTGACTCATAGTGACCTTATTGGACAGAGTAGAACTTCCCCATATGGTTTCCAAGGCTGTAATCTTCACACGTAGTGGCTGGTGAGTTCAAACTACTGCACCACCAGGGCTCCTTAGATGAGTGGTGGAGCCTTTAAATGTGGTGGTCCACTGAGGGCCAGTCAGCAAGGAAGTCCTCCCCGGGAAGTGGGTTTTGCAGCAATGCAGTGACAGATGAATAGAAACCAGATAAGGGAAGGGGAGTGCCTTCAGGTAAGGAGAAACACATGAATAAATGTTCGTTGGTCATAGTCACTGTGCCTGTTGCTTAATTTAATATATTATTTTTTAAATTCAGGCAGTGTGGCAGAGCTGTAAGGAAATAAAAGAATATTCATTTCTACCAATCCACACGTCACAACAGCCTCATTTTTCTTGTCTAGAATGAGGATGCCAAACTTGTCAGCTCCTCAGTATCATCAGTTAATCTGGGCCTCACCAAGTTGTCATAGTAACAGAATACCCTCATCCCTCTTGTTTTTTTTCTCACAAACTATTCAAAAGAATGAAATGCCATGACACCAGAATCTCTCCCATTTTTCAACTGAAATTCTTTGGAAATGACATGGTCACAGGAGCAGATTCAGAAGTTCTTGGGGTTGGGCCCTCTTTGGTCAGTCATCCTTGTCAGAAAAGCATCCCTTTGTGCTCCTAAGCAACTTACTGCCTTGTATCTCATCTCTGGGAGACCATGACTTTTGCAGACTAGGTTCCATATTCCCTGTGGCTTTAAGTGTATCTGTTGTCCTGATGAGAAAGAAGCTTATGTGGTTTTAATACCAAACCTATTCCAGCCCTATGCCACCTTACCCTGCTCAATAAAAATTCTCAGACATGGAAAAGGAAAGCACAATTCACCTTCTGCTGATACTGCTAGGATTAATTAGGATTTTTTTAGAGTCACTCCTCATGTTTTTATATTATCCATTTTAATTCAAAAGAATCTCCAGAGTTGTGTTATTTAGCTCATCTATGCCAGTCATTATGGATTGAATCGTGTCCTCCAAAAATTATGTGTTGTAAATCCCCATCTTT
>NW_004443940.1:7480857-7481964 GCF_000243295.1 Trichechus manatus latirostris
AATGATCAACAATTAGCAAACTCTAGGAATGCACCTCTGATTAGCCTGTTAAAAGCACAGGCGGAGAAAGAGCTCTCTCACAGTACTTGCAGAGGGAAGATATCAGTTTCAGATTTATGCTTTCACTAAATAACTGGGTTACCTTAGGCAAATCATTAAAGTTTTCAAAGTGTCTGCTTGATCTCAAAAAATAATAATATCCTCTTACTTAACCTTATAGGAGTCCTGGTGGCACAATGGTTAAGCATTTGGCTGCTAACCTTAAGGTTGGCAGTTCAAACCCAACCAGCAGCTCTGTGAGAGAAAAGACGTGGTGATCTACTGCCATAAAGATTACAGCCTAGGAAACCCTATGGGCTACTCTGTCACATGGGGTCACTACAGATCAGAATCAACTCAACGGTACCTAACGACAACAACTTAACCTTGCAACCTTGCAATGTTTGTGTTCTGATTCAATGAGACAAAGTATGTGAGACTACTAAGTCAGTGGGAAACCGTCATACAAATATAAGTTAAGAGTGTTGCTGCCACGCATAATTATGAAGTGAAGCCCTATTGGTCCCTCAAGGCTACCCCAAAGGTTACTTCCTCAAGGCATCATCCCTAACCCCCATAGACAGAATTAATCCTTTTCTCATATTTCCAATACTTACTTGGTTTATACCTCTCTTTTGACATTTTTTGTCAGATGTAAAATCTGATAAATTACATGCTTATCTCCCCCATAGACTCTGAGCTCCTTGAAAACATGGTGTATGTCTTTTCTTACCTTTCCATGCCATATATGAATGAAAAAAAATGTGATTACACATCCCCCAACTTCCAGTGTCCACCTGTGTTCTCCCATTCCTCTCGCATTATTTGAGATATATACTATAGGGGCCCTGCAGTGGTTAAAGCACTCAGCTGCTATCCGAAAGGTTGGCAGTTCAAATCCACCATCTGCTCTGTGGAAGAACACTGTAGCAGTCTGCTTCTGTAAAGACTTACAGTCTTAGAAACCCTATGGGGTAGTTCTACTCTGTCCTACAGCATTGCTGAGTTGGAATCAACTCAACGGCAACAGGTTTATTATATAATATACATATACATTGTATATATCAT
>NW_004443940.1:7482432-7483764 GCF_000243295.1 Trichechus manatus latirostris
AACTGCAGTCTGTCTTCCTCTCTTGAGGATGTTAGTTAAAAGAGAAGACAGGGTGGAAAGTGAGGAACAAAGGACCAGTAATTTTCCTGAAGCCCCAGGAATCACTGGATGCCTTTGACTAGCCAGGCAGCTCTCACACCTTGTCGGCATCTTGGCTGGCAGAGAGGGAAGACCTGAGGAGCCCCTGCCATGAGCAAGGGCAGATGATTTACCAGAAGCTTTGGCCTCAAGCTCAGAAGGGAGTACCCAATCAGCTGGAATTTGAACACTGGCACCAGAATTGTACATTCTAACTAAACATAATGGGAATCACTTCTGTCGCTTCATGTCTAGAAATATCTTTCCCTAGGCAGCATGTTGATGTGGAATCCTGGGCCTGGGCTGCAGATGGGTAGATTCTGATGGGAAACCTAGACAGCACTGGCTACAGAAGTTTGAGATGAAGTAGAAGAGGCAGGTCCTTCAGATAGCCCAGCCACGGACCTCCAGTCAAAGGAAACTGCAGACTGGTCAAAGACAGGTAGATCAAGGGCCATCTTAGGGGCAACAGACTATACCTTGCTACTCATCCTTTCTGCCCACAGTTCCATGGGGGTAATCTGAGGCCTCCCTCCTTCACGGGTATAGGGTATCCATATGGATACGTCCTTCCGCGAGTTTTGTTTTTGTGAGACTGTTTTGAATGTCAGGCACACAAAGCAAAGACCCAGCCATAGATATGATGGCTTGACACCTCTAGGCCCTAACTTGAGCACCTACATAGTCTCCCTCTCACTTCTACTTCTGTCCTCTTTAATGTCAATATCAAACAGAAAATACTTAAAACTTTCAAATCCAATTTATATTTTTAAAATACTTTAATCAACCTTGGTTTTTGTCATCTGAAGTTGAACAGTGCTTTCTTATTGTTGTGTAAATATTCCCAGGAATACATTTCCTCATTTAAAATACCACAGGAAATGGAATAACAGGGAGGGCTGTCATTTGTAACTGTCATCTGTAACTGTCATCGACCCTTCTAAGTCCAGCAAGATAAATGAGTTAAGGAGAATTTTCTTTGTCTATGTGCTGCACCTTTGGTGTCTGCTTACCTAAAATAATTCTTATTCTGTGTTATAAACTATGAAGACAGAAAATTTTCTAATTACCTTTTAAAGGGCATTTCTGGTGATATTCAGTATAAACATCCCTATAAGATTCTCTCCCCAAAAATTTCTTGATTAGATCCCTGAGCGACATTTAAAATCACCCTTAGTACTCCAGGCCCTCCATCACTTAAAAATGTGTTCACTGCAGCCATTTCTGTTATTAGATCCTTAACTGTCTCTCATA
>NW_004443940.1:7484702-7486072 GCF_000243295.1 Trichechus manatus latirostris
TGTTTTGGCGGCAGGCACAGAAATTTTTATCATTGCAGAAATTTCTATTACATCATTGCAGAAAGCACAAATCTAGACTGTTCTGAAATTATTTAGGCAGAGGATGATAAGACAAGCCTTCTCATCAACTGGGCCCTGAAGGCAGTGGTATAACTGTGAACCAAGTCCTCACTTGGTAGAGCTAACCAACTTCTGCTTGCGGGACTCCCAGAGGGAGATCTTGCATTGACCCAGTAAGGCACCACTTGCTCACAAGAAGATAAGTAGCTAATAAGGAACCTACCTTGTAAACACTAGGGGGAAATCTTCCCCTTTTGCAGAAAATACAATTGGAATTCAAAAGTCCTTTTAGGATCTCTGCCTCACTGCTCCCACTGCCCCCTACCCAACCTACCCATGCTGTAAAGGTCTTGGAAGAGCAACTTGCAACACCAATAGGGAGTGAGGAGAGATAAGGAGCTCTTCAAGTAAAATCCTGCTTTTTTAACCTCTGGACTTTACCTGCCCTTGGAACTTGAGCTTATGGAAAGAATTCTCCTGACCTACTGCTGCACCTACCTCAGGACATGGGTCTTTCTTCCCGAAAACTTTTGTTTTCTTCTCTCAGGATGAAGAAGGATGGTACCAAAATTCCATTGCCCCAGTGAGGAAGGTGAAATATGTCCCATCTGCTTCCATCCCAGCCCAGGAAACTCTTGGGCTCACCAGCTCCAAATAGTTGTCAAGACATGAGAGCCAAGAGCAGTGATTGGTTTGGGACATTGCTATGAAGGCTGGAGTCAAAATGAAACAGGTGGTATTAAATAAATACTCACATACACACATATATATCCACTAACTAGAAAAGGACACCATGTTTGATAAAGTAGAGTGTCAGTGAAAACAAGGGAAACCCTTAATGAGACAGATTGACACAATAGTCACTAAAATAGGCTCAAATATACCAATGATCATGAATATGGTACAGGACTGGGTGACATTTCATTCTGTCATACATAAGGTTTTCATGAGTCAGAGCCAACTTAATGGCAGCTACATATATATTCTTTGTCCTGACCTTGGTTTCTTACCTGGATCTTCTTTCTCTATAAAGATTCAGAGGTAGAAGATCTAGGTAAGAAACTAAAGTCAGGACAAAGAGTGGAGGCTGCTTTGGGGAACTAAGAATAAGCATGGAAAAGACAGAGATGAGTGGCCTGGGTACTACGCAGGGCACCAGGACCAGGAGCACAGGACCAGTCTGACTGAGTGCCTCTTCTAATACTGACAGCCACACTGTCCTTTGGCCGTAAGAGTTGGTCACATTCTGGACCCAATATAGACAGTCAATGAAGCCAGAAGCTGCTTTTGGGGCTTTTCTTAGTTCTCCC
>NW_004443940.1:7487555-7489312 GCF_000243295.1 Trichechus manatus latirostris
CTGCTCAAGGCTGATCTTGGAGAAAAAGTGAGTCACTCCTGGACAGAGAGCACAGGGGTCACCTGGAGAAACAGTAATGAGAACACTGATGGACGGAGCAGCTTTGGGCAGGGGCCAAGAGACTGGCCAAGGTTCAGGGTGGCAAGCAGGGATATAGGGCACACGTGAGCATTCCCTAGGATCTCACAAGAATAGTGAGGGAATTCTCCCCCAGGCTGGACTCCTCACAGGCCACGAGCCAGGTACTAAAATTGGACCACTAGCTACAGTTCTACCTCTTTCCTGACTCCAGCCCTGTGCCCTACCACCTTGGGTATGCTTCAGACTTAAGTTCAAAGTTGCCCAGTCTTCCTACAGCTGAAACATTCTGGCTAGCTTCCCTTCCCTAGCCCTATCTCTCCTCCCAACACGTACACACCCCTGCTACAGTACTTAACCACCCTCACTCCTGGGATCCCCACTGAAGTCTGGCTTTGCCCAAGCCCCAGGGAGGATCACAGAATTCTGCCGTGGCTATCACCGTCTTCCTCAAGCACAGAGCCATCCCTGCAGCCAGTGGTGTCACCAGGGTTGGTATCACCTGCCCCATGCTAATTACCACAATATTGTAGCTAAAACATCAGAAAATCTGACAAAATCAGCAACTATAAAAACACTGGCAGCAACAAAAACAGTGCGTGCTTGTAGTAGGTGCAAACAAAACCATGGGATTTGAATCATCATTATAATTGGGTAACAATGACAGCTCTAACTGGGGCACATTAGAAGGTTCAAAAAGTAAATTAGCATAGAGTTTTAGCCTTGTAGGTATATTGATATATGTAAGCTGGACTTATGAAAAATATTTTTGTTATTTAACTACAGGGATAATTTTATAAAAAATATTAAATTTCTGCAGAAACACTGCACAAAAATTTTATAGACAGTCATTTTGGTATCATCCACTCTGACTGTGTCACCCGGTGCAGTTCGCACCCCCCACACTCTCCTAGTGATGCCATTGCCTGCAGCCACTGTCCCTGCCGCCACTCCTGCTGGCCCAGAGGTCCATCAAAAATAACCTTCTCAGCCCTGCTGGTCACCAGGGGATGAAGCACACCTAGGAGCATCTCACAGCCTAGGTACCACAGCCTTCCTCCACCTGGTCCTAGGCGCCATTATTATGGAAACACCACCCTCAGAGTCCCTGCTCTATGAGACAATATTGAGCTGACTGGCCAGTTACTGCTTTGTGGACCAGGGCTTCAGAGATGTCCCCTCTTGGGCTTGGCTGAAGGACACCGTCAATAGCAGTGGGTGCACAGATGACTCTTCCTTCTAGTAGGACCCAGCGGATGCAGTTGGGTACACGGTGCCTGTATCAGTTGGTGTCCCAGCACACCAAGCTGAGATGGCACATGCAGCCTTGGATAATTTGAAGGCAGTTTACCAAAGTAGCCATTTACAAAGGCGTGGAACAAAGAGTAGGGAACTCACAAGGGATAGTGCAATATCCCAAAGTCAGTAGCCTCTATATCATCCCCAGGCCTGAAGAGGAGAGAGGAGGGTGCTGTTAAAGGAACTCAGAGATGGGAAGGCTGAGTGGAAAGAGGGCCTGACAAGCGCTGAGATCTTTGTCAAGGGACAAAGCAGCCTGTGCCCCCACCCCACCCACGGAAGGAGGAATAACCACCATAGCATTTCTCACCTTCCTCCCTCCAATCTCATCTGGGGCTCCCCATTGGCTGAACCCAACCAGCTGCTGAGGTTAGGAAGAC
>NW_004443940.1:7490764-7492011 GCF_000243295.1 Trichechus manatus latirostris
AAGGTATAGAATAGTGGGTACAGTGTGTGCCTATTTGCAGAAGTTTTTTTGTTTTAGAAGTTATATATGTGTGATCATTAATTTTATGTGGCAGCTTGGCTAGGCTATGGTGCCCAGTTTGTTCAAACACTAGTCTAGATGTTGCTGTGAAGGTATTTGCATGTGATTGACATTTAAATCTGTTGGCCGTAAGTAAAGCAGATTACCCTGCATAATGTGGATGGGCCTCATCCAATCAATTGAAGACCTTAAGAGCAAAAACTGAGATTTCCCAAGGAAGAAGAAATTCTGCCTCAAGGCTGTAACATAAACATCCTTCCAGAGTTTGCAGCCTACTGCCTGGCATATGGATTTTGGACTTACCAGCCCTCATAATCACATAAGCCAATTCCTTTAAATCTCTAACTGTATATATAGAAGTAATTAGTAGGTTCAATGGTAGAGAGGAGGGAGGGAGGGAAAGAGGGGACACAAGACCTGAGAGCTGCCTCCTGACTGTCTGGCTGTGTACAACCTCTCCCTCAGCCCCACAGACCACCAGCTCTGTTGGGATCACATGGTCCCACCAGGAAATCTCCTTGGGTAGGACCCAAGACAAACCCTGGTTCTCCCCCTACACACAGAATCCATATCTAGTCCCCCACAAAACAGGCACCTTTGCCCCACAGCTGCTAAAAGTGCAGCTCAGTCCCAGGTGCCACCTCTCTTCACCCAGCTGCCAGGCAGGCAGCTCCAAAACAACATTTTACCTTCTCCAGGTGGGGATTAGATACCAGTCTTTATTCCTAACAAACGCCAGGCAACAGGGTCCATCTCTCCGCGAGACTGCCTTGAAGCTCCTCTCACTTGGCCAAGCACACTGCCAATGCTTTCCAAAGAGATCTTCTCTCGGCCTCTACACAGCCTTCTCTTACGGGCCAGAGGGTGGGCTGCTAATGAAGCCAGTCCTCCCTTACAACCTTAGCATACCTACAAAGGTGGTTGAACTGTGGAAGTACAAGGCATCTACTGTGTAGTTCCAGGCCTTTGAGCCTCAGCCAGAAGAGAGATAGTGCCATTTGAACATCTTGTTACATATACATACACACATATAAGCAAAGAAAGGTTCTGGAAGAATTATATAAGAAATCAGCCACAGTGATAAATTCTGGGAGTAAAATTGGGGGACCAGGATGAGAGGGAAATTTACTTTTCATCATATATCCTCTTATATTTTTAATTATTTTTATAATGGCATGTATTAATTT
>NW_004443940.1:7493417-7494493 GCF_000243295.1 Trichechus manatus latirostris
TATGTTATTTATATTAACATGTAATGTGTTCGTTGCTATTACTTTGAAATGAATAAATATTTTAAAGATTTTTCAGCTTTAATTACTAACAAAGTAAATATCGATAGATACAACCACATCAGCAAAAGTTCTTTGGGGTCCTCAGTCATTTTTAAGAGTGTAAAGGGATCCCGAGACCAAATTATTTGAGAACTGCCGTACTAGACAATGTAGTCCAGACGGTTTCTAACCAGTTTGTCCCAGTTTGAACCCTGCTGATAATTTGCATTTCTAACAAGTTCCCAGGCAGTGGTTCTCAAAATTTATTATACATAAAAATCACCCAGGGATCTTGTTAAAAATGTACATTCTGATTCAGTATACCTGAGGTGGAAATGCAAATTCTCAGCAGGGGTTCAAACCAGTTTGAAGCCCTGATGATCCAGGAGGAAGTTATGTGATCTAGAAGCTAGGGACTCAGACTCAGGAAAGGGGAGGGTAAAGCCTGTGATAACAGCTGTATTAATTTCCTATTGCTGACCTAACAAATTACCACAAATTGAGTGGCTTAAAACAACATCCACTTATTATTATCTTATGGTTCTGTATACAGGTCAGTAGTCCAGGCACAGAGTGGCTCAGCTGGTTCTCTGCTTGGAGTCTCACAAGGCCAAAACCAAGATGTTGGCAGGGCTGCAATCATTTCCAGAGGCTCTAGGGGTGAATCGGTTTCCAAGCTCATTGAGATTGTTGACAGAATTCAGTTCCATAAGGTTGTGAGACTGAGATCCCCATTTCCTTGCTGACTGTCAGCTAGGATATTGTTGTTGAGGATGCCTGCATTCCTTTGCTGATGGCCCCCTTCCTCCATCTTCAAAGCCAGCAACTGTGGGTGGAGTCCTTCTCAGGCTTCAAATCTCTTTGACCTCCTCTTCTGCCACATCTCTCTGACTTTTCTGCCTTCTTCGTCTGCTTTAAAGGGCTTGTGTGATTACCATATCATCTCCCTGTTAAAGTCAGCTAACTAATTAGTAACCTTAATTACATCTTCAAAGTCCCTTTACAGCAGTACCTAGATTAGTGTTTGATTGAATAAC
>NW_004443940.1:7508576-7524504 GCF_000243295.1 Trichechus manatus latirostris
GCTGTCAAGGTCATGAAAACCAAGGAAAGGCTGAGAAACTGTCACAGACCAGAGAAGACTGCGGAGACACGACAACTAAATGCAATGTACTCTGGATTGGATCTTGGAACAGAAAAATGACATTAATGGAAAAATTGGTGAAATCCAAATAATGTCAGGAGTTCAGTTAAATAGCAACATACAAATACAAAAGTCAGCTTCTTAGTTTTGACAGATGTACCATGGTAATGTAAGATGTTTACAGTGGGGGAACTGGGTGAGAGGTATACAGAAACTCTTTGTACTATCTTTACAACTTTTCTATAAATCTACAATTATTCTAAAAGTTTTTTTAACATTACAGGTTTGAGTATCTATTCATTTTTGTAAGGAGAAGATCCATGGGCTTTTTATCTCCAAAGTGGCCCATGATCCAAAAATACTTAAGAGCCACTGTCCCAGGCTTCCAGCTGTTTTCCTTAACCACTACGGTCTAAGTACCCTGCCTCCTTCCTATGTAACCCACACCCTCCCTCAAAAAACAAACTTTAAATTGGTTTTAAATCTAGGATCACATTTATCTGAAACTTCTGTTAAGACCTGAAGTGGAGTGGCATAAATTCTGGAGCCACATTCTGGTGACTTGCTGGAAAAATGAAGACCAAAATAAACAAAAGAACTGAGGTTTAGAATGGCTAGCCAGAAGACCAGGAAGGTCTAAGACTGGGCATGGTGGCTTTCCAGTCATGGGGGCAAGAACAAAGGCAAGATTATAAAACACACTAGATGGAACTTGATCAGAAACCTTTATTCTGGTCCTCATCATTCATAAAGCAACCTATGCAAAACATGTTCTTCATCTCTGCCCTAAGCAGCAGCAGCAGCAGCTGCATCCAGCCCTGAGTGGAAGGCAAACACAAGCAGTGGAAGACCTTGTACAGAAAAATTAACAGGTGAGATCTCTGACTATCCCAGCTTAGACGAAGGTAGAACAGAACGAGTGCATGTGTGCAATATTCCAAAGACAATGTTCTTCAAAGCTGAGGCCTTCAGGGAGGGGCCGGCTGAAGGAGGCCGGTAAAGGCTCACAAAACTGCACAGCTCCGCAATCAATCCAAAGTACCTGGAAATAACAAAGAGCGATGTGTACAGCAAGGTACCTCAAAAGCTATGTAAAAAACTAAGCAAAGTTAAAATGGAAGCTGCAGCAGTTCTCTTAAGACCAGAATATTAGTTTTGAGGAATATCCATCCAAAAGGTCCCAGGGGAGAAAACTTGTCATTATGGAAGGATGGACAGTTGGTAATTAGCATAGTGGTCTGCAGAGTTGGAATTAGATGGGAAAGGCGTGAAGAAGTTGTGTTAGTTAATGCGAATTCGTGTGGATTATACAACGGGTGAGTGATACAAAATAAATGAAGTTAAGTTCTCTAAGGAAGAAAGTTCCAGTACAAAATGAGGGACTGAGTCCACAAGTTTGTACACCCTACCTCCCAAGATTCCATTCAAGAAAAATGGTTTTAAAAAGTATAAATCTACAACAATAAAGAATGAGAATTTCAACAAAAAGCTGAATAGTATTTTTAAAATAGAGCCGAGGAAAAATCCGTCTAGACTGAACACTGAGTGGCTGCAGCCAAGGAGGGAGCCACCTACCTAGGAGAACCATGGGAGGTTTCAGATGCAGACGCCAGGAATGACAGAAAGAGAAGTGAGACACGAGGCTAAAAGGGTTTAATACTTGAAGGTCTACATGCAAACAGCTGAGCCCATACTCCCACAATCTCCCCTGCATGCAGCACTATCAGAACACAGGTATTTAAACTCAAGGAGGAAAAAAATCAGAGGGCTCTCTTCTAAAGAACTAAATGGACTATCTGGAGAGAACCAGAACAGCTTGTGAAAATGCTGGCCCCCCAAAGAAAAGCCTTTCATGTTCTGGCCTATGGGGGCCTCCAGCATAACATCAACATCTGATCCCATCCCTGTTCACCCTAACATAAAGCTGAAAGGCAACTACCTCTGCTACAGACACAGACACACAAACACAAAGAAAGACAGCTTCTTAACAGCCCTCTTATTCCCTCATTCTTAATACAATGAAAATCCAAATATAACCAGGCATCTGAAGAAAGCCTACACAGTGAAAAGAGATTAAAATTTTTAAAAAAATCTAGAATAAAACAGATAATTTAGGGGAAAGAACAGAACGCAAGAAAAACAAAACGAAGCAAAAACACCTCTATTTTCTGAAAAAAAAATATTTTGATCACGGTAAGTTCCCACCAAAACCACCTGAGAAAGCTGAATAAGATATATATTTTTTAATTTTTTAGGCACTGAAAAGCCAACAAAAAAAGGCAAATCCAAAATCCACCGAAGGCAAGAAGACAAAGTAAACCAGCCTCCAAAGTTGTTTCTGCCCTGAGGGTATCTGCCAATCTGAAAGAGGCAGCTGAGAAACTGGACTATGATTTTGGCCAGCTGAGGAAACCAAGAGTCAAATCCCAGAGTCTGTCCAAATAGGGAAAGTCTGATAATCCTCCTTTCTTCAAGCTAGAAAGGCTATACTGTCAGAGGAGGGCTGAACCGCTCAGACTGCCCCAGAGGTTCATGTCCCCCAGTGGTCCAGGAATCCTCCAGCCTTGGATTCGGACCAAGATGATCTAACACTGGTCACCCCCCTAGGTGCCTTGCAAAAGCAAATGAAAATCTTCTTTGGAGAAAGGAATTATTACAAAGGCCTCAAATTATCCAACAAATAATTGTTTCAAGTACAACGACCAGCATACAAGTGAACCACGCATACAAGGGGAAAACGACCATGACACAGTACTAACAGAAACAACAGACAACAAAATCCCTTCTCCTTGGCTTTCTTCAAATCCAAGGTCAACCTCAACAAGCTTCAGCAGAGCTTCTACACTAAGACAAACTAGGAAGAAAGGTGGCAATCTACCAAAATTAGCAAATGAAAACCCTGTAGATCACAATAGAATACTGTCTGATACAGTGCTATAGGATGAGCCCCCTAGGTTGGAAGGCACTCAAAATTGATAGTGGCCTAAACAATGGACTCGGGCATACCAACGATCATGAAGAAGGTACAGGACTGGGCAATGTTTTATTCTGTTGTACATGGTGTCACCGTGAGCCACAGCGAACAGCAGCTAACAACAACAATTAAAAATTCAAGCTAGGCACTACATCATGGTAGAGCACAGTGTCCATATAAAGCAACTAATCAAATATACATCAAATTAACTAGAGAACAATATAAAGCAAATGCTAGATGATATATTAAGAACTACCCCCCCCCATACTATACAAGAGAAAACTCCTTGAAGGCTGGCATGGCAATGGAGTGCAAAAAGGAGGTAGATCTGAGTCAGGTTGGCCTTGGATTTGAAGAGAGCCATGAGGGAAGGAACTGTGGGGTGGAAAACTGCATAAAGTCTCTCCACTTCTATTCCTGACACTTTCCAATTTATTATCCAAATGGCACCAGTGTTACCTCTTTAAACACAAATTGGATTATACCACTCATCTCTGAAAAGTTGGTAATTAAAACTGAATAGGTAAAGTAGGCTCCAACAGGAAGTCAGTCACAGGAAGTTGCTTGCCTTAGGTAGACAACAGAAAAAACAAGTTATTTTTAAGAAAAATGAGTAGACAGAAAAAGAGAGCCTGATGGCAGATCTACAAATTACGAGACTACTCAATAATCTAGGCTTGAAGCTGGCCATGGGAATAATTAAAAAATCAAGTAACTAAAAGACATTTAAAAGAATGTATCAAAAGAATCAGGGGCCTAGGTTGATACAGAGATGTAGAACAATGAACTAAAAAGAGTGAAATGAATAAATCAAGAAAAGATTTCTGAAGGTAATGAGGCTTGAAAGAGGTAATGATAACACTCTAGTGGGGTGAAGGTAAGAGTGAACTGAGGACAAATGGCTTTCACAAAGCCAACCAATCCGAATATATGTAGTGAAGACTAAGCTGATCCAATTTAGGAGTTAAGTGGCAGAAACAGCGCTGAGGGAAGGTAGGTAAAATGAGGTATTTCAAATGTTTGCTATTTCAGTGACAAGATTTACTTAGTATACATGCGTAATTTCAAAATTCCTAAGAAAAAATAGATACAGGGAAGCAGACAGAGGCATAACTAAGGCGTGGCAGGCAGGGAGCATGCCCTGGGCAACGCTTGAGGAGGGGCGCTAACGAGCAGTTTCTATTGGCCAGAGCAATTTCCATTGCCAGCTGTGAGAGATCATTCAGTAATTTAAAACTAATTGCCATGGGCGCTATTTTCCGTAGATAGGCCTCTGCAAGTAGAGAATCTCAATGCTGTAAAATAATCACTTTGCACATTATTGAAAAAGGAACAAGAGGTGACTCTAAATGTTGGCAATCATTTCTGATCTCTAACATTAGGCTGAGGAAGAAGGCTGATATCTAGGGATAGAACCCAAGGTAGGAATCAGACTTCTGAATCCATCTGACTCCACCGGGGTCTTCATATCCCCTCCCATTTCTTTATGGTTAGCAATTTTCAAGTCAAAGTTCTAATTTCACAAGGGAACAAACTGAATCTCACTTGATTTAGCAAGTTTGTTTTTCCTATCTAACAAGAAGTAGAAAGAATTACCCCTACACAAACAAGGAAGAACCAAGCATCCATTTTATAAGGTTTAAACTCATATCATTAGCATGGAAGGTACAGGTGGAAGTGACTGATTACCCACTGATAGCAAACTCACCTTCCAGAAAAGCAAATTCATCCACAGCTTCTATTGCATTATCTGAAACACAAAGAAAAGGACACTTGACTAACTCTGTTCATTTGGACATAAGCCCCAAAACAGCATAACCCACAGGCTGAAGGGCATAAGGCTTTATGCAAATGAGGGTATTTATAAAATTTGCCCCTCGTTGTCTTGAGTCTGCACTTGAGATCCATTTCTACTCCACCACCAATTCTTACACATCTGCTGTCTCTTCACAAGAATTAAGCCAGGATACATACTATTCAGTGAAGAAAACAAAAATGGAACGCTTCCCTGAAATTGACTTATTCTCTTTATTCTGAAAGTCATTAGAGTTTGGCAATATAGCAAGGTGAGTGAGAATGCAGTACACGGAAGCTTACACATGTTTAGAGATTACCAACCAACCAAAGGGGTCAGAAATCAAACCTAGTTTCTAGGGAAAAAAGAAACGTCAAGCCTGGTACAACATAGAAGGTGTGAAGGGGTCTACTCTGCTTTAGCAAACCCTAGTCTCCTTTCATACTCTGCCCCACCATCTCTCCAGCCACCCAAAGCATAGGCACTCTAAAGTTAGGGCTTTCTGACACTGTGACAGGCCAATGGGAAAACATCCCAGTGAGAAACCTTATAGCACCCCTCATATCAGTAATGCCTTCTCAAACAGGGAGAAGGGAAGCGCAGGTAAGCCCTCCTTTGTCCGCCTCAAGATCCCACAAGGGCACTCTACCCAAATCTCTTCTCTGGAGGGTTTTCCTCTTTCCTTGTTGAGCACAGCAATACGCATCTTTTGCAATGGTCTCCACAAACAATTCCTGTGGAGCAAACAAGAAGAGTTTTATCAGTAGATTCCAGCACAGTTCTTTGTGAGCAATGCTGTTTGTTGGAGGGAGGGGGTGTTCTTAGGGAAACTGAAGGTTGTCCTGAATTGCATGAAGGTCTATTCCCCTGCCCTTTATCCCAGCAGCCCAGAATGAAAAGTCCCCTCACTGACTTGTAAATCCACCTCACTCATTCACTTGAGGCACCTATAAGTTGTGTTAGCCACCAAAGATGCAAATTAAAGTCATTGTCCAGGCCCTCATGAAGAGACAGATGTGCGAACAAACCAATGTAATTACTGTAGAGATGTGACCCTTCTCCTCGGTCTTCCCTTCTAACACTTAAATCTCAGCATCTGGCCCTAGCACCTCTGCCAGCTCTGGGTTTCCAAGCAAACCCCGCCCAGATCCTCCTCTTCTTCCTCTCAAGCCGTTATTAAGCCCACCCTGATCGCTCCGCCCCTCGGAAGGCCCCCGAGGCCCCGCCCCTTGCGGCGCTCCCTCTCCCTCCCGCCCCCGTCATTAGCGTGGGCCTAGCGCTAGCGCCGCACCGCGGCTCGTGCCAGAATGAAGATGGCTTCCTGTCCCGCGAGCGTCACGTCGGGGTCCGCCTTCACTAGGGCTTTCACTCGCGCCAGAGGCAGCCTCGAAAGACGAGCCCCAGGCGCATTCGTTGGGGCTTGGGGCTGCGGGGCCGCTGCCTCACCACCAGGCCCCTCCTCCTCTCGGGGTGTCCCGCTTCCAGCCGCCGCCACCGCCGCCATCCCGGCCCCGAACGTGCTGCGCGCGGCCGCTGACTAAGCGCGCGCATGCGGCGCCGGCCCCTTTCCCGCGCCAGTTGGAAGCCACGCCCCCTGTGGGCTCGTGGCCCCGCCCTCAGGCGGTGGGCGAGAACTGGGCGTCGGGCGCAGGGCGTCGTCAGGCCTTGTCTCCCGCTTTCCGTCCCCCAGTGGTCCTCCGACGCTGTCTGGCCTACTTGAGCCCAAGGACCGCCCCTTAGCTAGTGAAAGTGGGGACCGGGGTAGGCTAGTGCTGGGGGAGCACCCAAGTCTGGAGAAACCTAGACCCGGCCAGCGAGAGGGAAGGCCTCGGTCACTGCCGAGTGTCCCCAAGGCTGAGGGACCAAGTGCCCGAGCGAGGGCCGGACGTTCCCAGGAGAACCCAGCACCCGGGCAAGAGGGTACCGAGGAGGCCGCGAAGCCTGAACCAGCGTCGAGGAAAATAAGTTTTATATACTTTTGAAGGAGATGTGGGCCGCTGGTAAGCAGAGATGGAAGAAGTTCAGTCCCGGCAGGGGAAACCATAAGAGAACGGCATGGAGTCTGAAAAGCACGAAGTTAGCGGCGATCGCAAGGTGTCCACGTCTCTTCATCACCGGTTGCATCAGAGCATTGGTTCTCAGACTTTGGTCTCAAGATCTCTTTATACTCTTAAAAATTATTGGGGACCCCAAAGAACTTTTCTGTAGGTTATATCTATCAATAGTTATTGTATTTGAAATTAAAATTTTAGAATATTTAATGTAATAATCTCATGAACATAAATAATATTTTTATGTAACAAATAACTTCAAAAGTATGAAATTTAGTGGGAAGAGTGGCATTGTTTTACATTTTTTTCAAATCTCTTTAATGTCTGGCTTAATTACAAGACATTAGAGTCTATTAGCTGCTAACATTAATGTTAACATTACCACTTTTCACATAGCTCTGGAAAATTCCACTGTATCTTCTTGAGGAAATGAGAATGAAAAAGGCAGATAACTTCTTAGTATTCTTAAGAAAATAGTTTTGACTTCACCTACTCCAGAAAAGCTTTCCCAGGACCCCCACCTCAGGGTCCTCACACCACACTTTGAATCTGTTGGCATAGAGGAATAGTTAGAATTTGCTGTATCAGGTTTAATCTAAATCCGTTCTCTCATAATTGCTCACATTTTTGAGTACATGCTCTGTGCATGATTCAAAGTGCTTTATATCTGTGTAGACCATATTATATAATTTTCACACTACCCTGTTGAGGCAGGTAATATTTTAACCTAATTTTATTGTTGAAATTGAGGCACAGAGTGGTTAATAGTTCACCCACAGCAGAATGTGATGAAGCCAAGATGAAGTTGAATTAGATGACATCTGAAATCACTCTCCATTCCAAACTTACGCGGTACAGTCTGCCTGTGACTGGACTAAAATAGAGACTCCACTACAGCATAGCCCCGATTGTAAAGCTGCAGAAGGGGGGCTCACTGAAATTTCCACTGGAGCCTCCTTTAGGGCCTCAATCCTGAATCTGTTGTTGGATTCCATTTGTGGACACTGCTATGCATAGAAAGCTTCAGGCAAAACCCATAAAAAATAAATAAAACCATGGCTGGATTTTTGTGTCCCACCGCAGTAGAATACTTCACAGAGCAACATTCCAACCAGCTCAAAGTAGTAAAGTACTAATACCAAAAAAAAAAACAAAAACAAACCCATTGCTGTCAAGAAGGTTCCAATTCATGGGGACCCTATAGGACAGAGTAGAACTGCTCCATAAGGTTTCCAAAGCTGTATTTTTTATGGAAGCACACTGCCATATCTTTCTCCAACGGAGCAGCTGGTGGATTTGAACTGCCAACCTTCAGTTAGCTGCTGAGCACTTAACTACTGCGCCACAAGGGCTCCTCCAAAGTACTAACAAAACCTAAATTCTGACTTAACATAATAAAAGAGTTGACCCCTGTGGGGTCAGGATTAGTTAAGATTTCTGAAGGGGGCAAGTCAAATCAGGTTTTGGAAGCTTCTGTCTTGAACCCCCCCTTCTTCCCAATTTTCTCTCGGTCATTCATATTTTTCCTGCCACTCTTTTCTCCCTCCATTTTTCTTCTCCCAGTGCCTCTTTTTTTCCTCATCACTTGAATGTTTTACTACTTGGCCCAGCCCCACTCTCCTTTCCCTGACTTCACTAAAACAGAAGAAGTTTTATTTAGACCACACAGGATTTCCTGTCTATGAGCTTTGGCTTTCTCTGGGTGGTGCAAATGGTTAAGTGTTTGACTAATAGCTGAAAGGTTGGCAGTTCCAACCCACCCAGAAGTACCTCAGAAGACAAGCCTGGCAATCTGCTTCCAAAATGTCAGTCTTAAAAACCCTATGGAGCAGTTCTACTCTTGCACCCATGGAGTTGTCCTGAGTTGGAATCACTCTGTAGCAACTAACAACAACAAAAACAAGATGTGTTGGAAAGGGAAATCATGCTTGACTGTCTTTAATAAAATTTTAGTGGCAAAAAGGCAGAGGAAGATTAAAACAAGGACAAACTTTAAATCTAGAATATTAACCCACCAAAGGAAAACTGTTTAAAAAGATGTCAGACAGGAAGACAAAGTTAAAAAAAAAAAAAAGTTTAGGAAAAGAAAGGCTTACATATCAGTTCAAATAAAATAGGGCTAAAAAATACCTTTAAAAGCTACAAGAATATTAGTGCAAAAAAGAAATGTCATATGAAACGTAATAAACTAGTGGTTTACCAGCTTACCGTCTACCCTGCTAGGGTAAGAGTTCTATCCAGGAGATACGTATGCAAATAAGACCAGTAATACTTCGTTTCTAAATTATCTTAACAAAACACTTGTATATATATTTATGTGTGTATTGTATATAAAAACTCAAACCAAACCCGTTGCCATCAAGTCAACTCCAACTCACAGTGACCCTATAGGACAGAGTAGAACTGCCCCATAGAGTTTTCATACATGTATATTGTTGTATATACATTTTATGTGTTTGTGTGTAACACATACACATGTAGAGGGTCAATTGTTTTTAAAAAATCATGGGGAAAACAGAGCATAGCTAGGATAAACAATCCATGTTGTTGTTGTTGCTAGGTGCCATCAAGTCAGTTCCCACTCATAGCGACCCTATTTACAACAGAATGAAACACTGACCAGTCCCGCACTGTCCTTAAAATCATTGCTATGCTTGAGCCCATCATTGCAGCCACTGTGTCAATCCATCTTATTGAAGGTCTTCCTCTTTTTTGCTGCCCATCTACTTTACCAAGCATGATGTCCTTCTCCAGGGACTGGTCCCTTCTGATAATATGTCCAAAGGACATGAGACAAAGTCTCGCCATCCTCACTTCTAAGGAGCATTCTGGCTGTACTTCTTCTAAGACAGATTTGTTCGTTCTTCTGGCAGTCCATGGTATATTCAATATTCTTCGCCAAACTATAAACCAAAAACCAAACCCGTTCCGTCGAGTCAAGGACAGTTTGAAAGGGAAAGGGTAAAGAGGAAGAATAAATTATCATTAGTTTGGCCACATGAGTCCCTGGGTGGTGCAGACAGTTAACATACTTGGCTGCTAACAGAAAAGTTGGAGGTTCAAGTCCACTCAGAGTTACCCTGGAAAAAGGCCTAGTGACCTACTTTTGAAAAATCAGCCTTTTTTAACCCTATGGAGCATAATTCTACTCAGACTTACATGGGGTTGCCATGAGTTGGAATCGACTCAATGGCAACTGTTTTTGTGGTTTTTGGTTTGGCTTGGCCATAGAAATCTGGGATGCAGGAATGCTTAAACACTTAAAAGTCAACCAATCAGAGGGGGGAAAGTATGTTGAGGAAAAGAGAACAAAAGATGCAAAGGAAAAGCTTACTCTTAACTCAATGTTTAAAGAAACTGTAAATTGTTTAGACATGGTTCCCAACCTTTTCCCCCGAATTTTGATTGAAATGACATAGACTCAATGTGGTCTCTGAGGCTTTGCATGACAGGCTCCTCCAGTCTCTCCAGCCCCACTTCATACCACGTTCCCTCCTCTCTGCACTCAAGTCATGAAGGTTTTGTCTTTAGCTCTTCAGCAATTCTGCCTAGAAAGCTTTTCTCATCTTCCTTCAAATGCTAGCCTCATTTCTTTGTAGAAGTCTTCCCTGACCAACCCAGCCTCCCACAGGACCAGGTTAAATCACTCATACCACTGAAGACCTTCCCTTCATACTAGGTGGCAATCATACAGATAGATGCATACAGATTGCATACCATACATATTGCAATCCTGCATTTACCGGTGTGATTATATGATTAATGTTATCTCCTTCCCTCCCTCACCATCCCCAGACTTCCCTCCCTTACCATCCCCATTAGGGCAAGATTCTGTCTGCTTTTACTCATTAAGTTACTAGCCTATGGTACAGTACCTGGCGGTTAGTCAGTGTTTATCTTAGCTATCTAGGGCTGCTATAACAGAAATACCACAAGTGGATGGCTTCAACAAACAAAAATTTATTCTCTCACCATCTAGGAGGCTAGAAGTCCAGATTCAGGGTGTCAGCTCCAAGGGGAAGTCTTTCTCTCTGTGTCAGCTCTGGAGAAAGGTCCTTGTAATCAATCTTCCCCTGGTCTAGGAGCTTCTTAGTGCAGAACCTCAAGGCCAAAGGACGCACCCTGCTCCCGGCGCTGCTGTCTTGGTGGTATGAGGTCTCCCTGTCTTTCTTCTGTCTTCTCTCTTTTATATCTCAAAAGACATTGGCTGAAAACACAAAAACACAACCTAATCTTGTAGATTGAGTCCTGCCTCATTAACATAACTCCCTCTAATCCAGCTTCAGTAACATCATAGAGGTAGGATTTACGACACATAGGAAAATCACATCAGAAGACAAAATGGTGGACAATCACACAGTACTGGGAATCATGGCCTCACCAACTTGACACACATTTTGGGGGAACATAATTCAATCCATGACGTTGCTCAATAGGCATTTACTGAATGAATGAGTCATTAACAGTGGCTCACCTGGAATTGATACCTGCAAGGAGGGGAAGGGAGGACATTGGCGGTACACTGGTAGAATTCTCACCTTTCCTGTTGGAGACCCTGGTTCAATTCCTGGCCAATGCATCTCGTGGGCAGCCATCATTCGTCTGTCAGTGGAGGCTTGGGTGTTGCTATGATGTTGAATAGGTTTCAGTGGAGCTTTCAGACTAAGACAGACTAGGAAGAAAGGGTTAGCGACCTACTTCTGAAAATCAGCCTTTGAAAACCCCATGGATCACAACAGTCAGGATCTGCAACCGGTCATGCAAATGGCACAGGACCAGGCAGCATTTCGTTCCATTGTCCATGGGGTCACCATGAGTTGGGGGCCAGTTCGACAGTAGCTAACAACAACAACAAGGAGGGGAAGATAGAAGTGTTATTTGAAAACGCCAGTCAAGGGTTTCTAGTGATTTCTATAAGGAGGTTTCCTCCTTCCCTCAATCTGTAGATTATCACTGCCTTGGGAAATTAATTTACAGTTTGCATAATTATTTTGTTTTATTTGATGATGGGAAATGTTAAAAGCGTGAAGAAATATAACATCTGTTATAATTTTTTTTAAAACCTGAAAATAAGATAGATGCTAGCAATGATACCTTTGGACCATTTCCTCTCATTATTTAACCTCTTTCTTCCTATAGACAACAGATAAAGTTGGACTTGTCAAGAAATCAGCACTGAATTTGCCTTACACTCTAATCTGAGAATGTGGTTGTCCTTTAAGCAGTTAATGAGGCAGCAGGAGTAACAACTATGAAGGGCCAAAAGCTATCCGAAATGATCTCCAATAGAGCTCTTTCAGTTCAGTGGTCTAGACGATTGGATTTTCTTCTTCTCAGTAAGTTATGTAATGATTGAGAGCTACGTGTGGTCTTTAAGAAGTGCTTAATTAAAAGAAAGGAGAGCCTAAGAATTAAGGCTTTTAGTATATGAATGTGAGTTACCGTGTCAATTCAGTTATTGATTAAACTGATGTACAGAGTTATTTAGCAAAGAAGCATGCTTAAATATAATTTATTATCCCATTACTACTTACAATCAGCAGCACTTTTTATATTAAGCCTAATTCCAGGAGAATATTTAGGATATTATTATTACTTTTCATCAAATTTAATATTGAAATTGTTCATGTAGAACAATACAAGCTCTCACCCCATTGTGGGCATGCCATCTAGACTGAGATAGGCCAGGAGTATGCAGGGCCACATGAGCCTTGACATGGCCACCTTGACTAGCACTGGAAGCCCCGAAGGGGAAGGCTTCCTCTCTCTGTCAGCCTTCTCATCAATGTTCCCCTGGACTAGAAGCTTCTCCACGCAGGGACCCCAGGTCCAAAGGACACACTCTGCTCCCAGTTTTGCTTTCTTTGTGTTACGAGGTCCCTCCTCTCTGCTCGCTTCCCTTTCCTTCTTATCTCTTGAGAGATAAAAGATGGTACAGGCCACACCCCAGGGAAACTCCTTTTACATTGGGTCAGGGATGTGACCTGGGTAAGGGTGGTGTTATAATCCACCCTAATCCTCTTTAACATAAAATTACAAGTACAAAATGGAGGACAACTATACAATATTGGGAATCATGTCTCAGTCAAATTAATACACATGTTTTGGGGGGGACATAATTCAATCCATGACACAAACCTACAAAACCAATAGAGTTCAAATTACATACAGCACCTGTGCTTGTTAAACCAGTTGCTGTCCAGTCAATTTCAACTCCTTGATGAAAACATCAATGTGATGGAGGATGTTTTTTGGCACTAAATTGCTGATGTTGAGTTAATAGATCTACTATTTGCATGTTCTATGCTTCACTTTTTGTCCACTTGATTCCTTTTATTTTGAACACTGCTGGGACCATCACTTCAGTTTTTTCTCCTTGTCATTGTAAAATTTATTCTTTTTAGTAATAAACTTATTTTAACCACTGATCCATTTTTTTAAGGGGCTGATAAATTCAACAGTACATTCCAATAAGTACATAATAATAAAAAAATATACTGAAGATTAATGCTAAAAATACCATTGAACAAAAATACTTCATCGTTTCTTTACTGTTATTGAACCTTTCCAAGTTGGTATAAGTCCGCTCCCAACATGATATCCCCTGCTATGACAGAGGGCCATTTGAATTGATGATACTTGTACTACCCCTCAAGGAGTCTTTGGGTGGTGCAAATGGATAAGTGCTTGACTACTAACTGAAAGGTTGGCAGTTCAAACCCACCCAGAGGTGCCTCAAAAGAAAGGCCTGGTGATCTGCTTTCAAAAGGTCACAGCCTTGAAAATTCTATGGAGCACAATTCTACTCTGCAACACATGGGGTCTCCATAAGTCGGAACCAACTCCACAGCAACTGGTTTGTTTTGTTTTGTTTTATACTACCCTCGGGCTAGAAAACTGATCAGTTTTCCCACCACTTTTCTCTATCCAAACTTACCACAAAATCTTTATTCCCATAACATGCCATGATGCTGTCTGTCCTTCAGTTGGCACCACACTCAGCCTCAGGCACTGAAATAATGTAGTAGAACATTTTGATTCTAATTTTTTAAGAGATTTGTCTTCAAAACAAAAACAGAAAAGTAGAAAATTCTTATTGAACAGTCACTCCCTCAAAACTACTTTGAGAAACACAGCGTCCATACCATAACTGAGTCACAGCTGGAACATTTAAATAATACCTTACTAAGAAGCCTTGGGTGGTAAGCAGGGAAACAACAGGGAATGTCATAAAACTGGGTAATCTGGTTTACCGACTACTTTCTGTTCATCCATCTTCAGCTTAGAGCCCACTTCAGGGCTGCTTGCCAGCCTCGGCCACCCACAGGAATGTCAAGTCCTGGCAAGAAACGAGAGCATCCTCTGATGCTGGCCAGGGGACCGTTTCCCATCCCCACTTTCTCTGAGAGGACCTGACTCCCCCAAAGGTTGATGCTGGAGTTGATTCAGCTTTTCAGGAGGAAACCCTTACTCAGTGTGAGAACAACCAACAAGCCCCAGCAGGGTTATCTTCACCATTCCATGGAATGGGCAGTAGTATAGTACTCTTTCATTACATACAGCACCTGTGCTTGTTAAACCAGTTGCTGTCCAGTCGATTTCAACTCATGGTGACCCCTCGCGTGTCAGAGTAGAACTGTACTCCGCAAAGTTTTTAATGGCTGATTTTTCAGAAGTAAATCACCAGGCCTTTCTTCCAAGGCACCTCTGGGTAGACTGAAACCTCCAACCTTTCTGTCAGCAGTTGAGCACGTTAACCATTTGTACCACTCAGGGACTCCTGTGCTTGCTGCTCCTTTAGTTTTCTCTCTCAGGCATTGCCTCAGGTAAGAATTCCCTTGCCAGCTTTAATTATGAACAAATTCACAGTCTCATATACCATTAGCTCAAGGATGACGAACATGATTATCTCCGCTAATTGCTGCATATGACTGTTCCAGTCCCACCAAATGCGTGGACTCCCTCCTCAGGCTTTACCTTTCCCTTCACCTCTCATCCCTCCCCCAGCCCAAACATGAAGCACAATGCTGCAGAAAGTTCTAGTCATTCAGACATGACATTTGTAGATCTAGATATTATTTTACTAGGCCTGAGGATCCACTGAGAAACAAAGCCAACATGTTTGGGAGAAAGGGAATCAAGCTTTAGAAAAAATGCGCAAATTACTTTGGGTTGCTGAAAAGGCCTCTCCAAGGAAAAGGGTTTCCTCTTTATGCAGTTGGCCATGGGCCCTGTAGTGGGTTGAATGGTACACTCAACCCCATCCCCCGCAACCGAAAAAAGGTGTGTCCAGATTCTAACCCCAGGAACCTGCAAACATGACCTTATTTGTGAAAAGGTCTTTGCAGGTGTAATTAAAGATCTCAAGATGAGATCATCCTGGATTATCCAGGTGGGCCCTAAACCCAATGACAAGTGTTTTTATAAGAGACACACAAGGGAGAAACACACGTGGAGAAGGAGGAGAAGGCCATGGGAAGACAAGGCCAAGAATGGAGTGATGCAGCCACAAGCCAAGGAACTCCTGGAGTCACCAGAAGCTGCAAGAGGCAGGGAACAGACTGTCCCCTACAGCCTTTGGAGGGAGCTTGGCCCTGCTGACACCTTGATTTTGGACTTCTAGCCTCCAAAACTGTGAGAGAATAAAAGTGTTTTGTTTTAAGTTTGTGGAAATTTGTTACGGCAGCCCTCCGACACTAATACAGGCCCTCTTCAAAATCCTCCCATTTATGGCTCTACGTCTCCTCCCCCTTATAAAATGATGGCCAAAGCCAGGTAGTATGTGTTAGTAGATAAAGCTAGTAAAGTGAGTATATCAAAAACAAAATTACATGGTTATCAAGACATTAAAGATAATGGCAGAAAAGAGTAAGAAGCAGAATAAACACTGGGAATAAATACTATAAAATATGAAAAATTAAAAACCAGAAGTTTAAAAGATAAAATGTAGGAGACTCCGGCAAGATGGCGGTCTAGGCAGAAGCACCACGCCGTCCCTCCACAACAAAGATCCGAAAAACTAAGCCAAACAGAGAATCAACAATCCTG
>NW_004443940.1:7524604-7568631 GCF_000243295.1 Trichechus manatus latirostris
CTCCGGAAGAGCAGCTGGGTGGGTTCAAATGGCCAACCTTACAGTTAGCAGCTGAGTACTTAACCATTGCACCACCAGGGGACCTTAATAAATATAATAGAAAGACATGAAAGAGTCATTCACTAAAAAGAAGGAAAAGTTCAACTGTCATAAATATAGAGTGCAAGGGCTAACATCCTCTAATAGCACAAACAGGTGGGTCCTTTGAGCTGTGTACAACTTGAGTGTCTTAGGCTGTGTTCTCTAGAGAAGCAAAACCAGTAAAGCATATAAATATATAGAGACACATGTATATTAAGGAAATGGCTCATGCAATTGTAGAGGCTCGAGGCTTCTGATTCACATAGCCACAGGGGCTGGCAAATCCAAGATCAGCAGGTCAGAGAGCAAGGCTCTTGCTCACAGGCTGTGAAGACCAATGAATCCCAAGATCGCCTGGAAAGACAGCAGGTAACCTGCTAGCTCAAGTCCCAAGAACTGGAGGTCAGATGAACAGGAGCCAGCTGCAGGATCCAGAGCAAGCAAAAGCCCTGAGCCTTGGCAGAGAGTCCACTTATACTCTATGCAGGCCACACCCCCAAGGAAACTCCCTTTCAGCTGATTGGCTCCTCACAGCAGACCCCATCATGGAGGTGATCACATTATATCAAATCTCATCATGGAAATGATCACATCATACTACTGCCAAACTACATCATAACTGCCAAACAACTGAGAATCGTGGCCCAGCCAAGATGACACACAACCTTAATGATCACAATGGGTTTCCAGCTTAGTTGTTCTCCTGAAGGTCTATTCTCTGGGGAGGTATCCCCAAGTCAGCAAGCCCCAGGCTCAGGGCAATGAGCTGTTTTTAGGGTCTCACCAGCCAGGGACAACGACAGCAGCTTCTATTCCCATAGTTAAGAAGCTTTGCCTTTAAATATTAAATTGCTCCAGTTGACTTTCCATCCTGGCCCCTATACGCTTGCAAATCCTTAGTCAAATTGGATGGTTTCCCCAGGATCAGAGAATATTAACTATATATTTAGCCTGGGAGGCCAACTCTTACAGATCGTTAGGGTATCTTGTGTATTGCTTCTACACCTCACCCTTCCGGGGGCTGGTCCACATTGGACTGGGGATGCTCTGCTAATTCACCAAATGGTAGGTTCCAGGCCTCCAGTCAAAACACAGGTTTCTTCTACTGTTTTTGCCTATTGCTCTAGTTACATCTGTTTCTATTTGGCACTTAACAAATGCTGAAGTCCAGGAGAGTCACTCACTGCTGCCCCCTCCCTCCCCACAATCTACCAGGGAGAACTGGCAGGGCTAAAGCTTTCTGAAAACAGCGTTCTCTGACCTGGTGTGGTGGCAAGAGCTTTCACCTCTTTGGCTTTGGTAGGAAAAGGACAAGTATAATTATTTGGGGTGGGGGCAGCTGGTAGAGGGAGCATCCGCCTCCCGTCAGCCCACCCTTCCAAAGGAACATCCTTCAAACACATTTTAAGGTAGTATGTTCTCAGAACTGTTGTTAAGATAACACGGAAAAAGCTAGAGAAAGCAGCGTGAATGGAAGACTTTGAAATCCATGGATGGAAATCGAAGGGTGACTTTTCTTGTCTTATTCATTTCTCTATCCTGATAACCAAGAGTCCACACTATAGCCATACCCCATCCCAAGCACACTGCCCCTCACTCCCCGACCTCTGTGTTTCAAACTTGGTTACCCCCGCAACGGGCAGAGGATGGGGAAGGATGGCTACATCTGGCTGAGTGGTATCTCAGAGTCCACTCTTGCCTCACTGCCTCAGTCAAAAATGTCCTCCCTTTTCCCCAGCGGGACCAACCAGTTGCCATCGAGTTAACTCCGACTCATGGTGACCCTATGTATGTCAGAGTAGAACTGCGCTCCATAGGTTTTCAATGGCTGATTTTTCAAAAGCAAATTGTCAAGCTTTTCTTCTGAGATGTCTCCAAGTAGACTCAAACCTCCAACTTTTGGTTAGCAGTGCAGGGCAGTTAACCATTTGCACTGCCCAGGGACTCCTCCAACGGAACAGTTCTAGCTAAAACGGGTTGCTTTTAAACCATTTCTTACCCGCTTAGCTGTTCACATACTTGTTAAAAGAAAACCATGCTTCCAAATCTCTCTAATCTTGTCAACAATCTGTTACTAAAGGTAGAACTGAAAGTATGATTGTCACCAATAGTGAGTAGTTTTGTGCTTTCAAACAGATGTTTTTAACTGGCATATATTAAGGAAGAGCCAAAGATCTCAAAAAAAGATGGTAACTTAAACCAAGAATCTAAGAATTCCATAGTCTTCTTCCATATGGAGGGCCACTCAATGTAGTTTCAGGCCTCTGATCATTGGAGGCCCACCAACGAGGGCAAATAAAGAAAAAAAAAATTACTTTCTAGGTATCACAGCAAGCCCCAGGCAAAACCAGAAATGACTGTTCAACTCCATATATCATTAAGTGATTTAGAATCCACGTGACGAAATGGCAGGCATTTAGGACTGGAGATTCACAGACATGAATTCTAGTCCAGTGTCTGCCACTCACCTTGGACAAGTAACTTAGCCACTCTGAGCTGGGTTTCCTTCTTCATCTGCAAAATGAGAGGGTTGGAATGGCTAATCCCTCGGTTTTGTTTCCGCTAAAATAGTTCAACTTTATATGATAATGGTGGTCCCCATCCCCATACAAGTACATTTATTATTAATGTCTTCCTAAAGTCTATTGTAAAATTGTCCATTTATATCCCACTTTATCAGCATTGGAGTCCCTGGGTGGTACAAATGGTTAACCCACTTGGCTGCTAACTGAAAGGTTGGTGGTTCAAGCGCACCCAGAGGCATCTCAGAAGAAAGGCCTGGCGATATACTTCAGAAAAATCAGTCATTGAAAACCCTATAAAGCACAGCTCTACTCTGACACACATGGGGTCAACCATGAGTTGCCTCGATAGCATCTGGTTTGGGTTTTTCTTCATCAGTATCGATGGATCCTTTAGCAACGACCCTTTGTGCCTGCTGCAGATCAAAGATGCTACGGGCGTGGTGGTGGTTACACAACTATACATTTGTCAAACCTCACAAAACTGTACACTAGACAGAGTGAATCTGATTCTGTGTAAATTGTATCTTGATAAACCTGATTTTAAAAAACACAGCTCAAAGTATTTTTTCAGTGTTAAAACCCCTGCCTGAGATGAATAGTTGTTATTCAATGACTGTTTATTGAGCTCAGACTGTGAGTGAAGCATTGTGCCAGGCACTGCGCAATGGCCAAAATGGGACACGCAGCCCTGCTCTTCAGAATTGATGGCTTAGCCAGGGAGAAGAACCTTAAATAGGTTGCTTAAGCACAGATAATTAATTATAATTGTAATGAGTTCTAGGAAGAAGTCCTACCAAGCTTTAGATTTTGTGATTTTGAATCCAATTTTTTTAATTATTAAAGTGATTAATTTTTAGAAACTGCTATTGCTAATAATGTCAAATTACCAATTTACAAATACAAACGTTTTGTAAAGGCTTTTGTGTGGTTTTAAAAATAAGAATATACATACAAAGGTGACTAGATAGATGTTGCTGTTGTCGTTAGGTGCCGTCGAGTCAGTTCTGACTCAGCACCGCACCCCTATGCACCACAGAATGGAACACTGCCCTGTCCTGCGCCATCCTTACAATCGTTGTTATGCTTGAGCCCATTGTTGCAGCCACTGTGTCAATCCATCTCTTTGAGGGTCTTCCTTTTTTCACTGACCCTGTACTTTACGACACATGATGTCCTTCTGCAGAGACTGATCCCTCCTGACAACGTGTCCACAGTATGTAAGATGTACCTCGCCATCCTTGCTTCTAAGGAGCATTGTGGTTGTACTAGACTAGGTAGATAGATAGATGTTTGTGTGTGTGTGTGTGCATGCACATGTGTGCAGGGAGAACATGGAGGAAGACAGACAAGGGTACACACCAGCTATGAACATTTCTTATTACCTCAGGTAGGTGGGAAGGGAGAGGGCTGGGGGCGCAGGTGTTATTAACTTTTGATTTTAACATTCTCTCTCTGGTTACAACGAATATATATTGCTTTGGTAATTTGAAAAAATAATAACAAAACTAATTTTAACAGGAAAAGAAAAATCTCCATCATAATAATACTGCAAAGACAGAGAAAAATTGTTTATGAAGAGTGGCTAAGGGCATGAATTTGCATTTGTATGCCTGAAGATAAACCTGGTGAATAAATATATCCACCTAGATCAAAGATCCTAAAGATGAAATACGTCTCCCTTTCCTCCAGAACAGACTAGGTCCTGCAGGATGTTAGTAATTCAGATCTGCACTCCAGGAGCAAACTTGGCCTGGTCTCATCAGACATGAGTGAGGAGATAACAACACTAGCAGAGAGGTCTGTGCAAGCTTTGGGACCCCGAGAATAATATCTTAGGGGCAGCTTATCCCTCCCACCCTTGAAGATGCTGCTTTATATGTCTCTAACACCAGAGCCCACAGTACTGAATGGATTACAGTCACTATGAACCCTCTGTGTAAGAGTGTGTGTGTGTGTAAGAGAAAAGTTGTGATTAATAAATATACTGAAATATATATTTTGCTCTAATTTTACCTTTTCAAGATACTTCATTGGTAGAGATCATATTTGCCTTTTTATAAAAAATCCCTTTAAAGATGTCCCTGTGGAAGTGAGGGAATAGATTATTTAAGACGGCCAATGTTCTAACAAAGAGTGGCCCCCGTTTTTTGCTCATCATAATCACCATCTCTTTCAAAACAGTCTGTGAGCGCTTGAAGTGTCAAAGTCCAGTCCAGAGACCCAGCCAAAAACCCAAATATCATCTGAAAGGGAAGATTCTGAGGGTTCTGGTACTTAATGAGTGAAAAAGGGCGGGTGCAGCTGATGAAGACATGAATGCCAGAGTCCCTGGCACTGCCCACAAACATGGTCACTGAGTGGGCTGAAGAGAGGGGACATAGCTCTCAACACAGAGAAACTAGACTTTATCTAACAGGCCCTAGACTAGCAAAGGTTTTAGGAACACTTGGCTTCCCTGGGAGCTAAGCTTGGTGCTTGTCTCAGATCCTGGCCTTCAGTTATCCTCCATAGCTACTACACTCACGTCTTGGTTTGACCCTTCCCTAGTTCCTGGAGCAACTTAACAGCCACTTCCAATATTTCTGCCATGGCTCCTGCCTGGGTCAACCATTGCTGGTTACCCTGCCACACCTGACCTCCACCTACCCAGCCACCTCTTCACCTATGGCTGCTGCCCAAATCCTTGCCCTATCTGACTCCCTTCCAACTCACATTTCCTGCTCACCTGACCCACTGTCCTGCTTTTTTAAGCTGTTCGGACTCTGGTAGGAGAAATCAAACAAATACAATTAAGGGTAAACACACAAATCGAATACTAGTGGACAGGAATGCAACAAGTAGCTCTAAACTTTTTCCTGATGCCTTCACACACTTCTCCTGGCCACAAGACCCTAAATAATCTTTCTCTTTTTGGAAATCCTAGGTGACTACAGACAGAATCCCTGGGTGATGCAAACAGTTAAGTGCTCGATGACTAGCTGAAAGGTTGGGGGTTCAAACCCACCCAGAGGCACCTCGGAAGACAGGCCTAGCGATCTGCTTCCAAAAGGTCACAGTCTTGAAAACCTTCTGGAACAGTTCTACTCTGCACGCATAGGATCACCATGAGTCAGAACTGTCTTCATGGCAACTAACAACAACACTACAAAGTGACCGCAAGGTTCCAGGTTATTCCTTGAGTGCTTTGCATACGTTACTTGGGTCTTCCCCATAACCCTATAAATTCCCTGAAGCAGAGACGATGTCCTATTTCTTTTGCACTCCCCACAGCACCTAGCACATGGTTTCGAAGTACTTGCTTAATAAATATTTACTTATACTTGGTTGGTTGGTTAACTAATTTAGAACTCAATTATTCTCAGTTACTAAGTGTGCCCACTAAGAACTGAAAGTGTCAAGCTCAACATTTAAAGATGAATGAGAAAATTAATGGATTATTTACCAAACTGTTGAGATTTGGAGGCCGTACATGAGGGGTGTGTCATTGACCTAAAAGGGGAGATCAAACACAGAAGTGAGCATATTTACTCGTGTTGTTGTTGTAGTTAGATGCCATCAAGTTGATTTTGACTCATAGTGACCCTACGTATGACAGAACAAAACACTACCCGGTCCTGCACCATCCTCACAATCATGGCTATGTTTGAGCCCACTGTTGCACCCGCTGTGTTAGTCCATCTCATTGAGGGTCTTCCTCTTTTTTGCTGACCCTCTATTTTACTAAGCATGATGTCCTTCTCCAGGGACTGGTCTCTGCTGATAACATGTCCAAAGTATGTGAGACAAAATCTTGGCATCCTTGCTTCTAAGAAGCATTCTGGCTATATTTCTTCAAGACAGATTTGTTTGTTCTTCTAGCAGTCCATGGTATATTCAATATTCTTCTCCAACACCGTAATTCAAAGTGTCAATTCTTCTTTGGGCTTCGTTATTCATTGTCCAGCTTTCGCATGCGTATGAGGCGATTGAAAACACCATGGCTTGGGTCAGGTGTACATTAGTCTCCAAGGTGACATTTTTGCTTTTTAACACTTTAAAGAGGTCTTTTGCAGCAGATTTGCCCAGTGCAATATGTCATTTGATTTCTAGACTGCTGCTTCCCATGGGTATTGATTGTGAATCCAAATAAAATGAAATCCTTGACAACTTCAATCTTTTCTCTATTTATCATGATGTTGCTTATTGATCCAGTTGTGAGGATTTTTTGTTTTCTTTGTTCATACTTTACATCAAGCTCTAGAATATTAGAGCTCAGTAGACTTTAAAGAGTTTCTAATCCAACTCCCTCCCTGCTTTGATGTGAAAAAGCATAGACCTAGGGAGGTAAGGGAAATACCCAGCTTTCCAAGACAGAATTATCTCTTGGGTTCTCATAGAAATATTAATCAAAAACAAAAACCAAACCCATTGCCAATGAGTCAATTCCAACTCATAGTGACACTATAGGACAAACTAGAACTGCTCCATAGGATTTCCAAGCCTGTAACCTTTCTGGAAACAGCCTGCCACATCTTCCTCCCATGGAGTGGCTGGTGAGTTCAAACTGCAGACCTTTCAGTTAGCAGCAAGTGCTTGACCACTGCACCACCAGGGCTCATTACACAGATATTTACAAACCTCTTATTATATTCTATACTTTTTTCCAACTTTTTATTACAAAAAATTTCAAACATACAGAAAGTTGGAAGAATACTACAATAAACATCCGTTTATCCTTCACATGGATTCAACATTGTTAACTTGTGCTACATTTTATTCATCTCTCCATAGATAGATAGATATAGACAGACCAAAAAAAAAAAAATTGGAAGTGAGTTTCAGACATCATAGCACTTCACCCCTAAGTACTTCTGCGACACACGTCTCTGGAGAAAAGACAGTCCCCTACATAATGACCATACCATTATTACTCCAAACAAAATTAACACTTGTTCCCATAATATCATTTAATTACCAGTCCATATTTAAATTTCCCCCTTTTTCCCGACTATATCCTTTATAGCTGGATTTTTATTTCTAACCTGGATCCAGCCAATTTTCTTGCATTGCATTTCATTCTTTTGTTTTTGATACTGACGTTGTGAAAAAATCCAACTGAATTTTATCTTGTAGAAGGTCCCAAGTTATGGCTCACACTATATATTTTTTTTAATTATATAGCATTTTATTACATATAATAAAACCTGTTGCCATCGAGTCAATTCCTATAGCGACCCTATAGGACAGAGTAGAACTGTCCCATAGGGTTTCCAAGGAGCAGCTGGCTGATTCAAACTGCTGACCTTTTGGTTAGCAGCAGAGCTCTTAACCACTGTGCCACAAGGGTTCCACTTTATATATAATAATGTCACCTAAATCAGTATAATTTCAGTGTAACATACATGTGGCAAAGTGCACAAATTGTATGTGCACATGTACTTATTGAGTACCTTGATAACTTCTCATATATTGAACACCTGTGTAACCAACAAACACCGCGCCACGCACTCCAGAAGCCTGTCTTCCACAGAGACAACCACTACCCTGGCTTCTTACACTATTCATTAGTTTTGCCTGGTTTTGACTTTATGTAAATGGAATAATACAGTGAGTATTCTTTGCAGCCACACTATTTTTTGATCATTTGTAGTACCTGTATTCTTCTCTACCTCCCTCCCCACCTCTATCTTACGGAGGCTCCCTGTCTTATTTGGTTTTGTATTTCCCAGGTCCCCAAACCAACACCTGGCCTCTGGCAGCTACTCAGAATGTTCATAAGTGAATGAATGACTGCGCCCTCACACATCTAGCCAGGAAACTGGCCAGTTTTAAAACTCAGGTCTCCTTATTCTAAGCCGTGAGTTTGTTTTTCACTTTGAGGAGAATTTGTGTATAAATGGTCCCATTTGTTTCATGTAAGAAATCTTGAAGAAAGTTCTGGTGACCATGTTATTAGCTGCAGTTGAGTTGGAACATGGCAACCCCATGTAGTACAATGGAACTAAACTCTGCCTGGTCCTGCATCTTCCCCATGATCAGTTGTGGAATGATTCATAGGGTTTTCATTAGCTGATTTTTTTTGGAAGCAGATCGCCAAGCTTTCCTTCCTAGGTCATTTTAGTCTGAAAGTTCCATTGAAACCTGTTCAGCATCATAGCAATGCACAAGCCTCCACTGACAGATGGGTGTTGGCTGTACATGAGGCACATTAGTCTGGAATTGAACCTGGGTCTCTCACATGGAAGGCGATAATTCTACCACTGAACCACCACTGCCCTTTGGTGACCATACCCATTGCCATCGAGTTGATTCCAACTCACAGTGACCCTATAGGATGGAGTATAACTGCCCCATAGTGTTTCAAGGAGCGGCCGATGGACTCAAACTGCCGACCTTTTTGTTAGCAGTTGAGCTCTTAACCACTGCACCACCAGGGCTCCAACCATCCCTAAAATAGTTGAAGCCTGTAGGTCTCTGAAGTAAAGCTGGTTGGTACAACTTGAATTTAGGCTCTGGTGCCATGTAAGTAAGCAAGTAACTGATTCTTAGATGTGTATTTTTAAAGGATGAGTAGGTTAGGGCAGCCACTCTTAAAAAGAGTTAAGACTTCAGTTAGCTAGTCCCATGAAAGTAAAGGTGTAAGACAGCCTTAGACTCCAGAATCCATTCCCAGGCTGTGTGATGGTGCCCACCAAGACCAGCTGATGGGGCAGTTCTGGACAAAAAGACTGGTTTCCTACAGCCTTACTAACTGCTTCAGTGCCTCCCCCTACCACTTCTCTGCCAACCTTGT
The DNA here is from genome assembly GCF_000243295.1 of Trichechus manatus latirostris. Taxonomy (NCBI): domain Eukaryota; kingdom Metazoa; phylum Chordata; class Mammalia; order Sirenia; family Trichechidae; genus Trichechus; species Trichechus manatus. The sequence goes on from NW_004443940.1 coordinate 7,533,983, forward strand.
GTGCCAACTCTCCCCTCTCATCTCCAAAGTAAAGAGAAACTATAGCCTTCAGCTCTTCTCTTCATGAGGGTCTCTCCACTTTCCTCCCAAAGGGTCTCAGAAAGATGGGAGGCATCACCCCTGTGTTTTCCTATGTCTAGGAGTCTGTGAGAAAAAGGAATCTGCTCCAGCTGCACCTCTGGAACTAGAAAGTTAGTACTCAACCAGGTAAACACAGGCATTGAGCATTATGCTAAGAGTGCAAACTTTACTGTGAAGCTATGGGGGTGGGGGGTCACTGATGGAGTGTAAGCATGAGAAAGCAGACTTATACTTCAGGAAGATCTCTCTGGCATCAATGGGCAAGGGGCAAAGCTGAAAGCAGGGAGTCCAATTAGGTGAGTACAGTCGCCCTGTGAGAGGTAATGAGGACCTCAACCTAGGTGGATGGAAACTTAAGGAAAGACACTTGGGATTGTTGGGGTGACTAGGGTTATAATTCGCTATGGGGAGGGAGGAAGAAAGAGCATCTGGAGGACTCTCAAGTATCTGGCTAGGAGACCACCTGGATGTAATCCCAGTTTCCATAGAGGAAAAGATATTGGGTTGAGCTTGAGGTGCCTATAAGGCATCCAGGTGTCTAAGAGACATATGCAAAGGTCTGGACTATAGAATAGAGGTTGCAGATGTGAACAGAGGCTGAAGTGATGGCTGTGGGTGAGCTTTGAGAAGAGTCCAGAGAGGACAGAGCCCTTTCTTCTGCTCCCCAGAGACAGACAGCTACCCCTGTTGTACCATGTGGAAAGACAGTGGGCCACTACTTCATTGGGAAAATAGCTTCCTGTGATCTTTGTAAATTTTGTGACACAGAATGAGTTATTTTTTGAAATTGTTGATGAATGGAATTAAGCACCTTCAATTATTGATCTGATTGTAGCTTTTGGCAAAACTTTATTACCAGCCATCCAGATGTAACTATTCTAACCATCTTAAATACATAGCGTATACTTATTTCTGAAATAAAATGTTCAGCCTGGAGATGAAAAAACAAGTAGGGTTAGGCTAGGTTAGGGTTAGAAATTCTCACCCTAGAATTTCTAGGGTTGCTAGAGGTTGTTGGGCCCACACATAAAGAAGGCTGGGGTGGCAATTGAAAGTAAAAGCCCTACTCTGGGGAGCCAGCAAGCTGGTTTTAGTCCAGCATCTCAACTCACTCTCCAGAGGAGCCTTTGGAAAGTCATTTCACCTGTCTGGATCCCACCGTCTCCACCAGTTGGCATCACATCAATTCCAACTCATGGTGACCCCACGTGTGTCAGAGTAGAACTGTGCTTCCTAGGGTTTTCAATGGATGATTTTTCAGAAGTAGATCACCAGACCTTTCTTCCAAGGCACGTCTGGGTAGACTCGAACCTCCAACCTTTCCATTAGCAGCCGAGCATGTTAACCATTTGTACCACCCAGGTACTCCTTCTGGATCCCAGTCTCCTAGAAATAGTTGAAGCTTTACCTCCTTCCCTAAAGCCTTAAGTCTAATCTTCCAGGTGGTTTTAAAAGCCCCTCCCGAGCTCCTGCAACAGCTATATGCAACTGCACGAAACCTGCCAACTGCATATGTAGTGTTTGCTAACATGTCTGCAGCTCCCACTAGACTGGAGAGGTGAACTCAGATACTTTCCTGGGCCAGACTGATGGGATAGATCAGAGGCAGGCAAACTATGGACCAAAGGTCAAATCCTGCCCACAACCTGATTATGTAAATCAAGTTTGATTGGAACACAAACACAACACCTCATTTATGTATTTTCCTTAGCTACCTTCACCCTAAAAAGGCAGAGTTGTGTAGTTGTGACAGAGACTATATGACCCTCAAAGCTTAAAATATTTGTTATCTGGCCCTTTACTGAAAATGTTTGCTGATCGCTGATATATATGATGAAGCAGCCATGTTGTTGTTGTTTCTAGGTGCCGTTGAGCCAGTTCTAACTCATAGTGACCCTACATACAACACAACGAGACACTGCCCGGCCCTGCACCATCCTCACTATCGTTGTTATGTTTGAGCCCATTGTTGCAGCCACTGTGTCAATCCATCTCGTTGAAGGTCTTCTTTTTCGCTGACCCTCTATTTTACCAAGCATGATGTCCTTTCTTTGTGGCATTTCTTGCCATAGGAAATGCAAATCCAGATTACCTAAGCTTCCAATTTTTCAAGAGAGGCTGGAAATCTGGACTTTTTAGCGAAAACTTGTCACTTTTAAATGGCTCTGTGGAGACTGAGAGCTGTGTCTTTGTGATCTCTGTCAGAAACCACACACTCCTAAAAAGTACAGTCTGCTGAGGGAACAAACGAAGAGCAAGCCAGGACAATGATTCCAAGGCGCAAATTACGAATGCTGTAAAGTCCCAGAAAAGGGTGAGATGGTAGCTGAAGGAGGGTGTCAGAGAAAGCTTCAGGGTGGAGAACCAGACTCTGGAGAATGGGCACAATTTGGATGGATGGGCATTCCAGGGATGAAGCGTATCACCAAAGGTATGGGGCAGGGAGGAGACTTTGGCGTGAGGCCATTTAAAACCACCAACATATAAATTAACATTTGCTTCCTGAAAAACAGCCAGATGCTCAACCAAGGCAAATTTTGGTGGGTCTATACAAAGGTGCCACCACCATTTGTCAGTTTGTCATACGGTGGTGGCTTACCTGTTGCTATGATGCTGGAAGCTATGCCATCAGTATTTCAAGTACCAGTACGGTCACCCATGGTGGACAAGTTTCAGTGGAGCTCCAGACTAAGACAGACTCGTAAAAAAGGCCTAGCAATCTGCTTCTAAAAATTAGCCAATGGAAGCCCTATGGATCACAACAGAATATTGTCCAGTATAGTGCTAGAAGATAAGGCCCCTAGACTGAACACACTCCAAATACACAGTGGCTACAACAATGGACTCTAACATACCAACAATCGTGAAGATGGCGCAGGACTAGGCAATGTTTCATTCTGTTGTAAATGGGGTCACCATGAGTCTGAGCTGGCTTGACAGCAACTAGCAACAATATAAAGATGACTTTCGCGGGATTTACCAGTGTGGAAAGAAAAGCAGTCTGTCTATTGATTGTCCTTCACTGCCATTTGCACTGTCCGCATGTAAACTTGTGCCTCAGGAAGAATTAACCAATGAACCGATTTAAAAAATCAACTTGTAGTAATTAAGGTGACGTTTATCTACAAGTGAACAGGGTAATTAATTTGGCCATAGTACAAAAGATGGAGAAAATAGACTCTGATAAGTGTCCTGAAGTATTTCTTTTCAATAAATTAAGATACAACTACAAATAGTCCATCTACCTATTAACTATATTGAGAGCTTCTGTGAGGCCTTCCTCAAAAAAAAAGCAAACCCATTGCCATTAAGTCGATTCCAGCTCGCGGCGACCCCAAGTGTCAAGAATAGAACCGTTGCATAGGGTTTTCTTGGCTGTAACCTTTATGGAAGCAGATTAACCTTTACGGAAGCAGATCACCAGACCTTCTTCCACAGTGCCACTAGGTGGGTTCGAACCGCCAACCTTTTGGTTAGTAGTCCAGCGCAAACTATTTGCGCCTCCCAGGGACTATCAAACTATGAAACTCTTCACAAATTTGTTGTCATCTTTGCACAGGGGCCATGCTAATCTTCTCTGTATTGTTCCAATTTTAGTATATGTGCTGCTAAAATAATAGTAAGAACTAAACTCTAAAACTACATAGAACAGATAAAAGTAGAGATGGATCAAGTTGTCTTAAAGAGACAGACTCGGTCTGCAGGGCTTAGCAGGTAGAAAGGTTAAAAGGGCCAGTCAATGCAGGCTTGATCAACCAAGAAGACATAGAAAAGGACATCATGATGGTGACCATCAGTGGAGCCCACTTGAGAACTGCCCACTGGAGATAGGCCCTCAGCCAATTGCTTTGAGTCTCCGAGCGCCATTGGCAAGGCCCTTCCTACAGTGGTAGTGGCAATGCCGGGCTTTTCCAGTGGAACATTTAATGCCATTAAACATCTGAACCACCTAAGCTCCCCTCGTTTGGATTCCCTGCTCGCTAAGCAACCTTCTGATGATTTGCCTTCCTTGGAGGTCTGTCTTCAGCGAAAGAATGTGCAAGCCATGTGGAGACAAGTATTCCAGACACAGGCAGTTCCAGTCCTCTTGTGAATCAATAAATTGACATCCTGGTTTCACGCCTCAGCTCTCCCAGCTTAGTTAGAGATGAAGCTGAGGGATGGATCCACGCTCAGCGTGCTGACAGATCCCGTTTCTAAACCTGAGGGCGGAGACCAGACCCTGGGCAGAGGAGGCACCACCCTGTGAGGTCTCTCTAGAGACTGCCAAACGCTCCCCCTCCCATGTCCTCACATTAACTTTGGCAAGCATGCTTTCTCCCTGAGACTCGTTTAAGCTTTGGATCTGGCTGCTGACTCGGAGAGCATTGATTTATACGGAAAGAACCAGATGTGAATTGGCAAATCTCTGATCTTATTAGACAGAGGACCCAAAAAATCAAACCCATTGCCATCAAGTCAATCCCGAGTCATAGGAACCCTACAGGACAGAGTAGAACTGCCCCATAAAGTTTCTAAGGCTGTAACTCTTTATGGAAGAAGACTGTCACATCTTTCTCCCGCAGAGCAGCTGATGGGTTCGAACTGCCGATCTTTCAGTTAGCAGATGAGTGCTTAACCTCTGCACCACCAGGACTCCTTAGGGAGAGGGCACTAGTGTGAAATCAGAGCAAATATGACCCTCCTCACTGACCAGCTAAAGCCACTCCTAATGTGTTTTGTGTCTGAAGATTAGTACATATTATTTGATCCTTGTCCACTTTCAATTAATTTTGGTCAATGTATGCCGTTTGTGCCTCTGGGTTGTCAATATTAAATACCATTTCATAGCTGTCAATTTTCTCCACCATAAAATGCAGTTAATAATACCTACCATGTCCTTGATTTAGTAGTCATTCATTCGACAAATGTTTATTGAGTGCCTGCCATGTGAGAGACAGTATGCCAGGCACTGGTGGTACTGGGAATATAAGAGATGCCTCATCCCTGCCTTCTCATGGGAAAGACATAAGTTAAATCAATAATGGCAATTGATTGATTAGTTACAGTTGTGATAAGGGTTGCAAAGAAGAAGTTCACAGAACACTTTTTGGAAGATCAAATGAGATCATCTCTCTGGTTTTCTGCCCACCCGATGGTCCATTGTCAAAGACCAGGAGATGAACAGCACAGTCTCTCACCAACTTATCTACTATGCTCCTCATTTTCTTTCTTTCCTATAAAATCTAATCCTCAGGTGAGCCCATCAACAAGCTCTCTGTTGGAATCCAACAATTGATCATGATTGCCAGAGTTGAAGAAACTGCACCGTGGACATCAGTTCAAGATGTCTATGTCTTTGTGATTCCAGAACCCACTATGCCTCTGCCCCTGCTGGCCCCTGGAAAAGGAAAGCAGGCCAACCTTGGCCACTGGGGCTGTGTACTCACTGCTCATGCTGCTTCTGCAATCTGGCAGAGCGTATCTCCTTCAATGGTAATTTTGTTTTTGTTCTTGTTTATCTTCCTCCCTTCCTTGAGGATTTTAGAATAAATTCACAAAGGAACTGTACTGGCAGAACTTCAACTCTTTTCTTAAAGGAAGTTTTCTTCATATGGAGAAAACTCCATGCAGATGATGGAGGAGGTTTTTCTCTCCCCTCCTTGCTGAGGAGTGTTAATCCTGGTGTTCTAGGGCCCAACCTCAGTATCAATATCCTCTCTACCAATTTTACTCCTGCAAACCTTCTGAAGACCTTTCTTGATACGACACGATTCTTTGCTGTTGTTGTTGTTGTTGAGAATATACACAGCAGAACATACACCAATTCCACAATTTCTACATGTACAATTCAGTGCCTTTGATTACTTTCTTTGAGTTGAGAAACCATTCTTACTCTCGTTTTCTAAGTAGTCCTCCTCCATTAACATAAACTCACTATCGCCTAAGATTCCTATCTAATCTTTCAAGTTGCTCTTGTCACTTTGATTCCATATAAATAGTTCTTAGAAGAGCATAACGCTCAAGTTGAGATGACAAGATTCTTGGGGTCCTCATATGGATTATCCTCTCCCTCGCCCTCCTCCATGACTGTCACTTCATTGAGAAGGCACCCCCCTAATGTCTATGTGGAGGCCCTGGGTAGTGCAAATGGTTAATGCACTCAGCTGCTAACCAAAATGTTGGAGGTTTGAGTCGACCCAGAGGAGCCTCAGAAAAAAAGCCTGGTGATCTACTTCTGAAAACAGCCATTGAAAACCCTATGGAGCACCGTTCTACTCCGACACACGAGTCAGAGTCGACTCAATGGCAAATGATTAATGTCTGTATGAAAACTATTTCCTCGGGACAAAGGATTAGATATGACTCAAAGCTTTGCAAACATAATGAGCTCTTTGAATATTTTTGTTGCTGTTCTTTATTTTTGAAACGGAGATGGTGCCAGGGAAAAGCGTGAGAAGGTGGCCAAAGCCACGTTCACGGAGCAGGCCCTCAGCTGGGCTCCACATCTTCCCCCTCCAGGTTCCAGGCTGTCGCAGCAGCCACAATCTGGTGCATGGCAAAGAGCCGAAACTCGAGAAGGACAGGTAGAAATATGCCCTGCTGCATAAAGTCTCTGTTTAGAAGTGGCACTCTGTCACTTCCACCCATGTTCCATGGATCAAAGCAACTCTCATGGCCAAGTCCAAAATCAATGGGGCAGAGATGTGCACTCCCTATTCTGGGAGGATGGGCAAGTCACATGAAAGTGCACAGCAGGGCTGTGTCATCCTATTACAGGGAGGAAGCTGAGTTGGGAACAATGGTCCATCCTTATAGTAAGTTTAGAGTATATTCTTTTGAGGAACTTGATTGTAAAATGAAACAGCAGAAACTAAACGAAGATAAGGGACCGAGTATGGGTTCCAATTAGGGCTTCAAACCAGTTCATTTGGTTTGAATCCCTGCTGAGAATTTGCATTTCCAGCCCCAGGTATACTGAATCAGAATCTACATTTTAACAAGATCCCCAAGTGATTCTTATGTATGATAAATTTTGAGAACCACTACTCTACTAGTGGTTCTCAGAATTGGTCCTTAACCAGCAACATTAGCATATCACCCAGGAATGTGTTAGATATGCAAATTCTCAGCAGGAGTTCCAACCTGAACTAACCTGTTCAAAACCCTGGTTCCAATTTGCTTTATTTTTCAAATAGAAGAAACTGGAGCAAGTTTATATGCTACTGGAAAAGGAGACAGTAAAGTAGGATCAAGTAAAAAATTACACAAGTGAAAAGAAATAAATGATGGATATCACTTCAACAATTCTCCCCTATCTCTCATGGCAAAACCATGAGAGCCTTTGCTCTCCCCTCACTGCTCAGGAGTGTTAATCCTGATGTTCTAGGGCCCAACTTCAGTATCAGTATCCTCACCACCAATATGTAAGTCAGGGTCCAATTAGTAGACGCACACAGTAATTTGAATTGGGAAAGTTAAATATAAAAAATCAACAGCTATAACAGGGGATTAAAAGAAGCCCTGGTAGTACAATGTTTAAGTGCTTGCTGCTAACAGAAAGGTCCATGGTTCAGCGGTTCAAACCCACCCACTGGCTCTGAAAGAAAGACCTGGTAATCTGCTCCTATAAAGGTTACAGCCTAGAAAACTCCATGGGGCAGTTCTAGTCTGTCGCATGGGGTTGCGATGAGTCAGAGTCAACTTGATGGCACCTAACAACAATGGTAAAATGGGGGATTGGCTACCAGGGGTAAAGAAAAGTCTAAAGAGTAGAGGAATATCATATTTATGGAGCAGTCACTACCACTAGGGCTGAGGCAGAGCATCCAAGGATGGAATGAATATTGAAGAGCCAACTCCCACCACCAGAGCTGAGATCAGACCCCATTGGAGAGGGCACAGCCATACCTCACTGGGTAGTGAAGTCACTGAGGTGCTCGCTGGTTGGTGTCCCTCTGGGAGCCAAAAGAAGCTGTCCATGAGGAGATGTTGCACATTGCCCAAAATACACCTTGGATCTTGATGATTCAATATGTGTTTGATAGGAAATTCAGGCTGCAACAGCCCACCCAAAAAAAAAAAAAAAAAAATTACCCTGAAACCAGGAAATGCCCTTTCATCCTCTAGTGTTCCTCCAGTCCTCTCTACTGGTGAAACGTATCATCGTGCCATCTGGCCACAGATAAATGTGCCAATATCACAGGCAATCAACGAAGATGGATTTGGAGCTAAGAGGCAATGGGCTGATAACTGGCACAGTCCATCCCTGGTTAAATCTAATTCTATGTTTATTCCACACTGACACCCATGCAGCTGAATGTGGATAGAAAAAACAACATCACCAACCAAACTGACTGGTCCCGCTGGTCTGGCCATTAGTGTCAAGTTAGTTCTTAGGGCTGCCAGCAATCCCACCATATTTGTCTGGTCTCCTTGCTCGCCTACTCACCCAGATGATTACTCATCACCTTCTTCTGACTTTCCAAATGCACAACCCCTCCTCCCCAATCCACTCTCTCTCTGCTGATGACCTTGGTTTCTATTTCACTGAGAAAACAGAACATTGGGAAAAGAGCTTCTGCAAGCTCTCACCCCTACATTTACACACCTGCCCGCACCTGCACCCAAACTCTGTCTCCCACCTGCTCTTGTGGATGAGCTGTCCGTGCTCCTCTCTAAGGCTATCCCCTCTACCTCTCTCCACTATGGTCCCATCCCACTTGTCTACTCAAGGAAATCACCATCAGCATACATCTAAAACCAAACAAAAAAAAAAAAAAAACACACACACACTCCCTTGACCCCAAACACCACTCCAAATTCTGCCTCATGTCTTTGCTCTTATTTATAGCAATAGTCTTTTAAAAACTTGTCTATATTCATTGTCTCCGATATTTCTCTTCCTACTCTCCCTTGAACTTGCTCCAGTGAGGTATTCATCACCACAAGTCCACTGAGACTGGTGAAGTACAGCCAAAATGCTCATTAGAAGCAAGGATGGCAAGACTTCTTCTCATACTTTGGACATGTCATCAGGAGGGACCAGTCCCTGGAGAAGGACATCATGCTTGGTAAAGTAGAGGGTCAGTGAAAAAGAGGAAGACCCTCAATGAGATGGACTGACACAACGGCTGCAATAATGGAATCAAGCATAACAATAATAGTGAGGATGGCACAGGACCGGGCAGTGTTTTGTTCTGTTGTACACAGGGTCGCGATGAGTCAGAACCGACTTGATGGCACCTAACAACAACAACAGTCCACTGAGACAGCATTTTCAAGATCACTAATAACCAAGGTCACCACTGGTGTGTAGGACCCTGGGAAAATATTTTTTGCAGGACCCTTGCCTATCTAAATAATTTGATTTAGAAAAGGTATTTCAAAATGTATAGGCCTGTGTGAGGTGTTGACCTTTATCAATGAAGATTTAGAATAATCAGTAGACGAGAAGTTCTTACATATTTGTTTGTTGTTATATCAGTGCAGTGAACATTCTTCATAGAGTCCAGGCACCAGCAGTTCCTGTTGGGGTCTAGGAAACATTTCTTTATGCTCTTTTAGTTAACGTTCTATCTCCCACTGTGAGAAAAAAGCAGTAACGCTGTTGTTACTTATAACGTCATCGTTCTTTGGAAACTGTTTTTATTGAAACAATATAGCTTTGTTGTTTTGGTTTTTTTGTTTTGGTTGGTTGGTTGGTTTTGCCTCCGCAGCTCTCTAATACCATTTATTTAGAGCTGGTTGCGTTGTTTCGTCACCTGTGAATACTGGCCTCCAATCACTCTCAAAGGCTGTTTTCTGGGCTTCATGGATGATGATCACAAATGCAAGCCTTACTTGGAGTATGCAGGAAAATCTGAATAATTATTCATTTTCTGATTAATGTAGAACAACACATCTATCAACCATATATTCCCCTGAATTCTTCAGGCCATAATTAGTGCATCCCTAGAATGTGATATCTTTCAATGTTGACTGCACTGCTGCCTTCCACACAACACCAACAACAGGGAGAAGAGGAAAGGAGACACAGGTAAAGAGAAAAACAGCCCGATTCACACATTCATTCTTGTAGGGCATGGCCTAAGACCAACCTGGGAATGCACACCTGGGAAAGCAAGAGAGGACATTGATTGGAAGAGCCTGTTGGCATTGCAAAGTAATGGTCTTGAAAACCCTCAGAGGAGATAGGAATGGCCGCCCCTGGAGGGCTTCTTGATGTGGTGTAGAGCCTGAGGAGGGGGCAGAGTGACAATGCTAGGTACCTGAGGAAAAGGGGGGTAAAGGACACCTGCAGCCACCCCATGCCTTTGAGTGCTATAGATAAGAGGTGGCAGCATGGTTGGACCACAGACGGGTCAGATCTGAGGCAAGAGCCCACAAACTCAGCTCAAGCTCAACTGTTGGCAGTAGACCATCAGTAGCCAAGTACCCTAAACTTGTCCTGTATCTGACATGAGAGTCCCTCAAAATCAGTGTGCCAGCACCATTTTGGTGGTTCAATCTCATGCAATCTTGCATCAGCCAACAGGAGTAATTGCCAGGCTGCCCTCCTAGACCAGGCTCCAACCACAGAGCCCTGGGACGACCCCATGGTGCAAATCATGGAGTTCCTCATGGACTGGAGGCTCAGACAATGCTCTCAAAGGGGAGAAACAGGGATTGGGGCCCATACATGTACCTGTCTAGAGATATGGGCTGCCATGTTTCCCTAAGCCCTTGGAGTCTGCCAGACAATCCCACTTACATTTTGCCATTTACATTGTTGTCCTAGCTTCCCTATAGGAGTCCTCATTTTAGTTATGGGTTTGATCTTATCCATGATCACTTTAAGGTTCAGCTACAGAATTTTCCATTGCCAAGGAGCCCTTTTCAGCAGTCTTTGGAGAAATCCAGTGATACAACAGTAAGTGTGTTTTCCCAAAGAAGCAATAGAGCACAGAATTTCCCAGCCTGAAGATATTTGAGACATTCATAAAGTCATAGAAATTCAGATCTGAAGGGGTCTTAAAGGTCATGCAAACCAATTCTGTCTTTCTCAATTCTCCTTTTCCAAACTCTCTTAATTTCTATAATACGAAATTTCCTAGGTTTTCTCCTATCTCTCTGGCCACTCTTCAGTGTCCTTTGCAAGCTACACTTACCAGGCTCAAGCTTCATTCTTTTGCTCTCTCTGTATTGTCTCTAGGTGATCTCATCCAAACCCATGGCTTTAAATATCATCCATATGATGAAAATTCCCAATTTTTTTATTTCCAGCTCCATACTCTCCATTGATTGGCAAGTTCATATAGCCAACTATCTATTCCTTACTACTAGTATATCTCACAAACATCTCAAACTTGACATGTTTAAAAATGAAGTTGAGATTTTCCCTTTCACCCATCTCTGTAGGTTCCTCCCCTAGTCTTCTGATCAAAGGAAATGGCTCCATTACCCATATAGATACTCAAGCCTGAAACCAGAGAGTCCTTCTTGTTATCTACTTTCACATCCAGTCTGTTAATAAATCCTTTCAGTTCACCCACCGTTTCTCAAGTCCGTCTACTTCTCTTCATTTCCAGTGCCAACACTCTAATCCAAGCCTTCAACATCTCTCTTCTGGACCACTTTCGTGGTGTCGTAACTAGTTTTCCCTGTTCCTATCTCACCTCAATCCATTCTCTGCAGAGCAAATAAATGACTATTTCAAAATGTGAATATAAAAATGTCCATACCCAGCTTACGTACTCCAGTGGCCCCTACTGCACTCAGAATAAAATCCAAACTCCTATAACAGTCTAATACGGCTTCTGTCCGTGTCTAAATTGGTCTCATAATTCTCCTCCTTGTTCACTGTGCTTCAACCTCACTAGTCTTTCATTTCCTTGAACATACCAAGCTTTTTCAAGTCTCAGGGACTTTACATGTTAGTCCTTCTTCTTGGAATGCTCTTCCACTAATTCCTTCTTTCACTCATAGCTTGTAGTGGTTTGAAAATATGTCCACAAATTATTTAACATGATCCCATCAAAAGGTGGCATCTAATTCCTGCCCCTCTTGAATATTAAAAGCAGCCTTAGTGACTTGCTTCTAATGAATAAAATTCTGCGGAAGCGACTCTGTGTAACTTCTCAGACTAGGTCAAAAAAGATAATAGAGCTTCCACCTGGCTCTCTCTTGGGAGGATCACCCTTGGAACCAGGCCATCATGCTGTGACAAAGCCAAATAGCCATATACAGGTGTGTTGGTTGACGGCCGCAGCTGAGCTCCCTGCCAGAATCACTGATCACCGTGATTCCAGACACTAGCCTTTGAGGTCCCCCAACTGATGCTAGGTGGAGTAGAGACATGCTGTCTCCACCAAGCCCTGCCTAAGTTGCAGATTCATAAACAAAATAACTGCTGTCATTGTGTTAAGCCACTAAGTTTTAGAGTGATTTATTACATAGCAATAGATAAATGGAACACAGCTGGTCCATTCCCTCCTCAGAATGGCCCTCCCTGACCCATCCTAAGTATGCATTGGCTCTATCCACCACCAATAAATGATTAATTATTATTTTTAACCTCAGTGCCCAGACTAGTGCCTGGCACAAGAGGTGCTCAATGAATATATGAGGAATGATTGAATAAGTGAATAAATCTTCTTGTCACATTTGAAGTTATCAGGCATTAACAAGATGGAGTTTGTTTAATAATTTAGAGAGTGGTGACATCAAACATCAACTCAGATAGAGGGAAGGATAGCATATTAGTCTCCTAGGGCTGTCATAACAAAGTACCACAAAGTAGGTGGCTTAAAAGAACAGACATTTATTGTCTCACAGTTCTGGAGACTAGTAGTATGAAGTCAGGATGTCAGCAAGGCATGTTCTTTCAGAATACTCTAGGAAAAGATCCATACTTGTCTCTCCAGCTTTCTGGTAGCCCCAGGTGTTCCTTGGAATGTAGATACATCTTCACATGGCCAGTTTTCCTCTGTCTTTCTGTGTCGCTTCTTGTTTTTTATAGAACACCACTTGGATTACATTAGTACTTACCCTACTGTTGTATGACCTCACGATAACTGAAACATCTTCCAAGACCCTATTTCCAAACAAAGTCACATTTACAGGTACCAGGGGTTGGGACTGCAACAAAATTTTTGGGAGACAAAATTAAACGCACAACAGATAGCTATGGAGCATGCTATCCTGGTCCTGCTCTGGCAGGAGGAGGGGAGAAAGCAGACTTTCTGACCACTAGTAGGAGGCCTAGATGACCAGAAGGCACTGGAGCCTGGGAAGGTAGACAGTAGTCCTGGTGCCATTGCAGCAGACAGTCTGTCTTATCTATTGTTGAGTAAACAAGTGACTCTCCTTGTTGTCTGCCATGCCTGCCAGCACATGTCTTTCTCAGAGGTGAGCATGTTCTTGATTTAGGAAACAACAGACGGCAGGGGGGAGTTGGGGTGGGAAAGTTTCAGAGAATCATTCTTGCAAGAGATGCTACTCTTTGGCAGAGATGATAATGATAAACATGTCAAACGACTGAGTTTCAGGCTGGTTCTTGGAGGCCCTGTTCACCATTTTCTGTTCTGACATGTGGTTTCCTTGGTGACAGGATGGCTGCTGGGCCAGCTTCAGCTTTGGGGCCATCTGACTGGCTCTGACGCTAACTGGCTGTGACAGTTTTGATTGGGATGAAAAGATTCATGGTCCCTACTGGCTTTCTCAAATTAAACCCCCTCTCCTGGAGTTAGTTTGTTTATAAACTAGATTAAGGACTTTTCCTATAACAAGAGAGTTCCTTTACCTCAGAGGTTGACTTGTTGGGGTGACTGGCAGGTCTTCTGAGCTCAGGATCCTCAGAGCAGCCCAGCAAGTCAAGGATACACCCTGAGAAGTCACCTGATCTGCTTCCCAGGCAATGTCTTTCTTTGCGTGAGGTTTATCAGTCAGGTACAGTTAGGAAACCAGGAACCACACCAGTTATTTTAACAGAGAGAATTTAATATAGGCAATTAATTAAACAGGTATTGAAGGCTGTAAGGCAAAAAAGGGAATATCAAGATAAACACAGAGGTAGTAACTGCAGGAAGCAGCTCCTCTGCTGGGGTTAAGGAACAAACGGAAGAAATTGGGATTATAATAATTTAGAAGCTTAGAAGAGGGGTCCTGCAAAGCTAGGATCCAGATCTCCAAGGAGGGTGACTGCCTATTATCTCTGAGGCTGGTGCTGGGATTGTGGGAAAAACTATAAACTGGAACCAATTACTACTGGAATGAACTGTCTCACTGCCAGGTAAAGAGTCACCACTGAGGTGAAGCTCACAGAAATGAGACACGGATAGAAGGAGAAAGTCCCTTCTTCCTCCTCCAGCCTTGCAATCCCCCTAGTGCTACTGATTTGCAGAGCCCAACATGGAGCCAGTTGGGCACAGGGAATCATGATCTGCAGAGTCCCCTCCCCAGCCTCACAGAGCAGAGTACAGAAGGATGTCTCTGAGCTTACTAACCAACACAGGAAATCTGTACAAGATAATAATGGTGGGCCCTGAGATAGAACACCCAGACCAAAAACACCCACACATACCCTTTCCCTGAGGGAAATCACCTAATGTTGACCTCGTTCTTTATACTTTACAAGCAGTATTATTTAACAGCATCATTATTTAAAGGCAGATAATGGTAACTTGGGGGTCTAGCCAGATTTGCAGCTACAAGGCTGGGTATCAGGAACTGCCAAATGAGGAGAATGGGAGACTGCCCCGTGTGTCCAGCGTCCTCGCTCCTGCTTTGCCCCAGAGTTCCCGTTCCCAGGGTCTGAAACAGCCTGGTGGTGCGCCCTGCCCTGTGCTTCTCTCACCAGACCTGCACATTCCCTAGATCTGGAAGTTTTCAGCTTGCTTCTCAGGTGCAGGCTGGTAGGCCACCAAGGCTGACTCAGCAGGAAGAGTTGGGTTTACAGATAAGCATTTGAGGAGGAGGAATCTGCAGTGAACAGCAGCTTGGAAATCCCTGGGCTAGAGGGAGAATCCTCCAAACTCCTGCGCTGCATGAGCCTTGTCCCTTCGCTTCCCCCCGCCCTCTGCTGATAATCCCCTCCTCTGAGATAGCTTACATCCTGAGACACACATCTCCCCCAGAATATTATGCTGTTCCCTACCCCAGCTCCATCCAGCAGGTGTTGAACAAATACCACAACACTATGTCCAAGCTCCTCCCAAACACCCCTGCAGCCACCTGCCCGTCGACCACCCCTGAGACCTATACAGGCACATACAGGACAGATGGAAAAGAGGCTCATGGAGCCCCAGAAGTGTGCTGGGGCGTTTGGGCAGGAACTTCTAGGTGCCGGGTACCAGGCATGGTCTAAAGAAAGGACTGACTCTGGGAGGCACACCGACACGGCCCATGAACTTCTCTTCCTGTGAGGAGCAACCAGCACTATGAGGGCCAGAGCAGGACTCTGAAATCATGGCTAATGGCTGATGGCTGCAGGCTGAAAAGGCAAAAGAGGGCTCTGGATAGAGCGGGGAGCCCTGGTGGTGCAGTAGTTAAGAGCTTGACTGCTAACCAAAAGGTCACCAGTTCGAATTCACCAGCTGCTCCTTGGAAACCCTATGGAGCAGTTCTACTCTGACCTATAGGGTCGCTATGAATCTGAATCAACTCGACAGCAACGGGTTTGGTTTGGTTGGACAGAGCAAAGCCCAGAAGGAAGAGGGTCACCATGGAGCCAGCCTTCTTCTGAAGCCCGCAACTAGGCAAAAACCCCTCTGCTAGGGCAGGAAGCAGCAGAAGTCAAAGTCAGGGACCAGGGCAGCCACAGTGTCTTGTGGCAGAGAGGGCAAGAGGAGCCACAGCCAGGCAGGCTGCTTGGTGCAGCGCGCTTAGATAGAAATCTGGGGAGTTCCATTCAGTTCCATTCCTGCATAGAGCCCAGGAGTCCAGCAAGACATCTAGAGGGTGTGGGTTCCACAGAGAGGGATGCTGGGCTCCTCCCAGCCTTGGGTCATCAGGGTGGGGAGATAAACTGTTTACAGATTAATTCTAGAAAATTAGAGACTGGATGTTATTTCACCTTGTTGCTCTCACCAATTTTAGCTCTCTTCCCAACTCTACCCATCCATCCCCAGCTCTCATACACACAGAGCTCCTGAGTCCATGGCCCGTCGCTTTCATGCCTTTTTTAAAACTTTTTACTATGGGGAGTTTCAGAGAGAGGCAAAAGCAGACAGAATAGTACAATGAACCCTATGCACCCCTCACTCAGGTTCTGTAATCATCAACCCACAGTCAATCTTCTTTTATCCAAGCTCCCAAATTGTTTTGAGGCAAATCCCAGATTCCATTTGGTTTCATCTATTAATGTTTCTATGTATATCTCTATAATACGAGTCTTTTAAACAATATAACCTCAACACTATTGTTGTTGTTAGTTGTCGCTGAGTCAGCGCTGACACATGGTGACCCCAGGTGCAACAGAACAAAACACTGCCTGTCCTAAGACATCTTCATGACTGTCGGTGTGCTCAGTCCGTTGCTGCAAACACCGTGTATTTTGACTGCCTTCTAACCTAAGGGGCTCGTCTTTCAGCACTATACTGGACAATATTCTCTGGTGCTCCATAGGGTTTTCACTGGCTAATTTTTGGGAGTAGATTGCCAGGCCTTTCTTCCTAGTCTATCTTAGTCTCGAAGCTCCACAAAAACCTGTCCACCATGGGTGACCCTGATGGTATTTGAAATACTGGTGACATAGCTTCCAGCACTGCAGCAATACCAAAGTCACCACAGTACAACCCACTGACAGACCAGTGGTGAGCAATACTATTACCACACTCAAAATAACAAAAATTCCTAAATATCGTTAAATATCCAGTCAGTGTTCTCATTCCCAAGTGTCTCATAAATACCACTCACACTTACTTTGGGAAGGGCACTGGCAGAAGTACATTCCAGGGGTGAGATTTGGGGCAGAGCAACAGGTAGACCCAGCTGCAGCCAGGACCAGACAGGTGGAAAGGTTGGAGTGGGGGAGAAATGGTGGGAGATGCCAGGCAGTAGGGGCACTGTGGGCAAGTGCTGAGCAGAGGGGAATGAAGTCCTCTCTCACTGCTGCCCACCAAGCTGGAAAGGTGAGATTCAGGTAAAACGGGGTTGTCAGAGAACAGCCAAATGAGTTTTTCTTCTTGGAAGCTGAGTAGTTTTTATCAGTGAATAGAAGCAGCAGATTCTGAGGATGACATTAAATTTCCCTCAGGAGAGAATCAAGGTGATGCAGGTGAGGGAGAGGCAGGGGAGAGGAGGGGTGGATTTGCTTAATGAATCAGTGTTAAGACCTAGCCACAACCCTTGGGAAAAGGGAGATATAAGAGGAAAAGCATGTGGCTTTGCCCCTACACAAACCTGGGCTTAAAGCCTGGCACTACCAGTTACTACTTGTGGGACCTCGAGAAAGCTGCTTAACCCTTTTAGACCTGTTCCCTCATCTCTAAAATTATATAATGGGGAAAGTAAAGCCCCCTGGAAGATTTACATCCAGTAACATATGTAAAATGTCTAGTCAACGCTTAGTCTGAGCGAGTGCTCAGCGGCCTGTGGTTCCCTCCCACCTCTGTTCTTTCCCTTGACATCTAGACCCTGAGGAAAGGACATCTGAGGGGGATCGCTGGTGGCAGTCTCTGTCTTCTGCCTACCACGCCACGTGGTCCAGACAGCTTTCATGAGGGTGGGAACTCCAGCCTTTCTCCCTCACTAGAGGAAACCTCTCAGAATGCCAGAGAGGCTGAAGGGAATGTCGTCTGGGACTGGGATGTTGTGGGAAAGCTGAGGAGAGCAGAGGTGGCCAGTGGAGAGGACAGGAGAGGCAGCATGTCTAGACACCAGAGGGACCAGATGGCCCTGAGAGCTCAAGGAAGGTGGGAGGCCATGTTTATGACTCCAGGGAGGCTGCATGGTATATGAACTGTGCAGTTACACAGGGTCCCGCATCTGGAGGGCCCCGCGCTTAGTTTAATACTCTGATGTCGCCATCTTGAAATACTTAAAATTTTTGAGCAAGGGCCCCCCATGTTCATTTTGCAACTGTTGTTGCCATTGTTAGGTGCTGTCAAGTCGATTCCAATTCATACAACCCCATGTGACAGAATAGAACTGCCGCCACAGGGGTTTCTAGGCTATAATCCTTATAGGAGCAGATCGCCAGGTCTCTTCTCCGGTGGAGCTGCTGGGTGGGTTCAAACTGCCAGTTCTTCAGTTAGCAACCGAGTGCTTAACCGTTGCACCACCAGGGATCCTCAAATCATGCAGCTGGTCCTGCCTGACACTAATCTGACAGCTGTGTGATTCCCTGCAGCATCCCTGAACATTCCAGACAAAGGAGCAGGGAAAGCAGATCCAGACAATCCAGACTGCAGGATTTCCAGAGCAGATGTTTAGAAGAACATGGAGACAGAAGAGTCAAGGGGGCCAGCAAGAAAGTGGTTCAAGTGATCAGCCATGGATGATCACTAGGATGGGTGGGGAGGAAGCAAAGCCATCAGGGGGCTAATGTATTAGAAGAGAAGAAGAGAGGCTGCAGGTCTCACAGGTACCACTAGTTGGAATGGAAGTAGAAGTGCAATTGAACCAGAAGGATAGGGAGCTGGAACGTTGAAGATTTCAGAGGCAGAGCAGATGGGAAGGCTGGCAGAGGCCTTGGGAATCAGCTTAGTGGAGGTTCAGGCAAGCTGTGGCTGTTGATGGTGGGTTAGGATGGAAATGGGAACGTGTGGGAAGAATAGGGGTGATGTGTCTTACTGATTGTCTAATAAGCAAGTGGAGCACCCAAAAACCAAACTCACTGCTATTAGGTCGATTCTGACTCCTAGCAACCCCATAGGGTTTCCAAGGCTGTAAATCTCTACAGACGCAGACTGCCACATCTTTCTGCTGCGGAGCAGCTGGTGGTTTCCAACTGCCGACCTTTCGGTTAACAGTCGATTGCTTTAACCACTGTGCCACCAGGGCCCCTAAGTAGAGCACAGTCCCTGATATCCAGAAATCTTGGCAGGCAGTCAGGCAGGCAGCATCAGAAAACTCTGTCATTAAGAGCAAGGGTCTCAGTGAGAGGATGAGCCCTAGAGAGACTGGGGCCTAGGCAGGTTCCCAGCACAAGGCTGGCACACCAGCAAACGAAAAAGATCAATTAAAAAATGGGACATGAAAAGAGCCATGGCTAGTAAAAAGACCAGACTCAGTGGTCTGACTGAGACTGGAGGAACCCCAGAAAGCATGGCTCCCGGACGGTCAACCCAGAACTGAAACCGTTCCTGAGGCCAACTCTTTAGACAAAGATTAGACATATGTGGGACATAAAGTGATACTCGTGAGGAGTGTGCTTCTTGGCTCAAGTAGATACATGAGACTAAATGGGCAGCTCTTGTCCGGAGGTGAGATGGGAGGGTGGAGAGGGTCAGGAGCTCGTTGAGTGGACACAGTAAATCCAGGGTGGAAAGGAGGAGTGTGCTGTCACAGTGTAGGGAGAGCAGTTAGGGTCACATAACAATGTATGTATAAATTTTTGTATGAGAGACTAACTTGAATTGTAAACTTTCACTTAAAATACAACAACAAAATTATTAAAAAAAAAGAGCCACGGAGGCTCTGCATCTCCTTCCCTATGGTTCCTTCCCTGGGCACCTACAGCTATCTAGCTTTACCACTTTCTACATCTCACCCCAACAGTTTGGTCTCCCTTGCCAGCCTGAAGGCTCCTGGAAGGTAGGCACTTTCGCCCCTTCACCTGCTGATCCACAAGCGCAAAGCAAGACGCCTGGCACATATAGGTGCTTAGCAAGTGCTGTCTGGCTGGCTGTACTCTCCAAGGCCGGACAGTCAGAGGGAGGCAGGGTAGCCTGCAGACTCTGGTACCAGACTGCAGGTACCTCTGCGACCTGCTGGATGAGCAATCTTGGCCAAGTTATCCAACCTCTGTACTGAGTTCCCTCACTACAAAATGCAATTTTAACATTTTTTGTTATTTACCTTTGTGTTAGGTCCCTGGGTGTCGCTAACAGTTTGAGCTGAACTACTAACCTAAATGTTAGTCGTTTGAACCCACCCAGCAGCACTGCAGAAGAAAGGCCTGGTGATCCGCTTTAGTAAAGATTAGTCAAGAAAACCCGATGGAGCAGTTCTACTCTGTCACACATGAGGTCGCCTTGAATGGAATCGACTCCACTGTAGCGGGTTTGAGTTTTTTGGACCTTGTGTTTTTTGGACTTAGAACAGTACATGATACCTTGTAAGTGTGCTGGACATGCCACGCAATTGCCGTTAATATTGTTACTATGACAAATAAAATTTTGTGTGTGCGTGTTGCAGCTGTCACAGAGTCACCGGCAGAGATATGACTCCTTCACCAGCTACCATCAGTGGCTTAAGTACTGCCTAAGAGGCACCGGTGAGCCCTGGTGCCTCAGTGGTTAAGAGCTCGGCTGCTAACCAAAAGGTCAGCAGTTTGAATCCACCAGCCGCTCCTTGGAAACCCTATGGGGCAGTTCTTCGTCTTACAGGGTCGCTATGAGTCGGAATTGACTCAACGGCAACGGGTTTAAGAGATGCTGGAAGGCAACAGCCATCCTCTCCGCTCCCACCACCAATCCATTAACATTCCTAAAATATCCGCCAGGAGGCCCGAGAGCGCAGCGAGTCGACGCACCTCTGACGCTGGCTGCACGTCCGCCCGGGAGGAGTTGGCGCGTCAATCCCGTCGCCCTGGCTGCCCCCTCCCTGGTGACCCTGCTCTGAGTGGGGCTGTGCTTCGGGCGGCGTGGCCTTAACTAACCTAAGGGTGCAGGCACCACCGAGCAGCGGACGCCACCTGGAGGCCACCTCGAGATCTGCGGGGAAGCGTTTGGGATGGGAGAAGGCGGGGCGGCCATTCATTCTATTTTACCTGTTAAACATTTACTGAGCCCCTACTGTGTGTTAGGATCTGGCAACGCAAGAGGAGTAAAGACGATGTATCATCTCCCACGGCATTCATAGCGTGATGGAGAAAACAGACCATCAATAAATAATTCAAGGTGATATGCTGAGGGCTAGGGTCATTTCCCCAAGGCGTTTATTGGTGCCAGGTCCTGTTCATGGCACTAAAAATAAAGGAACAAATTAGACCCTTGCTCTCAAAGCGTCCGGAGCTGGGAGGGCAGATGGGCAAATTTAGAAGCAAGGTACAGGGTTGGGAAGAAGCCTGCCTGGGATCAAAGATGACAGGTGTCCGGAGGGAGGTCAGGCAAGTACTGCAGAAGTGTTTTCTTACATAAATTCAACCTTAAACAATGAGCAGGATTTCACCAGCTTAGGGGGTGGGGGACAAATACTTTCTGTGGAATGTGTTGAACTTGAGGAAGTGAGGCCCAAAGCTAGTCAGTGCAGACCTTGAAATGAACTCTAGATCTCTGGACCCTCCTCCAGGGCTCTTCCCAATGTACCATGAGACATCTTAAAAGGCCACATTAGGACAGATTACCTGGGGAAATGAAGAGTTGCCTGGTTACCTAAACCAGAGCTGAGACTAGGGTCCCTCCCAGTGCGAAGTGGGCATGTGGCATGGCTGGAAGGGGTCACTCTCAGAGCTTCGTTCTTGGTGCTGAGGCTTTTGTTTAGAGGTGCCAGGAAGGCTGACTCAATCAATGGTTATCGAATGTTTACAATCAGCACCCACGGGTGCACCAGTATAAACCCAAAAACCCATTGCTGTCAAGTCGATTCCTACTCATAGCGACCCTATAGGACAGAGTAGAACTGCCCCCATAGGGTTTCCAAGGAGTGGCTGGTGGATTCGAACTGCCGACCTTTTTGGTTAGTAGCTGAACTCTTAACTACTGCGCCACCAGGGCTCCATTATTAGTGTAGTGAGGCTTAATACAGGAAAAATTTTATGGGGAAAAAGGATGTGTTGATCAAACAAGCGTAGGGGCCAGTGCTCTTCCAGCTGCTCCAGCCCCAGCTCGGCCTCATTTTCAGACCCAGAAGCAGCATCTAGACTTTCTGCCCAGACAGCCCCTTCTCAGTGTTGACCCAGTGCTGACTGGCTGGCTCTCCTGGGGCCCTTCCCCAGTGTGTGGTCTTTGGGTCCAGCCACACTTCATCATTTTGTCCTCAGCCATGGACAACTACAAGGAACAGCATCACAAGGGCACAGCCTGAGTTATTGGGATGCAGCTGGGAACAGTGGTCAAACACTCATGTTGGAACTGGAAATCATCAATTGCTTTTCAGTGCCACCCAATGAGTGGAAGATGAGATGATCAGCAATACGGAATTTGCTAACAGCATGTACAAGTTATCTAAGAAAGTGTATCCAAATGAGCTCAACCTGGTCTGGCACAGGACCTCGCAAAGCACCCTATGCCAATCCCTAGGTCCTACACCTGGGGACCCCCAACCCCATCACTTTACCGTGGACATGAGCCTCCAAAACACCTATACAGGCATCAAAACTACATCAGCACTTTAATGGAGACCCTGGGGAGACCACAGGGGTGATGCACAGGCCTCTGCTGGTGGAATATGTATATCACGACACCAAATGCACCAGAATTGACCCGACTATGAAGAACTGTTTGAGGCCCATCTGGGTAACCCTAACAATCACTCCAACAATTACCCCTCTGTGCTGTAAAGGATTGCTTTTTGTGGCCTTTCTAGTCATGGTCTTGTAAATCCCACCCAAGTGATTGGGCAGGACGGTGCAGACAGGGCAATTGTGGCCCACCGAAGGGATTGGTCAGTTTTGCCATCGCGATGGGCTTGAGGTGAGCCATCCCAGAGGTGGGAAAGAGAGTACTCTACCACCACCAAGGAAGAACAGGCAGGAGCCATCATGTCCTCTGGACCCGGGATCTCTGCACTGAGAAGCTCCTAGAACCAGGAGACAGAGACAGAGAGAGATGGAGAAGTGGCAGCAGAGACCAAGCAGTAGAGACCCAGCAGCAGTAAACAGTGCGGTGGGCTTCCCGGCCCACGGGGAGAGAAAGCTGAGTGCCTTTGGGCAGAGGCCCAGGGCCAGGGATAAGGGTGCCTGAGAGCACAGCTGAAAAGATGCTGTCCTGGTGAAAGAACTGTATTCTGAGTGTTCCTGAGCCTGAATTTTAACACGTTACTTCCCTAATAAACCCCATAATCGTGAGTATAGTCTGTGAGTTCTGTGTGGCCATTGCAATGAATTATCGAACCCAGCAGAGCTGGGGAGCGCTGTGGAAGGAATGGTTGGTGTCAGAGTTGGTAAAGATGGCAGAGAGAGGAGATGTACCTGACCTCTGCCTCATAGGAATCAGCCTTGGGCTGTTGACCTTGATTCTCCTTCCCCGTTGTGAAGAGAGGAGGTCAGACATCACTCACAAGCCATTTTTACACCCTCTCCCACATCATTTGTTCTCTCTCTATTGGACCATTCCCATAAGAATAAAAACATGCTGTCATTCCTCCCATCTTAACAAAATAACTTCATTGACCTCACACATTCCACTCACACCTTTGCTCATTTCTCTGCTGCTCTTCTTTGCACACCTCCTCCAAGACTCAACGATACTGCCTCTCATTCTCCTTCTCTTCCTTCCTGAATCCACTCCATTCTCCCCACCATTCCCCCAAACTTCTCTGGTCCAGGTCACCGATGACCTCCACCCTGCCAAGTGCAATAGTCAATCCTCAGTAGATGTCCGACTTGACCCTGAGCAGGATTTGACACAGATGGATGTGCCCCCCCTCTTTGACACACCATGTCACTTGGTCCGCAGACCTCTGTTCTCTCTTCATTCTCTTCCTCCCTCTCGGGCAGCATCTGTGCAGCTCTTTCTCTGCCTCATCTTCCCGATCTCTCAATTTTGGAAATCCCCAAGACTTAGTCTATAAACCTCTCTCTTTTCTTATTTATGCTGATTTTAGGTGACCTCATACATTTCCATGATTTTAATGCATTTATAAATTCAGGACTACTTAATTTTTAGCTCTAGCCTTGATGCTCTCCTGAGCCTCAGTCTCAGGTACTAAGCCACCTACTCAGCATCTCTGTCTGGATATCAAAGGAGCATCTCAAACTTAACATGCCCAAAACAAAACTTAACTTTCTTCCCTCCCTTCCTCCATCTAGTCTCCCCTACTTTCCTTCCTTCCTTCCTTTCTTTTTCTTTTCTTATGTTTTCTCCTTCTTTACTTCATATAATGAGAAATTTCAGACATATACTCAAACAGATAGACTAGTATAACAAATCCTCTATGTACTCATCACCCAGGTCAAGCAATAACTAACTCATGGTCCATCTTGTTTCTTCCCCTTACCCTGTATTATTTTGAAGCAAATCCCAGACATAGACGTTGCATTGTTTCATCTGTGCATATTTAATTGAGCATCTCTAAATGCAATCATCGTATCATTATTGTACTCATAAAAATTACAATAATTTCTTAATACCATCAGATCGTCAATGTTCAAATTTCCAATTGTCTCATAATTTCTTCTAAGTTTGTTTGTTTGAATCAGAATCCAAATAAGGTCCACACACTTATTTGGTCAATAAATCTTTTTAGTTTCTTTGAATCTGTAACTTCCCCCTCCCTCTACTTTTTCTTTTCAACGTAGTTGTTGAAACAAGGCCATTTGTCCTGTAGAGTTTCCCTCGCTTTGGATTTTGCTGATTGCACCCCATGGTGTATGTAGTCCAACATTTCCCACTGTCCTCTGGTTGCCTGTAAATTGGTAGTTAGATTCTAGAAACTTGATCAAACTCAGGTTCGACTTCTTGGCAATTGACTTTACCTTCAAAACATATCCAGCATCTGGCGGCTTCTTGCACTGACTCTGCTACCTCCCTGGTCCATCACCTGTCACCTGGATTATTGCAATAACCTCCTAACCGAGTTTTCTGTTTCTGCCTAATTCCCTACGAGGCAGCCAACATGCTCTCTTAAGAAACATCAAAACAGCACTTTTTTACCCAAAACCATTCCAATGGTTTCTCATTTCACTTGGAGCAAAACCCAAAAGTCCCACAGTGGTTGGTCAGGCCTTACATGACTGGCTTTCTGCCTTCCTACCTTGCCGACTCCCACTCTCCCCTTTGCTCACTCTGCCCTGCCACCCTTGCCTCCTTGCTCTTCCTCAAACACACTGGGCACGCTCCAACCTCATGGCCTTGGCTTGTGCCATTCCCTCTGCCTGGAAATCTCCCCCACACATCCATGTGGCTTTCCCTCACTTCCTAAGGTTTCTGCCCTGTCTTCACTTTGTCAGAAAGGCCTGTCTAAAAAAATAAAATAAAATAAAGAAAGGCCTGTCTTAGCTCCCCTATATAAAATAGTCCCACCACTTCACACACTATCATTCTCTACCCTCTTATCCTGCTATATTTTTCTTTACAGCACTGACCACATGTAACACAATATACAGTATGTGCTACTTCTCTTCTACTACTAGAAGGCAGAGAGTCTATTTTGCTTATTGCTGCATCCCCAGTACTCAAAACAGGGCCCTTGTGATTGTACAATCAGTGTTTGTTGAATGACTGAACAAATGAGTGAATTAAGACAAGAGAGAGGAGGGAACATCTGAAGAAGAGGTTGGGCATCTGGGGTAGTTTCCTGATCATGAAGCTCTAGAGGGCAGAGTGGAAGGGATGAGAGGAAGAAAGGAGTAAAGGATTAGATCAGGGAAAGAAAGTGCAGAGTAACATGAAGCTGAGGAGAGAGAAGCCCCCAGCACTGACTGATGAACGCAGGGGGCCATGTATGTTGAGCTCTCCCACCTGACTCTCAGCTGGGCAAAGCCTGGGCCTAGTGGACAGAAATCTCTGCTCCCTCGGTTTGGGGTAGTCTCTGCCCATCCCAACAGCAGATTATGGGCATCCATCTTGGGACAGTAAGGGGTCTGAATTTAGTGTTGGGGGTGGGTGTCAACCCCTGCCCTCACTCTGCCTGGGAAATTTTATAGAGTACCCTCATCCAGCATTTTCTGGGTCAAATGTTCCTCCCTGATCTTCTACAAAAGTATTCCTCATCCCGTTTACAGACAAGTCTGGACTCAGCATCAAACCATAAGCAAGATTGTATTCCAGAGAGTTGGTAGGGACGATGATACAAAGACAAAAGAAATGGTGCGAGAGGAAGAAAAATAGGCACTCCTGGGGCCTTGAAAGCATCCGTGAAAGGTCTGAGTGCCCAGATGCGTCCTGCTCAGAGTGGACTTTCTCTTCACAACCAGCCTGATCTCTGCTCCCACAACAGCATCAGGCAAGGGAGCTAAATGATTGGTTTACAATACACCTAAACAACAACCATGGGGTTTTTTGTTTGTTTGTTCTTTGTAGAATGTTCCAAGATGCAGACCACTTGCCTCAGGAAGTCTTACCATCTCTTTAAGACCATCAGCTCTCTCTAGTGGTAGGCTCGTGTTTTTGAGGACACCTATGCAAGATGGCCACCACCCATCTGTCAGTTTGTTGTACTGTGGTGGCTTGCATGTTGCTGTGATGCTGGAAGCTATGCCACTGGTAATTCAAATACCAGCAGGGTGACCCATGGTGGACAGGTTTCAGTAGAGCTTCTAGACTTAGACTAGGAAGAAAGGCCTGGTGATCTACTTCTGAAAATGAAAACCCAACGGATTACAACAGAATATTGTCTGATATAGTGCTGGAAGTTGAGCCCCCCAGGCTGGAAGGTACTCAGAATACACAGTGACCACAACAATGGACTCGAGTATAACAATGATTATGGGGATGGTGCAGGACTGGGCAGCATTTTGTTCTGTTGTGCACGGGGTCACCATGAGTCAGAGCCAGCTTAACTACAACTAACAATAATATGCAAGACAGGGACCCAGAGGCACTGGAGGTGACAAAGGAGCCAGGTCAGTGTGGACAGTGCCCTGAACACGCTCGCAGGACAAAACCCTCTGCCTATTCTCCATACACCTTACCGCCCTCACCCCTCATTCCCCAGTGTCCATCATCTGGAATGGACAAGCAACTTCTCTCCCTTCCTCCTCTTTTTTCCTTCCCCTCCTCCCCTTGAAATATTGTCAGTCCCTTAAAAAGCAAAGAGAACATACAGATCATGATTTTAAACTAATCCGCCTGTTTGAGGAAATCTAAATGAAAAAGGTACATCCAGTGACTAGGCCCAGAGCAGCCTCCTATCCTCACAGTGAATCAGGCCCAGAGAGGAGTCTCAGGACAAGGGGGATAAGCACGATGCAAAGGCTGTCGTGGAACCAGGGGCAGATTATCCAACAGGCACGGTAAGCTGTCTGGTTCTTACCTTGCTCACCAGATCATCTGTAGCGAACAATTTCACATTTTTTCACCACATCAAAGATTCTGCTTCTACGTATGGCTGGCATCTGTCTCTGTCCCAATCCCACAGCACCTTCCTACAGAATCAAAGCCTCTTTTCAAATTTACAATCCCTGACAAGAACAGATTTCCCACGAAGCAAGGTAAGCATGGGCTTACTTGTGCTTACTTACTAACCTGTAATGAACAGTTTCACATGGGTTTTTGCCCCACCATGGAACCCTGCCACGATGGCAGTTCCAGATGTAGCCACACGAGGGCCCTCTGAGGTAAGTCTGCTGACGGCGCAGCCTGGGATGGGCGTTTGTCCAGTGGAGGGCCAAGGCCACCTCCAGGCCGCTGTCTCCCTCAGCTGAAGCTGGGCCAGCGTGTGGTGCAAGGAGGGTGGGTACCAGAGCGCAGGGCCCGTGGCAGGCTGGCAGACACTGGGGGACTACCCAACAGGCCACCTGGGCTCACAAAGCAGTGGCCGTAACAATGGGTTGAAGACTAGAGGCCCTTTCTCTGGGGGTTATGGACTGTGTTGAACCCCCAAGGATGCCTGCTCAATCTTGTGGAGGAGACAAGCACCCCAATAATAACTGATATGGACATCTCACCCCTCTGTGAGAGAAGACTTAGAGCTGGATTTCATTTGTTTTCAGTAATGTGGCATTTCTTGCATCCAAGTGTTGTGAAGCAACTTCATACTCGCTTCACGTATAAGGTATGTAAACTAAATAGTACACATGCGCAAACATCATTTTCCCAATATTTTTATTCTATGGAACATGGGAAAATGGCCTTAGGGCAACATCTGGAGCTTAGAAATGTGGAGACAGTTGCCAAGGAAGAGGCCACTTGGTCCTGTCAGGAATAGAACCCTACCCAGAATGAACGTGCAGCTGGCCCGCTGTGGCGATTCTGGGCCCCCAAGGTGAGGACACTCAGGGCGCAACTGAGAAATCAGAACACAGAAAGGCTCCAAGGCCGAATGCTACACCCTCCCCAGATCCCCGGTCGTCAGGGGCTGCAGATGGTGCTGGTGTTCCCCACTGCTTATTAAGAAGGAAAACATTTAACAAGACACAGAGCACACATTTGTCTCTCCGGGGGTTCAAAGTCTGGGCACTGCCAAGAATATTGAAGCCTGTTTTTCCAGCACTGCAATTGGCGTATTCCCTGCCTGCTTTCCCTGGAAATGGGCTTGCAGCCTGGAGAACAGAGAGCATGATGGGAGAAAGAAAAGTGTTTATCACTAAACATTGTTCTTGTTCTGTGCCTTGGAGTCAGTTCCAACTTATAGTGACTCTACAGGACAGAGTAGAACTGCCCCATAGGATTTCTTAGGCTGTAATCTTTATTTTACAGGAAGGAGCCCTGGTGGCACAGTGGTTAAGAGTTCAGCTGCTAACCAAAAGGTTGATGGTTCAAATCCACCAGCCGCTCCAAGGGAGATAGATGTGGCAGATTACAGCCTTGGAAACCCTATCGGGAAGTTCTACTCTGTCCTATAGGGTCGCTATGAGTCAGAATTGACGTGACGGCAATGGGTAATCTTTACCGGAGCAGATTTTCCCCTCAAGAGTGGCTGGTGGGTTTGAACCGCCAACCTTTCTGTTAGCAGCCAAGTACTTAACCACTGCACCGCCAGGGCTAAATAAAAGAAGGAAAAAGACCACAGAAAGACCACATCAGCTCCTGATAATGCAGTGAGAAAGGCCTCATCCATCCCCAAGGGTGGCTGGGAGCACTCACCCCCTCGAGGGCCAGGTTTGTGAGGTTTCTTCCTGTGATGCTGCCACCTGAGCCTGAACCACGTCTCATGGCCCCAGGACTTTCAGGTAACTATGCCAAATGGCAGAGGGAGCTTAAACAATAATGGAATATAACTGTTCAAGTTGGGCTGTAGCTTAAACGCCTTCATTTTACAGAGCAGGTCAGCAGGGGGGTTAAGGGGGAGTCACCTTGATGATCTGCAGTGGCAAATGTCACCCCTCATCCATATCATTGCTCACACAGACTCCAGGGCAGTGGGTGACACATAAAATTGCTAATGTTGTTTTCAAGATTAAATGAATATCTTTCCTTATTTACCTTTTCGTGGTAGAACATTTGAAGGTGTAGCAAGTAAAAAGAAGAAGAAAATAAAAGTCACCTGTAACAATGGACTATTAGTCAGCCAAAAAGAGAAATGAAGTCCTGTTGAATGCTGCAGCATGGATGACCCTAGATAACATTATGCTGAGTGAAATAAGTAAGTTGAAATAGGACAAATACTGTATGATCTCACTTATATGAAATAAGAAAATATATAGAAACCAAAGATTATTAGTGGTTACCAAGGGTGGGAAGGAGGGAGGAAGGGGAAATTTCTGCTTAGGAAGCTTTGAGTTTATATTAATGGTGGTGGAATGATTTGGAAGAGAATAACGATAAACAACATAATTATTTAGCATAAGTATGTCCCATGCAATGTTTAAGATGAAATTCTGGGTGTCCTGTATTTTATCTGGTAACCAACTCTACACCCAGAGGACATTTAGCAATGTCTGAAGACATTTTGACACAACTGGGGAAAGGGCAGTACGGCATCTGTGTATATGAGCCAAGGTTACTGCTAAACATCCTACAGCGCACAGGACAGCCCTTCACACCAAAAGAATTATCTAGCCCAAAGTGTTAACTGTGCCAACGTTGAGAAATCCTCCTCTAAACTCATAACAACCAACCAGAAAATATAGGAAGAATCAAGGACGATGAAAAGCAGCTATAAAGTGAGAGTTAACAACAAAGAATTCACAAAACTTCCAAAGAGAAAATTTTAACACTCAAAAGAAAAGATTATATGAATACACAGAGAGACAGTCTATGCTCTTGTCAACATGCTAAAAGTCAACTCTACCCTTAAAATCAGGAAATTCAATGCAACGCGAATCAAAATGTAAGCTGTGCTTTTCAGAGATTTGATAAACATAGTCTAAAATTTACAGGAGGAATAAAGGGCCATGAAGAGCAAAGACAACTGTGAAAAAGAAAGAAAGGAGACCTGCTGGGCTAGCTATGAAGGCCCACTACAAAGCCATGGTGATAGAAACAGCAGCTATTGGTCCAAGTACAGACAAAAACAGATCAATGGCACAGAAAGGAGCGCTCAGAAACAGACCCTGAAGAACTTCACATGTATCAGAAAAGGTGAAATCAGTGGGAAAAGGAAGACTAACTCTGTAATGACGTGAAGAAAAATGATGCTGTGTCCTGACTAATATTATACAGAAAGCTGGATTTTCTGGGGGCTTCACATTAACCCTTTAAGGGAAAAGGGAAAACTATAAATAAAATAAATAAAAGACGATATTAATGGTCTAAGGGTGAGAAAGGCCAGAAACATAAGCCGTAAAGCAAAAAAGATGGGTGGGTTTGATTACACCAAAGAAGAATTTCTAGTCAATGAAGAACACCCCGGAAAAAATTAACAAGTTAGGAGACGATACGTGCACTGCTTCAAGCCAAAAAAACCCATTGCCATTGAGTCTATTCTGACTCATAGCAACCCGATAGGACAGAGTAGAACTGCCCCATAGGGTTTCCAAGGAGCACCTGGTGGATTCAAACTGCTGACCTTTTGGTTAGCAGCCAAACTCTTAACCACTGCACCACCAGGGTTTCCTAAAGCCAAAGGGTCTACTAAAATATAAATTATACAAGGAGCTCCAGCGAATCAACAAGGAGAAAGCAAGACCCCTGGTTCAAAAATGGGCAAAGACTAGAACAGGCAATTAAAGGAAGGAAACTCTAAAGGCTGAGAAACATAGGGAGAGATGCTTAAACTCATAGGAATTGATGTTGCTCTTGTTAGCTGCCGTGGAGTCGATTTCGACTCATGGCGACCGATGTGTGCAGAGTAAGAACTGTGCACCGTAGAGCTTTCAAGACTGTGACCTTTCAGAAGCAGATCCCCACGCCTGTCTTCCGAGTCGCCTCCAGGTGGGTTCAAACCACCAAACTTTCAGCTAGTGGTCGAGCACTTAACCATTTGTGCCACCCAGGACCTTAGAGAAAAAGTTAAAACGATAAGATATCACTTTACACTCAGCATAGTAACAAAAATTAGAAAGCTGGATAATGCCAGATGTTGGAGAGTCACTGCTGGTGAGAGTGGGGACTGGGACAGCCTTTCAGGAGAGTAATCTTACAGGGTCAAATTAAGTAAATCCACACCCTGAGACCTAGCTATACCGCTGTAGGATATATGCCCAGAGGATTATCACAAAATTAATTAAGGTGATATTATGGATTGAATTATGTCCCCCCAAAAGTATGTCCCCCCCAAAAGTTGAAGTCATAACCCCCCTGTACCTGTGAATGTGACCCTGTTTAGAAATAGGGTCTTTGCAGATGTTATCAGTTAAGTTAACATGAGGTCATACCGGACTAGGAAAAAAACAAAACAAAACAAAGCCATTGCCATCAAGTCAATTCTAACTTACAATGACCCTATAGGACAGAGTAGAACTGCCCCATAGGATTTCCAAGGAGCAGCTGTGGATTCAAACTGCCACCTTTTGGTTAGCAGCCAAGATCTTAACCACTATGCCACCAGGCTTCCTACTGGAGTAGAGGGGGTCCTGATCCCATATGAGTGGTGTCCTTATAAAAGGAGAAGATATACATACATAAACACAAGGAGACAGAGGAAGGACGTGGCATTATTGCAGTTATAGACCAAGGAATGCCTGAAGCTGCCAGAAGCTGGGAGAGAGGCGTGGAATAGTTTCTCAGAGCCCTCAGAAGTAATCAACATGGTCAACACCCTGATTTCACACTCAGCCTCCCAAACTGTGAGACAATAAATTTCTGTTCTTATAAGCCACCCACTTCATGGCAGCCCTAGGAAACAATACAAAGGGCATGTGCAAAGATGCCCGTTGCAAAGATGTTTGTGGAGCCGGGGTTGAGTCAACCCACATGTCTGTCACTGGGAGAAGGGGTGGGCAACACGGAGCACACAGACTCTGGCATATTACAGTTACTGGAAGTAATGAATTAGATATACACACAGCAGGATCGATGGACGTTTAAAAGCACGGTGCTTAGCGAGAATTAAAAAAGAGAAAGAGACTTATAGCCAAAAGCATTTGTAAATTAAAAAAGCACGCAACAAAACAATACATGTTTTACAACGACGGACACAAAATAAGTTGCACATCGAGCACAATCACATGGTTGCTGATTGTGAGTGGAGAGCAAGAAAGAGGAATGAGGATAAAAGGGAATAAGAAAATAAAGAAAAAAACAAGAAGAGTCCTTGCAAAGACTAGAGCATGCCCTGAACCAAGGAGAGTATGAGTAATTTAGCCTTCTGCACCTGGAGCCCAAGCCAAACAAAAAAACAAAGCAACAAAGAAAGAAGAAAGGCTTGACGGGCTACGTAGAAGCTAGAAACGCTGTCATTTCCAAGCTGCAAGCACCTTGGTGCAGACCATCCATTTGTCTGAGGAACCCTGGCTGCTGTCCCAGGGAGGGGGTGGGAGTTGGGCCGGAAGCCAGCCTGAGGGAAAACAAGAGCATGGGTTGCTCGGGGGCTTTGAGGATCTCTGAGTACAGGAACCGGTTTTAAAGTGTTGTTGTTGTTGGCTGACTTTGCGTCAGCCCTTGACTCATGGCGACCCCATGGACAATAGAATGAAACGCTGCCAGATCCTGTGCCATCCCCACGATCGGTTCTGGATCAAACTGTTGTGATCCGTTGGGTCTTCATTGGCTGATTTTCAGAAGCAGACCACCAGGTCTTTCGTCCTAGTAGTCTGTCTTAGTCTGGAACCTCCACTGCAGCCTGTTTAGCACGGCAACGTGAAAGCATATACACTGACAGACGGGTGGCGGCTGCTCATGAGGTTCATTGGCCAGGAATTGAACCTGGGTCTCCCACATGGCAAGCGAGAATTTTACCACTGAACCACCACTGCTCCCAGTTTTAAATTACACGCGGAGACAACCCCCTTCTGAACATCTTGTCTAGTATTATGGCCTGTGAGGATCCCCAGTGAGAAAAGGGAGAGCAGCTCTTCCCTGCGGAAGAGCGGCAGTGACTGGGGAGGGTGAGTAGTACCAAAACTGCAGTTAGCGGCAGCCTGGCTGAGGCTGCTCCAAAGCCCAGCTGAGGTGCCTGCACAGATGACTAGGTGCCCTGAGGGGGTGCTGTTGAGGAATGGGGCTGAGGCCTCTACCACAAAGATGCTGACTTCATTTGTGCTCGGAGTTCAGGGAGCTGAGGGGATGCTCAGGGAGACATATTATACCTCATTTGTCATATATATAGATTTTTTTTTTAACAAAAATAGGGTCATAATACACTGTTCTGTAACATACTTTTGGCATGAAGCAGTATACTGTCAACGTCTTCTGTAATATTAAATAGTCTTCTGTAACACTATTTAAAATGGTTTTATAGGATATTGTTGTTGTTAGGTGCCGTTGAGTCAGTTCCGACTCATAGCGACCCTATGTACAACAGAACGGAACACTGCCCAGTCCTGTACCATCCTCACAACTGTTATGCTTGAGCCCATTGTTGCAGCCACTGTGTCAATCCATCTTGTTGAGGGTCTTCCTCTTTCTCGCTGACCCTCTATTTTACCAAGCACGACGTCCTTCTCCAAGGACTGATCCCTCCCGATAACATGTCCAAAGTATGTGAGAAGTCTCGCCATCCTTGCTTCTAAGGAGCATTCTGGCTGTACTTTCCAAGACCGATTTGTTCATTCTTTTGGCAGTTCACGGTATATTCAATATTTTTCACCAACACCACAATTCAAAAGCGTCAATTCTTCTTCGATTTTCCTTATTCATTGTCCAGCTTTCGCATCCATATAAGGCAATTGAAAACACCATGGCTTGGGTTACGCACACCTTAGACTTCAATTTGGAAGACGGCTACCTAGCGAACCGACTGGAAGAGATCCATATTTATGCCCATTCCAAAGAAAGGTGATCCAACAGAATGTGGAAATTATCAAATAGTATCATTAATATCAAATGTAAGTAAAATTTTGCTGAAGATCATTCAAAAACGGCTGCAGCAGCACAATTGGAAGAGCGTAGTCGACGGCACTGAATTGTGCGTGTAGAAATTTTTGAAATGGTGTATCTCTGGCTATGTATATTTTCACCAAAAAAAAAAAAAAAGGTCAAGAAGGGAGAGGGTTGACATGTTGTGGGGTTGTTAACCAATGTCATAAAACAGTATATGTACTACTGTTTGATAAGAAACTATTTGTTCTGTAAGCCTTCACC
>NW_004443940.1:7568731-7576725 GCF_000243295.1 Trichechus manatus latirostris
AAAAAAAAAACCGGCTGCAGCAGTACATCAACAGGAACTGCTAAAAATTCAAGCCAGATTCAGAAGAGGACGTGGAATGAGGGATATCATTACTGATGTCAGATGGATCTTGGCTGAAAGCAGAGAAAACCAGAAAGATGTTTATCTGTGTTTTATTGACTATGCAAAGGCATTTGACTGTGTGAATCATAACAAATTATGGATACCATTGTGAAGAATGGGAATTCCAGAATACTTAATTGTGCTCATGCAGAATCTGTACATAGACCAAGAGGCAGTTGTTCAAACAGAACATGGGGATACTGCGTGGTTTAAAATCAGGAAAGGTGTACATCAGGGTTGTATCCTTTCACCATACCTATTCAATCTGTATGCTCAGCAAATAATCCGAGAAGCCAGATGTCTTAGCCATTTAGTGCTGCTATAATAGAAATACCACAAGTGGATGGCTTTAAGGAAGAGAAGTTTATTTCCTTACAGTAAAGTAGGCTAAAAGTCCAAATTCAGGGTGTCAGCTCCAGGGGAAAGCTTTCTCTCTCTGTCGGCCTTCTCATCAATGCTCCTCCGGACTAGCTTCTCCGCGTATGGACCCCAGGTCCAAAGGACACGCTCTGCTCCTGGTACTGCTTTCTTGGTGGTATGAGGCCCCCCTGTCTCTCTGTTGGCTTCTCTCTTTTATATCTCAAGAGACTGCCTCAGGATACAATCCAATCTTGTAGTTTGTGTCCTGCCTCACTAATACAACTGCTGCCCATCCTCCCTCATTAACATCATAGAGGCAGGATTTACAATGTGTAAGAAAATCACAATACCAGGAATCATGGCCCAGCCAAACTGACACACACATTTTTGGGGGAACATAATTCAATCCATGACACTGGACTGTATGAAGAATGGGGCACCAGGATTGGAGGAAGACTTATTAACAACCTACAATATGCAGATGACACAACCTTGCTTGCTGAAAGTGAAGAGGGCTTGAAACACTTACTGATGAAGATCAATGACTAAAGCCTTCAGTAAGGATTACACCTCAACATAAAGAAAACAAAAATCCTCACAACTGGACCAATAAGCAACATCATGATGCACAATGAAAGATTGAAGTTGTCAAGGATTTCATTTTACTCGGACCCGCAATCAATACCCATGGAAGCAGCAGTCAAGAAATCAAATGACATACTGCATTGGGCAAATCTGCTGCAAAAGACCTCTTTAAAGTGCTCAAAAGCAAAGATGTCACTTTGAGGACTAAGGTGCACCTGATCCAAGCCGTGATATTTTCAATTGCTTCGTATACATGTGAAAGCTGAACAATGAATATAGAAGACCGAAGAATTGATGCCTTGAATTATGGTGTTGGCGAAGAATAATGAATATACCATGGACTGCCAGAAGAATGAACAAGTCTGTCTTGGAAGAAGTACAGCCAGAGTGCTCCCTGGAAGCGAGGATAGCGAGACTTTGGACATGTTATCAGGAGGGACCCGCCCCTGGAAAATGACTTCATCCTTGATAAGATAGAGCGTCAGTGAAAAAGAGGAAGACCCTCAACGAGATGGACTGACACAGTGGTTGCAACTGTAGGCTCAAACATAGCAATGATTGTGAGGATGTTGTAGGACTGGGCAGTGCTTTGTTGTACATAGGGTCGCTGTAAGTCGAAACCGACTGAATGGCAAATGACAACAACCCTCCCACGTGCACTGACGTTGGTCAGCAACTAGGAAGCCCATGATGCTTCCGTGACCAGACCTTATACTCGGACCTCATTACATAGGCATGATTGATTGAATCATGACCCCTCCCTAAGGTCCACGGATATCACTTGGTCGGTCTTTCTTGCCTGGTCAGCCCGCACCCAAGAGGCACTTCATTAGCATGAAGCCTCAGGCGTGGCCTAAAAGCTTCATTAAAGACATTTTAATCACTAGGGAAATTCCAAGGTTTTAAAGTTTATCTCTCAGGAGCCAAGGACAAAGGACAAACACTAAATTCTTTGTATACCAAAGTTCATTGTAAACCTCACACCCATCAGACTGGCCAGGAAGTACTAACATGCCCAAAACACAACTCTTAAAAATTTTCATTAGTCATATTTTGAAAGATCTGCATATTTTGAAAAATGTTAAAATTTATTAATAATAGCTAACATCACATAGTTAATTCAACTAGTTACGAATTGTACATAATGACAACATCTCCACTAGACTGAATGGGGAAGGATTTGAGACGACCTGCTATTCAACACATTTGGGTCAAAGATTGAGATCAGCAGTATTTACATCAGGCAAAGCAGCATCAGCAAAGGGTTGTCACCTAATTCTGGGAACACAAACATTCAAATTGCATTTTCAACAACGCATTTTTATAATAGTCATACAAACACATGCATACCTCTATGTTTTTAAACGTGTAATTTCATAGGTGCCTAATATTCAAGTTTAAACATTAAAATTCATCTCTATTTTGTGGTCACACTTTAGTGATATACAGATCTAGAGGTATCTTTTGGCTTCTTTGTAGTAAGAGGCATCCACCATTTCAGATCAATTAGTGCAGAAGGAAGATGGCAGAGGGGTGCACACGAGACAGGTGAAGTGAGACCAGAACAAATGAGAAGGCCCAGCCCCTCTTCCCTCCATACTTCCCAGGAGGATCTGGGCAAACCTAGTGCTATACATGCATCATACCCCACCTTGTTCAAAAAAATGATATAATCCTATCTTTTTCTCATACAAGTTTGATAAATGTGCAAAGACTCGATACTACTGAGTCATGAGCTTCTTTCTACCTTTCTGTTTTGATCTTTGCACCCTATTCAATAGTGCTACAAGGGCATTCTCTCTTCACTGTGTGGTATTCAGCTTCAGTAAGAGTGTGGGTATGTGTATTTTTAGGGCAGAAGTGGGCTTTCAGATTCAGCATTAACTGGGCTCTCGGAAAGAAGGGTGTGGAGGCTTTTATGCAGCTCCCATCCCTCCTAGCAATTTGACATCAACACTGTGTATAAAAACACACAAATGGATCAGCAGATCGATGCCAGCGCAGCCTAGGGAAGCACACAGACAACATTTTTTGTCAGACATTTGCAAAACCAACCCAAAGTGAAATTTGCTAGAAGGGCACAAATATGCCAAGAATGTTGTCCCTGAGGTTTTTGGTGGTTGTTGTTGAATTGTTTTGTTTTGTTATTGAGCAAGTAGACACAATTAAAAATAAAATGTCAGTGGCTTCTTGATCTTGTCAGAGACCTTGAAAACACTACCGATTGCCCTTAAGAATAAAGACTTCTAAGAAATGAGTCTACTTGAAATGATTCCCATTTCCTTTGGTTAACATCACACGTAATATTGCCAGGAAAGGCTCGAGACACAGCAGCAAGGTGCTGTGACTCTTCAGTGATGGCCCAGCCTCCGTCACTCCATCCCCGCCATCCATGTTCCAGTTCACAGGGGAAGGAGGGGCCAGGAAGCAGCTGCTTTGTTCGTCACTCACCCGGAAGAGGTCCTCCTTCACTTCTCCACAGGTGAATGAGGTATTTCTAGTGACCAGTGAGTATCTTGACCTTCCGTCCTTTAACCCCACTGATTTTCTGATGAGGCTGACTCTGATAAGTCCCTGCACATCTATATACATAGCAAATTAACATATAAATACATTGCATACAACCGACCATTACATACAGTGTCACGATGAAGGTGCAGATCTACTTCACAAACTAAATAAACTCCAAACATAAATTAAAATGAAAATACAGTGTTTTCCACTTTTTCAGGAAAATTTTAAAAAACAAACAGAAAGCCCCCTCTCTCCCAAAGGTCCATTGCTCAAAGATGATTCTGCAGTGAGATGCTCTGCCAGCCACTTGCAGAACGTTGTCGACTCTTGGCTTTGGTTTTGCTTGACCAGACTCAGGGCTGTACCCCTTGATTCCAGGAACCCACAGGGCAAACGCTTGTAGATGAGGTTGAACAGGGTCTTCTATGTGGATATTCATGGATTCCCCTCCATTGTCGCCCCCTCCCCGCCATGTTCTGTCTGTAAGAGAATCCGGCTCAAGTAAGCAGGGACCTCCCCAGGCTCTGGTGGGAGAAACAGTATCAATATCCTTGCTGGGGTGGGGTGGTGCTCTCCCCCAAGAAATGCCAAGTTCAGGCTCCAAGATGAAGCAACTGTATCCTTGCATTTGTGTCCTCATCCTATAGGATTATATAGAGACGTGGAATTTGGCCAGGGGTTTAGAATTTGAAAGAAGTTTTAATAGAACCAGTGGGAATTGTTGTGATGGGTGTGAACGAATCCTTACTTCAAATTGTATTTATCTTGAGAGGGCCAAGGGTGGACACCGCACAATACAGTGGCAAAACCCAGTCTGACAGGATCCTCTCTGCCCAGGAAAAGCCAAAGGTGTCTGGCACAAGGGGATGGCACCTTATAATTTAAAATTACAACAGGGAAGAGAGGGAAGCAGAGTAAGCCCCTTCCGACTTCAGGGGCTCTATCGCTGTCCGGCCTCGCGGATGCGGCAGGCGACGGCCGTGATGAGAGCCGCCCCCTTTCCGCTGCCGTCCTCGGACTCCAGGAAGGACACATCACATCGCGGAGCCAGGTCCTTCACTGTCTCATGCATGATTTTGGCAAAGCTGAAAAAGGTGCGGGGTAGACACAGGTGAAAATGCCTTAGTCATGATCGATTTGTGTCCTCTGAGATGAGCCCCTGAGCAGTGATGCCGGAAACCCAGGAATCCTTACAGTGAGGAGAAGAATGACAGCTACCATGTGTTGGTTGAATGCTTACTACGTGTTGCGTACCAGAAGACTGAGTCTCAGAAAGGCAAGTAACACGTCCAAGTTCTATGTCATAGCTGCCAAGTGGAGGAGCTAGGATTCAGCTCTGGGACAAAGGTCTGGGATTCTGACAAAGCTGTTCTTAAAACTAACCAGTCCTGCTGGGCGGAGGGCTGTGGGGACCATGGTCTCGGGGAACATCTAGCTCAACTGGCATAACACAGTTTATAAAGACAGTGTTCTACATTCTACCTTGGTGAGTAGCATCTGGGGTCTTAAAAGCCTGTGAGTGGCCATCTAAGATACTCCACTGGTCTCATCCCTTCGGGAGCAAGGGAGAATGAAGAAACAGGATACAAGGAAAAGATTAGTCCAAAGGACTAATGGACCACAGCCAACAAGGCCTCCACCAGACTGAGTCCAGTACAGCTAGATGGTGCCCAGCCACCACCACTCACTGCTCTGACCAGGATCACAACAGAGGGTTCTGGACAGAGCTGGAGAAGGATATAGAGCAAAATTCTAACACACACACAAAAAGACCAGATTTACTGGCCTGAAAGAGACTGGAGAAACCCTGAGAGTATGGCCCCCAGACACCCTTTTAGCTCGGTGGTGAAGTCACTTCCAAGGTTCACCATTCAGCCAGCCATATACCAAAATGGGACTAATGAGGCACAGCAGTCCAGGGACAAGGATAGAAGGCAGAAGGGGACAGGAAAGCTGGTGATAGGGAACCCAAGGTTGAGTAAGGACAGTGTTGACATGTAGTGGAGTTGTTAACCATTGTCATAGGGCTACATGTGTACTAACCGTTTAATGAGAAACAGTTTTGTTCTGTAAAACTTCATCTAAAGTGAGAATAGCAGCACAACTGGAAGAACGTAATCGATGTCACTGAATTGTGCATGTAGAAATTTTTGAAATGGTGTATCTTTGGCTATGTATATTTTCACCAGAAAAAAGGTCAAGAAGGGAGAGTGTTGACATGTTGTGGGGTTGTTAACCAGTGTCGTAAGATACTATGCGTACTGACTGTTTAATGAGAAACTATTTGTTCTGTAAACCTTCACCTAAAGTGCAATAAAAAAAGAAAAAAAAAAACTAACCAGTCATGGAAGCCACAAGTGTGTCTTGCAGAAGACCACAACCTGTTTATAAGCTCTGGAGGGGAGCCAAGGCCATGTGATTTCATATTTCCCAGGGGCATTGCCTTATATCCCAGACTCATATTTACTCCGATGTGCCATTAAAAGGCAAAGGAGGAGACTTACGCAGTTGCTGTTGGGACATTAAAATGATCACAGATAACCTCCTTTTGATATGGGACCAGAGAAAGATATATAGTAAAACCTGTGAAAGCCGGAACCTACGTAAGGTGGAAACCAGTCAGAGAAGAAAAGCTCAAATATTTTCCACTAAAACAAGCGATAGAAAAGTGGTAAGCCTGCACCCTGTCAAAGGCAGAAAACTTTAAGAGACCCAGAAAAACAAGGCAATCCCATTGAGTTAGGGCTTTCACAGGTTTTACTGTAGTTACCCTTTGTCCCAACACAGCAGTGTTAGGACAAAGCTGAGAACAGAGGCTTCTCACGTCAAGCCCTGGTGCCAGTGGCTGGCCTTGTGACACAGATAATCAAGAAGAGAGACTCAGAACTTCTGAAGTTCTGCTCTTGTCAATAGCCACATAGGCTCTGGACAAGTCGTTTAACTCCTTGAAATAATTATCAGGAGAGCAGGTAATGATTATACTAAGGAGTCTCTGCATCTTCTTATACCTCCACCACTACTCAGGCTGGCGGCACAGATTTCTTCTTTTAATCTTTTAGACGAAAGGCATTCCAGGTGGGGAGGGCTTGGGGCACTTCCTGACTTCAAAATAATCTATTCAAAAGTACATGCAAATGAGGAAATGAGGGAGGAGCGAAATGGTAAGAAGAGAGAGAGAGAGGGAAAGAGAGGGAAAAGAGTAAAAAGAAAAGGGAATTCAGCACTTCCATACTTGGGAGTCAGCAAACTTTTTCTATAAAGGGCCAGATAGTAAATATTTTCAGCTTTGTGAGCCATATGGACTCTTTCTCAACTACTCTGCTGTCTAGCATGAAAATAACCCTAGACAATAAAATACATAAACAAATGAGCATGGCTGCATGCCAATAAAACCATTTACAAAAGCAGACAATGGCCGTAGTTGCCAATCCCTGCTCTAGACTGTAGAAAAACTCTTGCTGAAGAGCGCCAGCATTCGTTTCCCAGAATGTTCACAGCAGCACGGTTTTTCGCACTCAAAATCGAGAGACAACCCAAACACACATCAACAGTAGGACAGATCAGCTATAGTACACTCACTCAAAAGTACACCATTCAGCCCTAAAAATGAATGAACAAGTACACATTTCAATGTGGAAGCATCTCAAACCATAAATGCTGTGAGAAAAGCTGGTCACAGAAGAAGAGATGTCATAGGATTCTATTTATGGCAAGTTCAAAAATAGGTAAAACTGAACTATGTCTCTCTCTATAAACTATGTCTATATATAGACATGCAGGAAAATAGGAAAGCAAGTGACTGACTCAACATGGAGGTCATCCCTGGCAGGGGGGCGTGGAGGGTGCAGTTAGGGAGGGGCTCCTTGGGGGCTGCTAACACTGGGTGGTGGAAACACAGGTCTACTTCCAGTTATTAATCATTACACTGTATATAGATGTGTGTGTGTATGTGTATATACAGGTAGTTCCTGACTTACAATGGGGTTCCATTCTGATGACTACTCCATCATAAGTTGGTTTTGACGTTAGCCAAATACCTCATTTTTTTAGAATTTTCATTATTATTGCCTTTTATTATCGGTATCTTCATAAATCTGATCTTTGTCTTTAGGGGTTGGGAATATTACATCTGAAAACGATGGTATCAGCAAATTACACCCTGCAACATTGTATGTAGCACATATTATTAACAATACCAAAAACCAAACCAAACCCATTGGCGTCAAGTCAATTCCAACTCAGAGCAACCCTATAGGACAGAGTAGAACTGCCCCATAGGGTTTCCAAGGAGCAGCTGGTGGACTCGAACTGTCAATCTTTTGGTTAGCAGCCGAGTTCTTAACCACTGTGCCACCAGGGCTCCTACTAAAAATAAGATGCAACAAAAAAAAGATGGCCGTAAGTGTAGTTGGTAACTCAATGCATCGTAAGTC
>NW_004443940.1:7576825-7643902 GCF_000243295.1 Trichechus manatus latirostris
TAATCAACTCGACGGCAACAGGTTTGGTTTTTTGGGCTTATATATACACCAGAAAAACCAAACTCATTGCTGTCGAGTCGATTCTGATTCATAGAGACCCTACAGGGCAGAGTAGGTCCCATTGGGTTTCCTAGGCTGTCATTTTTATGGGAGCAGATCACCAGGTCTTTTCTCCCGAGGGGCGGCTGGTGGTTTCAAACCACCAACCTTTCAGTTAGCAGCCAAGGGTTTAACCACTGTGCTTAAGCACTGCACCACCAGGGTTCCTTACATAGAAACCAAACCCACTGCGTCGAGTCAATTCCGACTCCTAGCAACCCTATAAGGTTTCCAAGGCTGTAAATCTTTACAGAAGCAGACTGCCACATCTTTCTTCCATGGAGCAGCTGGTGGGTTCAAACTGCCAACCTCATGGTTAGCAGCCAAGCACTTTAACCACTGTGCCACCAGGGCTCCTTCCCTTATGTATACATACATTATATATGCTCTTTGGAATGTCTAAGGATTCACTATTCACTATAAAGTAAGAAGAGAAGGGAAAGAAGGGACATGGAGGGAGATGAGAGCAAGAGGGTTGGGGTCTGGCACTCACTGAGGATGTAGCTTGTAGAGAGTCCCATCCACGCCCACGGTCACTTTGAGCGTGTCCAGTCCACGGTTTTCTCGTATTTTATCCACCACAGCGGCCATGCCTGCACCACAGAGCTGAGCCGCCCGCCGCGCCACCACAGCGCACACCTCCTTGACAATGATGCTGTCATCGCAGGTGCTCTCGAGCCCCAAGTGCTGCAGGATGGCACGGACCTGCAACAGTGCCAGGCAGTCACTGGCGGGAGGGAGACAGCAAAGGTCAGTCATCTGCCAGAGGGCTGCACGGCCCCAGCCCTCCCCACCGCAAGGGCCCAGCTCTCCTATAGAAGAGGCTCCGTGGGGCCTGGCCATATGGGAGCGGGCGTAAGGCCACTTTCCCTGCAAGGTTTCCTGAACTCAGTCCCCTGCTCATCCCACTATCCACATCGACCCTTCTCAAGTCTGACGAGAAAACAGCTCCCTGTTCCGGTCTACGCAAGCAAGGTCGGGTGTTGCTACTATAAAACTGATTTTTGAAACAAAAGAAAATTCACTATCTACGGATGCCACTCCTTTGGAAATAATAAAGACAGTGACGATGCCTGAATGCCACGGTTCCCAGACGCATAGCTCTTTCCCATTCATTCTCCCACTGCTGTTCCCAGGTCAGCAAGACAAGCATCACCAACCAGCAACGGACCTCTGTTCTACTCCCCCCACACTCGGTGGTCTGAAATCTCCTTGTGTACTATTTATGAAACAAACGTAAATAAGAGAAGAAAACAAACCCTAATATAAACAGGACTATTTTAGAACCCTGGATTCTTCTTCTTGCACAAAAACAGACATGCATACTAGAACACATTCTTTCTATTCAATGAAGCACAAGCCTTGGGGACTACTCATGCCAGCCATCTAGTTCCTGGCTTTCCATGTGTCTGAGAGTAATGACACAGTATTAATTTTTAAAGGGCTCTGGAAGTCCCTGCTCTAATTTAGAGCAGACTCTTCTGCCTTA
This sequence comes from Trichechus manatus latirostris, assembly GCF_000243295.1. Classification (NCBI taxonomy): domain Eukaryota; kingdom Metazoa; phylum Chordata; class Mammalia; order Sirenia; family Trichechidae; genus Trichechus; species Trichechus manatus. The sequence continues at coordinate 7,578,414 of NW_004443940.1, forward strand.
GACTAGAGAGGGGGCTGGGCTTCACGAGCAGCTGCAAGGCATGTTTCTGTATTGCCTGAGGGTCTAACCTTCACTAAGTCCAGATCACCTTACCACCCCAGCCAGCAGTTAGGAAGAACCCCCAAGTCAAGCACAAGTACTTTTAATAGGTTACCCTCCTCTGGGCATTTCAATTTACATCCTAGGGGCAGGTATCTTCCTGCCTTTGATATTTGGTCTAAAACCCAACAATATTACTCTGCATGGGCTCATGACAACGTCGCATACAGTGTTCTTCATGAAGATGTTATATACTTGCCCTTAAAATGTCAGCTGTCCATCTTGTTAGTTGCCGCCATGAATGTTCCAACTCATGGTGACCCCATATACGACTGAATGAAATGTTGCCGATCCTACACCATCTTCATGATCACTGGTATGTGTATCCTTTGTTACAGCTATTGTGCAGTGCTTTCCAACCTAGGGGGCTTATCCGTCAGCACCATATCAATGTCCTGTCTGATCCATTGGTTTTCATTGGCTAATTTGCAGAAGGAGATCACCAGGCCTTTCTGCCATGTCTGTCTTAATCTGGAAATTCTGCTGAAGAATCTGCCCACCACAGGTGATCCTGCTGGTATTTGAAATACCGGTGGCATAGCTTCCAGTATCATAGCAACACGCAAGCCCCCACAGTAGGACCAACTGTCCATAAGAAGGTCCTTTAAACACTACAGGTATAAATGCATTAGCTTAATTAAACTGACCTGTATGTAAGCCATGCCCTGATCTTACATGAGCTGTGGAAATCCTTCAGCTTGTCTCTCCATAAGAAGAAAGAAAGACACATTCCCACCCTACCACAGACCTAAAACTCTCACCTCTCAATCTGAGACAGGAACTTGGTTTCAAAGATTCCCCTTGTCTTGAGTCGCTCTGAGATGCGGCCTCGGAAGAGGAGTCCACGCTTGGTGAAATCGATGAGGATGTTGCGAACAATCTCGCCCAGGTACATGCCACTGATCATTTTCTCGAACCTGCAATATGGGTAATGTTTATGGAATTAAGTAGGAAGGTGGTGAGATGTATTGAGACAGGGCAGACCAGCTCAGTCACCCCCATGCATTAGAAAGGGGAGGGCATACAGTTCCCCTTGGAGGAAGAGAAAATGCTACTCCATTCACTTGGGCAGGGTTCCTGGTATCCACTCACACTTGCCCACCACCAACACCTTCAGCATAACTGAGCCCCGTGCCTGAGACTCATGGGGCTCCCCAGGATCAGCCCCACCTTCTGGGCTCATTTCCTTTCCGAGGCTTATTCCGAACTCCTCAAGAAAGAACACACACCTTCACCCCCACCACATTTCTAGGGAGAAGGGTAGGATGCCAAGTCTTAATGCCTAACTTCACTTGGCATTTGCATGCTTTCTCTTTGACCCAACAGCAACTAACAACAACTCCTTTGTTCAGTAAGAGCTATCTTAACATCTTGAGAGAGAACTAGGATCCTGCGAAATGCTACTGGAGAGGATCCAATCCCACATCACTGTCCAGGCCTGGGGTACATGTAACAGGACCCACGTGTGGTTGGGTGCCTACCTCTGTTTGCCAGGGTTGAGAGAAAGCTCATCCACGGCCACATCAAATTCAGTGCAGAAGTCGTCTAGGCATCCATTGTCCCCAAAGGCACCCCACTCCATGTTGACACACATCCGCCCTTCCTCCCCTTCCACCAGCTCCACATTCCGCATCTCCTCCATGTAGCAAGCATTGCTGCCCGTGCCTGCCAATCAGAGACATCCAGCCATCTTCCTACCCATCCAAGGCTATGTATCCTGTGTAGTAAGTAATTTGCCTCACCTAAAGACAGGTTGGGCTTTTGTCTTGATTCCTAGGGGGTAACCTCTAAAGCCTTGGGATTGGACGCCTCCGTTATTCATGATTATTATATTCATTGTTATTATTCAATAGTTTATGCTAAAGAGAGGATTCAGGCTGGGGGCTGGCCACACCAAAAAGACCAATCATGTGATTAGAGGGGTGGGGCTTTGGGCCATGTAATACTGACCTAGAGGAAGACAGTTGCTGAAGACTGAGTTCAACTACATGAGCAATCAATCAATCAATCATGCCTACATAATGAAGCCTCAATAAAAACTCTGGCCACTGAAGCTCAGGTTAGCTTCCTGGGTTGGCAATATTCTGTGCACATATCGCTACACATCACCAGGAGAGTGACATGTCTCTGAGGACACAGAAATTTCACGTTTGGTACCCTCCCAGCCCCCAATTCTACTCTATGCATTTCCTCCTTTGGCTGGTTCTGATTTGTATCCTTTTGCTATAATAAAACTATAATCATAAGTATAGTGCTTTCCTGAGTTCTGTGAGTCGTTCTAACAAATTATCAAACCCGAGGGAGTCCATGGAAACCTCCAAATTTGTAGCTAGCTGATCAGAAGGGAGGGTGGCCCTGGGCATACCCTAACTTGAGGCTAGTGTCTGAAGTCCTGGGCAGACTTGGCAGCCTAGAGGACTGTGCCCTTAACCTTGAGTTCAGCCAACTCCGGGCAATCCCTATGCAGGAAGGACAGTCTGGGTCCTTACCAACGATGAGGCCGACTTCACAGTGAGGATCCTCATAGCCACAGGTCATCATCGTTCCAACTGTGTCGTTCACCACAGCGACCACGTCTAGGTCAAACTCCTGAAAGGGCAGAAGCAGATCCTCAGTCCACAAATGAACCACAATATTCTTACAATATTCTAGACACTTGCAAGGGAGATTTATATGAATATGAAATTTATCCTACACAGCATGGCTCATTTTCTCATCCCATTTAAGTCTCTAGTCAAATGTCACCTTCTCACAGCAGCCTTCCCTGACTACACTACTTAAAACAGTGTTCCTTCCCCAGTCCCACCCACACTATCTACCCTCCTCACTCAACTTCAGTTTTCTTCATAGTTCTTAATCGCACCTGGCATTAGATTGTGAGTTTGTTTTCAGAACGTATGCTTCACATAGGCCAAGACTTTGTTGTGGTCACTACCAAACCCTCAATGCCTTGACACACAGTGGACACTCAATAATTGCCCAATGACTAAGTTAATTCCTCGCTCAACCAATGCCATTACACTTAATGTCTCCTCACTTTCTGAACACACAGATAATTGTAGGCACTGGAGGGCTGAACCCAGGCCATGTCCCTCCCACCTCTCGCCGGTGAATCGCTTCCTTCAGCAGGGTGACCACGTCCTCGCCCTCGCAGCCGGACACCTTGAAGCCTTTTGTCCACTGGAGGAGGATGCTCTAAAAATGACACGTGATCAGGGTTGAGGGTTATCAGGGAACGGCTCCTGAGTCATTCCCAGGGGCCTGGCTGTGCTTCTAGTTCTCATCTTCACAGATGAGACAGATTCCCTGAAGTAACCAGTGATCTTGCCCACCGATGTTTGGAAACCCGTTTCTAAGGAGCACTTATTTTGGTTTGTTAAGCACCTACTCTGCACCAGGTACCCAGCTAAGCACATCATATGCATTACATCATTTAATCCTCACAGCAACCTTATGAAACATTCAACAATACCAACCCCCTTTTTCAGCAACTGAGGCTCTGAAGTAACTTACCCAAGCCTATAGCTTAGAGAGGAGGACTTCCCCCCAGATCTGACAACTCCAACACATGGGTTCACAAGCACCAGGCAGCGTCGTTCATCTTCTCACTTCATTCAAGTCTCTACTCACATGTCACCTCCTCACAGAGGCCTTCCCTGACTGAACTATTTACAATAGTACCCTTCCCCAGCCCCACCCACACTATCTGTCCTCAGCCAACTTCATTTTTCTTCATAGCTGTTAATAGCACCTGACATTGTTCTAGTCACTTGCTTCCTTCACTGTGCAAAGCAGCTTGCCCTGTGCCCTTACTTCAGAAGGGGCAGTGTGCATCTCTTCATTTCCAAATTCCAGTATACAGTGAGCAAGCGGCCTGCCCATAGCCAGGGTGACACCTGGGCTTCTCCCTCACCCCTCCAGGCTGCCCAGAGTCCTCTGTGGGCCCCTCATCATTAATGTGGCCTTTGCTATGTCACAGGGCCCCCTGGGAGCAGATGCATAGTGGCCTTGAACATGGGAGAGATATTTTCGGTTTTGTTCCCTGGTGTCCTCTCTGCTGCCGCAGCCCATCAGAAAACAAACGTCAGGGCCTCCCAGACCCGAGAGGTCAGCACCTATAAGTGAGCTGTGTGCTCTCACCATCCGCCTGCCTGCATGGTTTCTCCAGGCCTTGCTCTGTCGTTCATGCCCAGGCGTTTGGAAACATAAGCCCACCTGGATGTGTCTGACTGTGCTCAGATTCTAGGAGATTTGGAAAACAAAGGACAATCTGCTCAGAGTCCTGGGTTACACGTCTGCTTCCAGACAAGTGAGTGCTTACCTGTAACCATTTTTCTTATCGACAAGTTAGCTTCACATCTCTGACAAAATCTTCTGTTTGACAGTTTAAAGCTTACAGAATGTTCAAGTAACATAATCTCAGGTGATACTTAGTAATAAGACAAGCAGAGGCCCCAGCAGCTGGGGAAACTTGCCCAAGGCTACCAGCTAGTAAAAGCAGCTCTGGGACTCTAGGCTCAGCGTCCTGCTCAGCACCTGCTGATTTTCCCATCAACAGGATGATCTCACCAACGCCAACGTATAGACCCATCTCCAGCTTTATTTGCTCCTAATTTTTATGATTCTAGACTTAATACAAGTCCTCACAGAAACGTGGAAATCTAGAATAAAATAAAGTAAAAGGACCTATAATCTTATAATTCAGACAGAAATAGTTAACATGTTGTTATGGATTAAATTGTATCCCCCCAAAATACGTGTTGAAACTCTAACGTCTACACCTGTGGATGTAATCCTGTTTGCAAATAGGAGTCCCTGGGTGGTATAAACCGTGAATGCTCTCAGCTGCTAAACGAAAGGTTGGTGGTTTGAGTCCACCAGAGGCACCCTGAAAAAAAGGCCTGGTGATCTACTTCCAAAAAATCAGACATTGAAAACCCTGTGGAACACAGTTCTACTCAGACACACGTGGGGCTGCCATGAGTCAGAGTTGACTCAGTGGCCACTAGTTTGTCATGTTAGTTAGACCACACCAGAGCAGGGTGGGTTCTAAATCTAATCCCTGTGGTTATAAGTTATACAGTCCCTCAGAAACCATCACTTCTTCGCCTGCGTCCCTCCATGGGCGTCCCCTCCCACCCGTACACAGGCAGAGGGCAGCCCGACGGCCTGGCTGGATGAAGGCTGCCCCCAGACCCTGGGCGGACGGCAACTCCTTCTGGGCCGCTTGCCAGAAGACCCCAGGTGACACAAAGGCCCTGGGGAAAGGGAGTCTAAGGCAAAGAAGAAACAAAGTGGCAGATGCCACTTGTGGGTGAGCCAGAGCCTGGAGAGGAGCCCCTGGAACGTGTTCAAGAGGCCTGAGTGCAATGTGGTAGTGAAGGTCTTCAGGTAAACCTTCCTTAACGGAGCATTTCCCAAAATGTGCTCCAACACATGTTGATGGGCACTGGAAAGTGCTGGATTAAGCAGGGTTTTTATTGCACAACTTCCCTAAACCTTAACCATTCTATCGTACATGATGAATTTACCTCAGAGGGAGAAGACTACGAGGCACTTAGACAAAACTCAGTTGAGCAACCTGAGGGGTTGGTGTCCCAGGGACCCTGTGGGAAACGCTGGCTTTTCCTCGGCACTGGGGCAGGTGCCTCTGTTCCGGCTAAGCTAACTCTATCAGTGTTCGGCTGATAACTGAAGGGTCAGTGGTTAGAACCCACCAGCCACTTTGCAGGAGAAAGATGTGGCATCCTGCGGACTACAGCCTTGGAAACCCCATGGTGGCAGTTCTGCTCTGTCTTAGAGGGTTGCTATAAGTCGGAATTGACACAATGGCCACAGGTTTGGTTTGATTTTGCGTGTCTTCAGGGCTTCAGCTTCTCATTGGTGCCACGTTCCAAACAGCAGTTCTTACTAAGGCTGTTTCTTCAGCCCAGTGTGTGAGTATCTTGAAGCAGAAACCATGCCTTCTGTAGCCTGGTGACTGCGACCGCAGCATACTGTACACATGTAGCAGGCATGGAGGCTTCTAGACAACTGACAGAGACATAGAGGAACAAGTACTTACAGAAGACTATCCTGATACCTAACATGCCAACAATCAGCCCCGATCCAACCTCCAGCATGGCCTCGTCAGCCCTCACTCCACTTCTCAATACATTCATCTCCAGACTAGCTGGAGCTATTCTGGAATTTCCAGCCACCCGCTTTGTCCATCCAAGGAAGTGCAAAGGAAATGAAAACCAAAGGTGAGACTAGGGAAGAGTTAGGGCATCCAAGCAACAACAGGAGATGGAAGGAAAACTGTCCTGAGCCCAATACAAGGGTCTCAGGAACAGGACAGCATAATTGAGGGCATCGGCTCAGGTGTTCAAATCGTGGCTTGGACAGTCCCAAGCTATGTGACCTGGAGCAAGGTACCTGGCACCTCTGTAGGCCTTCTTTTCCTTTCTGCAAAATAGGCGTACAAACAACTACCTTAAGTGGTTGCTGTGAGGGTTAAACGAGATAATGCATATACAAAGTCTAGTATCATGCTAAAAATATGCTATTCGTTAATATTTTGATTAGCATCATCATCTTCGTCCTAGCCGAGCTAACCTACTCAACCTCCACCAGTCCTGACTTCCTCGTTCCCATCGCTAGGCCCCTCCTCCCCAATGATCACGCATGCCCTTCTTTCTCTCCTCTTAGCACAACTTTCTCCCCTGCCAAATTCCTGCTCCTCTGTGGATGCTCGAGAGTCAGCAAAGCCCCTCGGAGAGCCCCTCCCGGAAGGCACTGTTACCTCATCCAGTCTGTTCTGATGGCAGGGGAAGGAGAAAGTGAAACCCAGAGGCAGGGACACGCCCTTCATGCCCATGTACTCGAGGAAGTCGGCAATGCACTGGACGATGTGGTCAAAGAGCTGTGGGGAGAAGTCAGGGTGATGACGGAGGGGCTCAGGGCAGGCTGCCCCCTGGCAGGGCCTGAGCATGAGCCCCAGGCCTCTACCCAGGAGAAACGCAAGGCTCAGGTGCAAACCTGAGTGAAGGCCAAGCCGGGGCCCTAGGCCCACTAGCCCTCCCTGGGACCATAGTGAGCAGAGAAAGGGCCGTCCCCACAGGTGGATGTCTACTGGGCCCCCCTCAGCCCCCTGAAGGCACCACCTGCCTCACCTCGTCCCCTGTACCATGCATGACATCCTGCGGGATGGGGTAGATCTTGTTGTGCATCTCTACCCCACGCCGTTTCCCGTTCCGCACACGTACCAGCAGGACCCGGAAGTTCGTCCCCCCCAGGTCTAAGGCCAAGAAGTCACCTTTCTCTGGAAAATAAGCCAGGGAACATGATGAGTTGGGGCATCACCACTTCCCCACAGCAGAGAGTGCCAGGGTCTACAGCACCTTCCCCTGACGGGGGCCTCTCGCTGGAGCCCCTTGATAAGCTCGGGGGTGATGGACTATGATCCCCAGCTAATAGTAAAGACAAGTAAGTTCCCCAAGGCCAGACTGCCTTAGAGGTTCTCAAATAAGTTCAAGTGGTGGGACCCTAGAAGGCACAATGAGCTCTGCAGAACCCAGGAAATGCTGATACAGTACACATAAAAATATCCAAATGCACCATTCACGCTAAATCAAATGCCACCATATATTAGATTATTCTAGAATAGAGAAGGAACAGCAGAGCTCAACTCTTTAAGGAAAACTGAAGGGAGATCTTTTAAAATGAGAAAACCCTCCTTTGTGGGGCAATTACAATGTGCCAGGTGTTGTGCCCCATGCCTCACACACCGATTTCACTCAACCCTTAGGAAGGATTTCATTGCTCTTTTATGGAAAAATGCAGCCTGACCAAGCCAGGCTCAGTCACTCACCCAGGGCCACACATCTGGAACAGGGTAGAGCAGGGACCCAATCCCAGTCTCTGAAACCTGCTCATTGATCATGTTTCTCTGAATTGGAAAAGGGTCACAGTGTCTTAGGTTAGAATACCTAGCCCAGGGATCAATAATCTTTTTCTATAAAAGGCCCGGGAGTAAACATTTTAGGCTTTGTGGGTCAAACAGTCTCCATTACAACTACTCAATTTTGTCATGGTAGCACAAAGCAGCCACAGACAATATGTAAACAAGTGGGCATGGCCAAGTGTCAATAAACCTTATTTACAAAAACAGGCAGTGGGCCAGATTTGACCCACGGGCCAGAGTTTGCTGACCCTTGAACAAGGCCAATGTGATGGTTCAGCGAGCTGGCCCTGGAACTTCCTGGGTTTCAATCCCAGATCTGCCCTTTTCTAGCTGTGTGACCTTGGACAGGTTTCTTAACTTCTCTGTGCCTCAGTTTTCTGGCAAGCATATCAATGTCAACAGTGAATAAAGATTAAATGAATTAAATATTTGTCAAGTGCTCATAGAAGTGTTTGACATATAGTAAGCATTCAGTAAGTATTGACTATTATTACTCTTCCATTTTTAGCGGAAGAATGCCTAAGTCAAGCTTATTAAAAAAAAAAAAACCTGTTGCCGTCAAGTCGATACCGACTCATAGTGACCCTATAGGACAGAGTAGAACTGCCCCACAGGGTTTCCAAGGAGCAGCTGGTGGATTCAAACTGTTGACTTTTTGGTTAGCAGCCATAGCTCTTAACCACTGTGCCACCAGGGTTTTGGTCAAGCTTATAGATCAATAGAATTCCCTAGTAATACAGTCGAAGAAGCATGTTCAGGTCCAATGCTAAGGCTAAGGGAGCTCCCCTAGAGCATCAACACAGCCCTGCTGTGTACCTGTGCCATCAGGGGTGGCACACACATAGGTGGGCAGCATCTTGACGGGGGCATTGGCATGCGTCTCCTTTCTCAGGCCTTGCTCCATTTCCACCTTCATCCTCCTCTTGACCTCTAGCAGCTGCTCACGGCTCAGCATCAGAGGCTCCAGGGTCTTCTGACGGGCTCGGTGTTGATCAGCCAGCCGGTAGGCCACCGCTGTCACCATGGCCGCCCCCTTGCCACTGCCATCCTCGGAGCGGAGAAAGCGGACATCACAGTCGGGCACCAGGCGGCGCACGGTCTTGTGAAGACGCTTGGCGAAACTGCAGTCACCAAGATGGGGAGACAGGAGCCCATGGTTAGGGTCAGTGGTGCGTTTGGTTGGGCAGGAGCTCACCACCTCAGCCCAAATGCCATGAGCACCTGTAGGAGCAGATGCTGGCCTAAACATACCCTCCCCTTCTACCCCAAGGTAGGGGTCACCGTATAAAAACTGATATTCAACCGTGATGATTCTGGCTAGGTTCTTTGACCCCCATGCTGAAACGAAAGGACCCCTCTAAGAAGCCACTATCCCCCACATGAGGTCACATAAAACCTCCCCTTCCTAATCGAACTGGCCCACTGGCTCGTCTGCCCAGCATAGGTACAGTCGGCTTCTTTGCTGAAGCAGCCCCGGTGAAATCAGGTGATTCCAGCTCCATTTTTCATGTTTCATCACTCATTTCATTAGATCCTGCCTGGGAAAGACCCAAAATAGAGAACCTAGAAATTCTTCTAGACATGGTCCTCTCTTTGGTGAATTTCTGCCAATGATCCTAAAGTGGTCTGAAGAGCTGAGGACACTAGTCATGTTCAGCAAGAAGTTCTCTGGGAGGAGGCTGCTTTGAGCCCTGGTCTCCAGAGCCTCACTACTCCAACTGTGGTCTGTGGCCTGCAGCATCTGCATCACAGTTTCTCTCTCCTGCTAGAAATGCAGGATGATCTCAGGCCCACTCTAAACCTTCTGGACCAGAGTCTGCCACTTGAAAACATTCTGGGTGATTCATGGGCACATTAATGATTTTGAAGCACTGGGCTAGGAGACTGGGAAATCTCAGGGCTGGGGCCTTCTGCATTAAACAATTAAGTTAATGATGGTGCAGTGATCTGGCACTCATAAGACGTAAAAGACTTCTCCTAGATTCCAAGTGAAATTTGAAAATTTTGGCACATATGACCCAAAGATCAAGGCAAGGTAGGATCAATTCAATACCAAGGCCACCCGAGGAAGTTGGCAACTCACTAGACTGGGGCAGCCCCTGGAAGAGGACACGGCACCTGAAGGGATCCCCAAAGGTCGTGAGGGAATCAGAAGAGAAAGAAGTAGATAGAAACATTAACTCCCACAGAAGGGTGGCAAAAAGACCCCCAGTGGCCAAAGGAACTCAAGTAGAGCCCAAGCCATCAATATCCTTCAGAAACCACCTCCTTCCACAAAGGAAAACACCTTCCCAGTTTCCAATGGCCCTTTTGGGCTCTTAGCCCTTTTATTCTACAAAGACTCTCAAATCCATGGTCCATCTACACCCCTAGAATGCAAAACGGAGCTGGCCTGTGCTCATGGAGTCACTCAGGTCTCCTGAGCTTGTCAGAGGTCCCCAGGTGCTCTGGAGTTCAGCCTCGCCCAGTCCCCTGAACGCTGACTCACTGGGGGTGTTTCTTGTAGACGGAGCCGTCAACCCCAATGGTGGACCGCAGCCGCTCCTCTCCCTTGTTCTCCTTGATGCGCCGCAGCACGGCCGCCAGAGTCGCCCCACACAGGTTGGCTGAGCGTGTGGACACAATCTGGCAGATCCGGTGAGTGGCCACACAGTCTTCCTGTGTCGGATCCAGTCCCAGTCGCACAAGGGTCTCTCGGGCCTTCCAGACACCGTCCTTCTCCCTGGGGAAACAGAGAGAGACAGCATGTGGGCACTGTGTACAGCCCATTGTGGTCAGTGGGAGAGGGGGTATGTGGGCTGGCAAGGAAACCTGTCAGCTCAGCACACCCTACCTCCTAGGAAGAATAGACACACACTTCATGCTCTGCCACCTATAGGGGGTAGAACACCACTTATGCACATACTATGTAAGGACAAGGTCCTATTCTTGGTCCTTTACACACCAAGTTGTGTGTGTGAGTTTGTGGTATGTTTGCTTGCTTGGGGGTAAGGTTGAAGGAAGGGTGTCTCTGCCACCAACCACCTCTGAACATGTGAATCCAGCCGTGGGGCCCACCATATTTCCCCGTGATAAAGCAGTAAGAGTCAATTTCCCACCACTCCTCCCCATGAACATCACAGATTATTGGCCTCTGGTATATCAGGTGAGAAGGACAAAACATGGGGGAGTGTTGGCTACCTATTCCAACTTTACAGGGTGAGGCAGCATTTCACAAGGGAGCTGGCACTGTCTACCTGTGCCTAAAGATGATGTTAAAGGACTTGAGTATGGCATAGCCCCCCTTCTTAGGCATTTAGGGGAACTAAGTGCCTCACAAATATGAGGACTTTCATCCCTTGGGGTATAGCAATCGAGTAGGCACAGTTCTTCCAAGAGTTTCCACTTAAAGCCAAGTCATTCAAACTATTTCATGGCTCCCATTAGCACCAGAATCACCTCTTCACCACCACCTGGTCCCTGAAGGAACAAGACCTCCTCAATCTTCAAGTAGAAGTCTCCAGTACAGGAAACTAGACCCCAGTCTTTGGATATTGTTAACTGAGTAATAAAAACAAAAATCAGTTCATCCCCCTCCCTACCCCTGCCAATCTGTAAAAACACAAGTTTCAGCTCTACTCAACAGAAGCCAGAAATAGGTAAAACTGTGGGGTACCCAAGGACCTATTTTTCTGTTATGAAGCAGAGGTCAGGATAGAGTCCTCTTTGAGAATGGTCAATAGGGAAGGAGATGTCAGAGCTTCAGGAGAAGGGAAAGGAAACAGGTGAAAATGAGTCATCAAGGGCAGGGCAGGATCAACTGGGAGCCTCATGCTATAAAACAAGGCCAGAGCCAGGCAGTCCCACAAGGGCAAGAGACGTGGTAGGACACACTGGTGGTTCAGTGGTAGAATTCTCACCTTTCATGCAGGAGACCCAGGTTCAAGTCCCAATGCAATTCCCAACCAATGCACCTCATGCATAGCCACCACCAGTCTGTCAGTGGCGGTTTGCATGTTGCTATATGCAGAACAGGTTTCAGCAGGGCTTCCAGACTAAGATAGACTAGGAAGAAAGGCCTAGTGGTCTACTTCTGAAAGTCAGCCAGTAAAAACCCTGTGAATCAAAATGGTCCAGTCCTGTTGTGCATGGGCTCACCAGGAGTTAGGGGCCAATTCGACAGCAGCTAACAACATCAGGGCAGTGACACAAAACCCCAGGCCCACCATGGCCTACATTGGGCAAGGCCCTCTGGTGGTCCACAATTGAAGGGTCATTCCCCAACTGCCTGTCTGCCCTCCCAGGGACCCAGTGAAGACGGAGGTGGCAGGGCCAGAAGCTTACCCTTCAATATCTGAAACATCCTTGGTCTCAAAGCGGCCTGTGATGAGGAGCTCTGGGCTGAGCTTCCCCCCGAAGAGCAGCTCCTCCTTGGCCATCTTCACTAGGATCAGCCTCACCAGCTCCCCCATGTACATCCCACTGATCATCTTCTCAAATCTGCAGGAAGACACAGATCCCCCGCAACAAGTCCCTGCTGTCAATGAATTCACAACTCCGGAAACAAGATGTATACATGTAAAGCTCCAACACACATTAGAGGCTGGTGCACAGCTAAGGGCTAATGTGTGCAGCACTTTTGAGGACTGAGATGTGTGGAGAAGGGACAGCTCAGCGGGGGCTGGAGGAGCTGGGGAGCTTGGGCTGGTCTCTGCAGGCTGTGTAGGCCCTGAACCATGCAGAAGAGGCCTTTCGGCAGCCAAACTAAACATCCAGGGAGTGCATTCTGGAACAGCCTGACTTTTTAGTTGAAGTAAGTTAACAAGGCTGCTAACCAAAAGGTTGGTGGTTAGAACCTACCCAGCAGATCCAGAGGAGAAAGACCTGACGATCTGCTTCTATAAAGATTACAGCCAAGAAAACCCTCTGTCTCATGGGGTCACTATGAGTTGAAAATCAACTCAATGGCATCTAACAACAACAATTTAATGTGTAGGGTAGTGATTTTTTTAATTTTTCTTTTGCAAGGAAATACTTTAAAGTAAAATCTTATGTAGGGCTCCAATATTTATTTTCAAGAAAAAAAGAGAGCCAGCCTAATGAAACGGGGGGCAGAGGCCAGTGACCCTCAGCCCACACCGCCCCTCTCCCTGCCAGCCCTCCGTGGAATCCTGAGAACACAGTGTGGAAACAACTCAGGTTGGGGGCAGGTTGGGACAGATGAGCAGAGGCCTAAATATCACGCAGTCTCAGGAATCTGAGAGTGAGGCCCGGCGGAAGTTTCTGAGCAGGTAAGTGACAAGATAAAAGGCCTGTTAGAAAGGCAGGGGCCACCCACCAAGCTGAGGGGGCCATCAGGTAATTTATTTTTCCAACACTAGGTGACACTGTTTTCTTTTTTGAAAGAGTCTCTCTGGCTAGGAATATGACAGTGAAAACCCAGCCTTTGCAATTCTGTTTGGCAAAGCAGGCCCGTTTCTTATTATTTCACAGAGGATCTGTGTCCTAGAGAGAGGAGGCACCAGGGCTTGCCGGAACTAAGTAGAACGGGATGCAGCAAGGCCCAGAGCAGGGGAGTAGGTGGACCGGACGTTACCTACTGCCATTGACAACAGACGAAACCAATGCCCCCGGGAAGTGACCGGCTCAAGACTCAAAGGCTAAGAATGGCAGAAATGGAGCTAAATGGACAGCTGGCAAGTTGTCTGAACACAGGGTGCATTGAAAACGTTTAAGCGCCAGCACGGGAACAGTGCCCGGGCACAGCCCTGCATAAACAGTAGGAACTCTGTCTGCTTTCCCATCTTCTCCCACCTGAGCAAACCATAACGCTGGTTCTACAGGAGGTGAGGGCATGGAGGAGGCTAGGCTCTGGAGTGAGAGTGGCTTTTTAAAATTTTTACTGCAGTTTTTAAAACACTTTGTTTCAGTCAGCATTTGGAATATGTTTACGTAGAAACATACCAAGAGGACAGAAAGTTGTCGGTAATGACTACAGGGCTGCCATGGTTGACAATTTAGTATATGTTCTCCCAATCTCTGCTTTGTCTAAGGACAAGTCAGTGGTGTATTGACAAGGCTTAGTTGGCAATTTTGTCTTTTAACACTTCAAAGTTATATGGCTACTTGGAATGACTTGGGTGTGCCTCATTAACGGAGGCAGGTATTGAGTGACTTTTCACCCCATAAACCTCTCACCACCCAGCACAGACACAACCAGTGTGTTTCTAAGAAAGTTACAGGTAAACGAACTCACGTTTCACCATGTGAGAGAAACTTGTGACTTAAATAAGCTGTACTTTGAAGAAGCAAGGACTCCCCTGTAAAGAAAAAGGCTACCCACTGCTGTCTGGTTTATAGGGTTGGAATTCTCCTCTCAAAGTGGACTTCTGCACTGAAAGCTTTCCTAAACAACCATGGCCACAAGAAGATTCAAAACGTTTTGCAATGGCCTTCAGCGCCTGTAGCAATCACCTGTTTCAAGATCTTCATATGGCACACGTTTGTGAGAGGGAAATAATGTTTTTTGAGTCAAAAGTAACTAAAAACCAAGTCTGGACAGGCTGGAGAGTGTAGCATCCGAAGTGTTAGGGGCCCTCTCCAGTCCACCCCTGGGGGCTGATATAGATGGTTACATCCGAGGACAGTGTTTGGGCCACAGGGTGCGGGGAAAGAGGCCAACGGGAGTCCTTAACCAACTTTTCCAGTAGGCACTGGGTCGACCTGTAGCAGGGGCAAGAGGTCCTGGGACTCCTTGGGGTTCAGCCTAACTCAGCCTGAGGTCTGAGTCAGAATCTCAGCCAGTAAATTGGGAGCTGACTGTCCAAGCCTTGTCCTCTGGGCAGTGACAGGGTGGCAGCTACAAAAGAATATTGCAGAGACCCCAATCTTGGCCATCTCAACACGGCTTCTCTTATGTTGCTTAAAAAATGTTTCTATGGAAAATTTACAAATAGAAGACAGAAAGAAAAGAGCAGGGCCACACACTTAGAACACAATCTTTTAAAATGACTGGTCTGAAGGACATAGTCAAATTATTGGTGATAATCTGATTTATCTGCTTGCCCTATCTTTTTAGAGCCATCTCAGCAATTTATAGTCACAGTGTGCATAATAAACTCAGCATCCCCATAACCGGTGGGTGTCTTTGGCAATCCTTTAGGGATGTAAGACTGTAAAGAAAAGCATGAGGACCACCACTCAGCCCTGGCCCAGTCCCAAGCTCAGCTCCCGGGACCACCACCCCCAGCCCGAGCCCACTTGCACACAGGGGGTCCTGCTCACAGTTGCTTTCCAGGGTTCAGCGAGCCCATGTCGATCTCGTGGTCAAACTCGGTGCGAATGTCATTGAGCACGCCATCGTCCCCAAAGGCCCCCCACTCCATGTTGATGCACATTCGCCCCTCGTCGCCCTCCACCATGTCGATGTGGCGCATCTCCTCCATGTAGCAGGCGTTGCTGCCCGTGCCTGGCCAAAGCAATGGACTGCTCAGTGTCCACTCACACCGTCCTCTGCCCCCACTCCATGTCTTCCTTTTACCTCCCCCATCCTGCTCTAAGACCGCCCAAGTGGCTGGGGGTGCTCACTGCAGACTTCCACGGCATCCCAATACACATCCCAATCCTCTACCAGCCTGAACTCCACAATTAAACGGAACACCAATGGACAGGGCACGCAGCCTTCATGTGGCCCTGAGCATTTACACTGCACTTTCCTCTTGGCCCCTCAGCCAAATGCAGAAACTTAACGCTCTTGAAGGATGTCTCTGATACCACGCCACCACAAGCAAAAGTAGAATCACAGGGTCCTGGTTCAGCCTGCCAAAGTGACCACATCAAAAACCAAAACCAAACCCACTGCCATCGAGCTGATTCCCATCCATAGTGAAACTATAGGACAGAACAGAACTGCCCCTTAGAGTTTGCAAGGCTATAACTCTTTACGGAAGCAGACTGCCACGTCTTTCTCCCGCAGAGTGACTGGTGGGTTCAAATCACCGACCTTTCAGTTAGTAGCCAAGCGTTTAACCACTGTACCACTGGGGCTCCTTAGTGACTGCACCACTTATCTTCAAATATGAAGTTCAAAGGAACACCCAGGCTACCAACCCCTTCTCCCTTCCATTCCACACCCCCATCCACTGGCCAACACCAGCCCTCATGCCCCAGGGTTCACTCACCCACAATGAGACCGATCTCGCAGTTGTGGTCATCATAACCACAGGTCATCATGGTCCCAACTGTGTCATTCACCACAGCCACAACATCAATATCAAAGTCCTGTGGGGATAAAACAAAGGCTTCAACCATCACAGAAGGTTACAGATGTGAAGACAGAAAAAGCAGCATGCCACACAGCTCAGGTGCAACAGTGATGCCCGTCACTGACCCTAGTCAGAACGAAGAAGGTTAGAGCCGAATATCCGGCTCCAGATCCAGTCTAGCAGCAACTCACTCCACACTCTGCTTGTCCTCGTTACAGAGGACTTTCCTGACACAGGCCCCTGCAATCTTTCTTATAGCCATCACTGCATTAAGAGACTGTCTTAACTTGCCTTGTCTTCTCCTCTCTCCCTCCCAACAATTCCTTCTGTGGTAAGACCTTTATTTTGTATTCTCTCTGCCCGTTTCATACTGATGTCAACATAATCCCTACTTTCTTAGTTGACAGTGATATTCAAGTCTTTCTCAAGTTAAGAAGTAAAGGGTTTTTCTGGCACGAAGACTAAGATTTTTTATTCACTGTGCTAATCTAGAAAGCCCAACAACATCTGATCACATAGAAGATTATTGGTTCAACAAAAAAAAACGATCTTTGTTGGTTACAAGGGATGGGAGGGGTGGGGGGGAATACTAAATAGACAATAGACAAGTAGTAACTTTGGTGAATGGTAAAACAGTACACAATACTGGGGAAGCCAGCACAACTTGTACAAGGAAAGGTCATGGAATCTCCATAGACACATCCAAACTCCCTGAGGGACTGAGTTGCTGGGCGGAGGGCTGTGCGGACCATGGTCTCAGGGAACATCTAGCTCAATTGGCATAACATAGTTTATAAAGAAAATGTCCTACATTCTACCTTGGTGAGTAGCATCTGGGATCTTAAAAGCCTATGAGCAGCCATCTAAGATACTCCACTGGTCTCACCTCTTTGGGAGCAAGGGAGAATGAAGAAAACAAGATACAAGGGGAAGTTTAGTCCAAAGGACTAATGGACCACAACTACCACAGCCTCCACCAGACTGAGTCCAGTACAACTGGATGGTGCCTGGCTACCATCGACTGCTCTGACAGGGATCACAACAGAGGGTGCTGGACAGAGCTGGAGAAAAATGTAGAACAAAATTCTAACTCACAAAAAAATACCAGACTTACTGGCCTGACAGAGATTGGAGAAACCCTGAGAGTATGGCCCCCAGACACCCTTCTAGCTCGGTAATGAAGTCACGCCCGAGGTTCAACCTTCAGCCAAATATTAGACAGCCCCATAAAACAAAAAGTGACTAATGGGGCACAACAGTCCAGGGACAAGGACTAGAAGGCAGGAGGGGACAGGAAAGCTGGTAATAGGGAACCCAAGGTTGAGAAGGGACAGTGTTGACATGCAATGGGGTTGTTAACCATTGTCATAAAACAATATGTGTACTGTTTAATGAGAAACTATTTGTTCTGTAAACCTTAATCTAAAGTACAATAAATAAAATAGAAATTAAAAAGATTATTGGTTCAGCATGGCAAGGGAAGAAGAAAAGAAATCTTCTCCTTAAGAAGAGTCCCAGAAAGTTCTCATGCTGATTTGAGGGCAGACAGGGGAAGACTTCAGAGTGGGCCCAGAAGAAGGAAAAGAGCCTCCAGACCCCAAGCTCCCGCCACGACTGCCATCTGCGCACCCAGACACCCCTACTCACCCCTCTCCTCTGGATGGCCTTCCGGATCAGAGCCACCACGTCTCTGCCCTCCACACCACTGCACTTGAACCCCTTAGTCCATGAGACCAGGTAACTCTGGAAAAGGACCAAGGAATGAACATCAATTCCCCCCAACCAAAACTTGGATCACATACCTGAAACAAGACCCATTAACAAAGACTGCTGTCACTGGGCTAAACGAAACTAAATCGTGAATAAGTCTGTATATTGCTTTCTGACTAGCCTAGGAAGGAGAAACTCAGGTCCCATCAGAGACCAGGAAAGTGGAGATTAAATGAATGACTCCTTCATGATTTACTGCCCAAAGACGTCGAAAAAGGAAGTCACAGAACTGTCAAAATGAGATACTTTTATCCTCACATCAATGTCAGCCACCCAAAAGACATTAACTTCCCAGTTATCTTTCTTTCTAGGATCTTTACCATAACACTATATATAGGTCAGGTTCTTCCTGACTAATTTCTCGGTCCTGTTCCCTGAGAGGGATAAAGATAACGTGAAATGGGGGGAAGGGTGTAAAGACCTCCTCATGCTCTGATACTTTGTCACCATCCCTTCACCCCTACACACACACACACACACACACACATACACACAAAGTATTAAGGATTTAGTCACTTAGAAGGACAGAACTCTCAATATTCACACCTTGTCTGCACAATCCATCAGTCCTTCCCATCCTCCCAGCCCCAAGGACGAAGCAATGAAAGTTGTCTGAAGAGCCCATCTTACCTCATCTAGTTTAGTCTGGTGGCAGGGGAATGAGAAGGTAAAACCCAGCGGGAGCTTCTTGTCTTTAATTTGTAGCTGGTCCATGAAGTTGGCCAGGCACTCGGCAATGTGGTCAAACAGCTGAGGGCACGAAGCACAGGAAGATGAGCAGGGAGGCAGAAGAGCACAGACGGGAAGGACATGGGTTTTGAGCTCAGACAGGAGCTAGCTGAATGTGGGCCAGATCCTTATTCCTCTAAGGTCTTTATTTGCTCAACTATAAAATGGGGGTAATAACAATACCTGCCCTTCCAGAGTTACTGGAAGGATTAAATGAGTCAATACATATACATATAAAGTGCTTAACACTAGGTATCACCCATTAAATGTTGTCTTCCACTTAAGACATTTATCCAAACCACTGTCAAAATAACCCTATGAAGCAGAGGAAACCATGGCCAGAGCTAACCAGGAAGTCCTCTTGTGCCCTGGGAACAGAACATCCCTTGGTGGCCCTGTCAGAAACCCCATGACATGGGTGCACAGCTGATTATTTCACCAGAAAGGACAGACCGTCTTAACTGCCAAGAAGTATTTTAGCTCCCTTGTCTCTTGTGAGATGGGGGAGGGGACGAGGGCAGGGATGGGACACTCTGTCTTGGTATTCTGTGAGCTAACCTAGCAAAAACAAGCAACTTTTATTCTATATCTTCATTCCATTCTAGAAAAATAATCTCCTGGGGGCAATTCAAAGGAGTTATCTTTATTTTCTGACTCCAAGGTGGAACACCTGATGAGTCTATAAAAAGTCTGAAGAATAAATAGGGTTTGATAGGTAACCTCACAACCCTGACCACGCTGAGCGGGATCTGCAGCTCCCAAGCTTGCTGAGGCCTGTTACAAAGAGCTGTATTCACAATAATCCAGGTTTGTCAATCAGCCCCAAAGCCCACAACTCCCTGGACTCCTTCTTGGTAGCTCAGTATCCTTAAGGAGCTGATGAGTCTCCAAACATTTAGACTCTGAGGCCAGGAGCACCTGGTGCAAAAAGCAGGCAGGCACCAAAGAGGATGAGTAGACTCCAAGGGCCAGGTTGATCATATAGCAAAATCTAAAAAGTCAAAGGGGGCTGGGGAGGACAACACTCCTCTTTCTCCTCAGGCGGAAGCAAGAAAGATTAGACTAAACAGTGGTTCTCAAAGTGTGGTCCTAGACCAGCATCATCATCATCACCTGATAACTTGTTGGAAATGCAAATCCTAGGGCCCCACCCCAGACCCACTAAATCAGAAACTCTGGGGGTGGGGCCCAGCAGTCTATCAACAAGCCCTCCCAGTGATCCTAATGCACAGTGGTTCTCAAACCACAGCACCAAACCACAAAAATATCTACATCTAAAAGTAAACTGAGAGGTATGGGGACAGGGGATTTGAGAGGCCCACTGGCTTTCCTGACGCCTGGTGCATGCTCAGTGAGAGGGATCCAAGAAGACCCACATGTGGAAGGTGACCAGCTCTAAGTGAGCTTCCTGCATCGATACTGTCCCTTTGTCCAGCTTGATCTCTTGCAAAATTAGGCACAGCTGATGCTGAACCTCCAAACCAAAACATTCTCAAGAAACAGATAAACCACAGGGCTCCCTGACTAAGAGAGGAGGAGCACCAGCGCACATGTGCCAGCAACCTTGAGCAGAGGGCAATGATTTTCATATGTAAATATGATTTCTAGACATTCAGCAACACCCGGTCTCCTGTAGGGAAGTGGACCGGAGATAAATTATCATATAGTTAAACAAATTCCCAGCACCTTCTTCCTGGTGCTCTAGTCAAAATGATCTTTGGTACAAATAGTTTTTATTCAAAAGAGGGAAGTTGTAGAAGCTGTGCAAAGAGATAAGGTCAATCATCAGAGATAGTGGGGGCCTTCAGAAAGCAGAAAAGCAAGTGGTTTCCCCTCACCCAGCCCTGACCACTTCTCCCTTTTCACTTGTGCTTCCAACAGAGGGAGGGAGAGAAAAAAACAGAGGGACAGTGAAAAGGTATTAAATACTGCACTGTCCAATATGGCAACCAAGTCCCTGGGTGGTGCAAAGCCAAAAGGTTGATGGTTCGAACCCACACAGAGGCACCTCAGAAGACAGGCCTGGCTGGCGATCTGCTTCTGAAAGGTCACAGCCTTGAAAACCCTATGGAGCAGTTCTACTCTGCACACATGGGGTCACCATGAGTTGGAATCGAGCAACAACAACAAGCCACATGTGGCTATTTAAATTCATTAGAATTGTTAACAATTCAAAATTTATTTCCTCAGTCACACCAGCCACATTTCAAGCACTCAACGACCACAGGTGGCTAGTGGCTACCATTTTGAGCAGGGCAGATATAGAACCGTTCTATCACTGCAGAAAGTTCCATTGGACAGTGCTGGGTTAGAAGAACTTGCACCTATTTAAAAGTGGGAGACAGGAGACCGTCTATTCCTTGAATTGAAAGGGTATCTCTTTTTCTATTAACTGAAGATCAAAAGGGTATAATGCTCGGCAGAAGAGCTAGTACCTTCCTGCAGTAAAAAAGCACAAAGAGCAACATTTTATGAAGTTAAAATGGTTTTCTTTTCCTTATTGGTCTGAGAATCTGCTCACTCTCTCTCCATGTGATACATGTTTAAAGTTTAAGCGGATGCTGTTAAAATTTGTAATTCACTGATCTTGAAAACCAAACCAAAAAACCTATTGCCATCAAGTCGATTCTGACTCAGAGTGACCGGACAGGACAGAGTAGAACCGCCCCATAGGGATTCCAAGGAGCAGCTGGTGGATTCGAACTGTGCCATCATGGTCCCTCACTGCTCTTGGTGGAAACTAAAAACACAGCAATGTGCTAGAAGGCAGATTTTACCCAGGGACCCAACTGCCCAGCTTCATAGTTCTTCAAGAACTTTGTAAGTTTTGGGTTTGGTGATTTGGTCTTGGTTTTAACTAAATTTTATTTTTAAAACTGATTTATTTTCCTCCAATTAAAAGATGGATATCCGAGACCAAAATTTCAAAAATGAAAAATAGAAGGGGAGAAAAGCATCACTAAAATGTCGTTGGGTGCCGTAGGGTCAGTTCTGACTCATAGCTACCCTATGTACACAACGAAACACTGCCCAGTCCTGTGCCATCCTCACAATCATCACTATGTTTCAGCCCACTTTTGCAGCTACTGTGTCAATCCATCTCGTGGATGGTCTTCCTCTTTTTCACTGACCCTCTACTTTACCAAGCATGATGTCCTTCTCCAGGGACTGGTCCCTCCTGATAACATGTCCAAAGTATATGAGACGATGCCTCGCCATCCTCGCTTCTAAGGTGCATTCTAGCTGTACTTCTAAGATAGATTTGTTCATTCTTCTGGCAGTCCATGGTATATTTAATATTCTTCGCCAACACTATAATTCAAAGGCATCGATTCTTCTTCGGTCTTCTTTAATCATCGTCCAGCTTTCGCATGCATATGAGGCAATTGAAAACATCATGGCTTGGGTCAGGTGCACCTTAGTCCTCAGAGTGACATCTTTTCTTTTTAACACTTTAAAGAGGTATTTTGCAGCAGACTTGCTAATGCAATACGTCGTTTGATTTCTTGACTGCTGCTTCCATGGGTGTTGACTGTGGATCCAAGTAAAATGAAATCCTTGACAACTTCAATCTTTTCTGTTTATCATGATGTTGTTTATTGGTCCAGTTGTGAGGATTTTTGTTTCCTCTATGTTGAGGTATAATCCATACTGAAGGCTGTAGTTCTTCATCTTCATCAGTAAGTGTTTCAAGTCTCCTTTGCCTTCTGCAAACAAGGTTGTGTCACCTGCATATCACAGGTTGTTAATGAGTCTTCCTCCAATCCTGGTGCCACATTCTTCTTCATACAGCCCATTTTATCGGATTATTTGCTCAGCATACAGATTGAATAGGTATGGTGAAAGGATGTAACCCAGCTGCACATCTTTCCTGATTTTAACCCACACAGTATCCCCTTGTTCTATTCAAACGACTGACTCTTGGCCTATGTACAGGTTCCTCATGAGTACAATTAAGTGTTCTGAAATTCCCATTCTTCACAATGTTACCCATAATTTGTTATGATCCACACAGTCAAATGCTTTTTCACAGTCAATAAAACACAGGTAAACATCTTTCTGATATTCTCTGCTTTCAGCCAAGATCTGTTTGACATCAGCAATGATATCCCTGGTTTCACGTCCTCTTCTGAATCTGGCTTGAATTTCTGACAATTCCGTCGATGTACTCCTGCAACTGTGTTTTAATTATCTTCAACAAAATTTTATTTGCATGTGATATTAATGATATTGTTCTATAATTTCTACGTTCTGTTGGATCGTCTTTCTTTGGAATGGGCACAAATATGGATCTCTTCCAGTCAGTTGAGCAGGTAACTGTCTTCCAAATTTCTTGGCATATACAAGGGAGTGCTTCCAACTTACATCTGTTTGTTGAAACATATCAATTGGTATTCCGTCAATTCCTGGAACCTTGTTTTTTGCCAGTGCCTTCAGTGCGGCTTGGACTTCTTCCTTCAATACCATCATGTTTTGGTCATATGCTACCTCCTGAATTAGTTGAACATAGACCAATTCTTTTTGGTACAGCGACTCTGCGTATTCTTTCCATCTTCTTTTGATGCTTCCTGTGTCATTTAATATTTTCCCGGTAGAATCCTTCAATATTGCAACTCGAGGGTTGGAGTTTTTCTTCAGTTCTTTCAGCTTGAGAAATGCTGGGTGTGTTCTTCCCTTTTGGTTTTCTAGCTCTAGGTCTTTGCACATTTTGTTATAATACTTTACTTTGTCTTCTCAAGCTGCCCTTTGAAATCTTCTGTTCAGGTCTGTTACTTCATCACTTCTTCCATTTGCTCAAAAGCAAGTTTCAGAGTCTCTTCTGACATCTATTTTGGTCTTTTCTTTCTTTCCTGTCTTTTTAATGACCTTTTGCTTTCTTCTTGTATGACGTCCTTGATGTCATCCCACAACTCATCTGGTCTTCGGTCATTACTGTTCAATGCATCAAATCTATTCTTGAGATGGTCTCTGAAATCAGGTGGGAAATACTCAAGATTGTATTTTGGCTCTCATGGACTTGTTTTAATTTTCTTCAGCTTCAACTTGAACTCACATATGAGCAATTGATAGTCTGTTCCACAGTTGGCCCCTGGTCTTATTCTGACTGATGACATTGAACTTCTCCATGGTTTGTTTCCACAGATGTAGTTGATTTGACTCATGTGTATTCCATTCTGCAAGGTCCACGTGTGTAGTCACCATTTATGTTGAAAAAAGGTATTTTCAATGAATAAATTGATGGTCTTGCAAAATTCTATCATGCGTTCTCCAGCTTCATTTCTATCACCAAGGCCATATTTTTCAACTACTGATCCTTCTTCTTTGTTTCCTACTTTCATATTTCAATCACCAGTAATTATCAATGCATCTTGATTGCATGTTTGATCAAATTCAGACTGCAGAAGGGTAAATATCTTCTATTTCTTCATCTTTGGTATTACTGGTTGGTGCATAAATTTGAATAACAGTCGTGATAACTGGTCTTCCTTGTAAGCTTATGGATATTATCCTATCACTGACAGAATTGTACTTTAGGGTAGATCTTGAAATGTTCTTTTTGATGATGAATGGGATGCCATTCCTCTTCAATTTGTCATTCCCAGCATAGCAGCCCATACAGTTGTCCAATTCAAAATGGCCAATACCAGTCCATTTTAGCTCACTGATGCCTAAGATATTGATTTTTATGTATTCCATTTCATTTTTGACAACTTCCAGTTTTCCTAGATTCATACTTTTTGCATTCCATGTTCCAATTAATAATGGATGTTTGCAGCTGTTTCTTTTCATTTTGAGTCTTGCCACATCAACAAATGAAGGTCACAAACGCTTTACTCCATCTACGTTAGGGTTCACTCTACTTTGAGGAGGCAGCTCTTCCCCAGTCGTATTTTGAGTGCCTTTCAACCTGAGGCATTCATCTTCTGCCACTACACCAGACAATGTTCCGCTGCTATTCATAAGGATTTCACTGGCCAATTTTTTTTTAGAAGTAGACTGCCAGGTCCTTCTTCCTAATCTGTCTTAGTCTGGAAGCTCTGCTGAAACCTGTCCACCATGGGTGACCCTGCTGGTATTTGAAATACCAGTGGCATAGCTTCCAGCATCATAGCAACACAAAAGCCACCACAGTACAGCAAACTGACAGACGAGTGGTAGACCACTAAAATAGCTACTGTGAATTCCCTTCCAGTCTTATTTCAAATTGTTTTTTGTTGCTTTTAGGCATATGATGTTCTTCCCCTTCCTTAGGGTGAAACAGACATCTATATTTCCTTCGACTCTTCTTGTATGTTTCAGTTTGATACAGCATTTTCTCCATACATCCAAATCCTTCTTACTATCCCAGTTGCTCTATAGCTGCTTCCTGGAGGGTCTCATAGATGGCGTGTGTGTGTGTGTGTGTGTGTCTGTGTGTGTGTGTGTCTGTGTTTGTGCCTGTGTGTGTGTGAAAAGCATTTTGTTTGTGTTGTATGGAGAAGTAGTTTTCTTTATATCCTCTAACGCAATGGTTTTAAAGATTTTAAAGCAAATTTTTCAAGCAAAACTTTACTCAGAGCTTGAATGCTTGAAACAGATTCCTTGGGCTCTTTGACTCTGTCTTGATTGGCAGAGGCACAACTCATTGTTTGCAGGTGTCCCAAGCCTTTCTCAGTCTCTGCAGAGGACGACTTCAAGGGCTGTGTGGGACTGGGCCCTTCATGTGGTTGAGGGATGAGCAACAGAACATGGAGATGGGACACAAATGCACATAAATCTTAAAAATTCACCCAACATCACGTTGCCTTATCATTGGAAAGGCAAACTATCAAGTTATACCAAGCTGTAAAAAGTCACAGCCCAACTTTTTAGTTGCTCTTTTTGTTTGGCTTGTATTAATTTGTTGTCAAGTATTGGTAGTCTTGGGGGTAGGGTTGCTAACAGGAAGAAAAAATGACCATATCGTCCATGGTAGGGAACAATGCCACTGTTCGCCACAGAGGCTGAGAACAGAGTATGAGGAAAAAATCAGATGAACATGCAAAAGCCTCTAAAATAGATATGATTATCCCTCTTTACAGAGAAACAAATGGGTTCTTCCAGGGGCAGTAACTTGCTTGGAATCACACAGCTAGATTGCCTGACTGCAGGGCCCAGCCTCTTTAGTACCTCCGCACAGAGCCTCTCCAAGGAGGAACAAGCCGCAGGCTGAGGGAGGTAGAGCAAGAGTCTCTACCTCGTGTCCTTCCTGACAGTATACTGGAGCCATGTGACAACCTCGGTAGAGCCAATGCCTACAGTCTCACAGGCCCAGTCTCCCTGCCTCAACCCCAGCCTTAAAACCAGGAAAGCAGGTTTACCCTCAGGGCCACCCTCATGGGCAAATAAAGGGCCTAAAAATATCTCCCCCACATGTTTTACTTGCGGTCTGAAATTCCTTTCACAGGAGGTAGCCTGGTGTGGTGGAAAGAACAGTGGACTAGGAGTTGGAGCTCCGCCTCTACCAAGCCCTGAGGCCTAAGATGTGACAACATTATAATAGCCAGCTCACACACACACCCATTGCCATTCCAATTCACACCAACACTATAGGACACAGTAGAACTGCCCTATAGGGTTTCTGTCTTAGTTATCTAGTGCTTCTATAACAGAAATACCACAAATGGGTGGATTTAACAAACAAATTTCTTTTCTCACGGTTTAGGAGGCTAGAAGTCCGAATTTAGAATGCCAGCTCCAAGGGAAGGCTTTCTTGCTCTATTGGCTCTGGCGGAAGGTCCTTGT
The DNA here is from genome assembly GCF_000243295.1 of Trichechus manatus latirostris. Lineage (NCBI taxonomy): Eukaryota > Metazoa > Chordata > Mammalia > Sirenia > Trichechidae > Trichechus > Trichechus manatus. The sequence goes on from NW_004443940.1 coordinate 7,604,964, forward strand.
CTCTTCAGCTTCTGCTTCCCATTCCTTAGAGAGCTCCATGTGTCTTGGCATCTATACTTCCCCATCTCTGCTTCTTTCCCTTGCTTGTTTAATTTCTTTTCTATCTCAAGAGAGACTGACTTAAAACACGCTCTACACTAATCTCGTCTCATTAACATAACAAAGACAACCCATTCCCAAATGGGATTATAACCAAAGGCATACAGGTTAGGATTTACAACACATACTTTTGGAGGACACAATTCAATCCATAACAGTTTCCAAGGCTGCAAATCATTATGCAAGCAGACTGCCACATCCTCCTCCCACGGAGCGGGTTGGTGGGTTCGAGCCACCAACCTTCCGGTTAACAGCTGAGTGCTTAACCACTGCGCCACCAGGACTCAAGCCAGAGCTCAAGTAGAGAGACACCTTCAGAATGGCTTCAATGATTGCCTGTCCATGGATGGTTAGCAACTGGAAGGTGGGATTTTTATCTTACTTAGCTTTGTGCCCTAAGTACTTAGCACAGAAGGTGCAGAAAGAATGCCCTCAAGAAAGTTTTTTTTTAAAAAGCAGGTGAAAGGGGAGACCAGTTTCCCCAAACACCCAAGAATAGGGAATAGTGGCTGGACCTGTGGCCACCAGCTAGCAATGGATCAGATGTTTCTGGTGGTGAAGGAATGAGTGCGCTTCTGTAGGAGGGCCCTCCTGCGGGAACTCTTGAGAGGGAGGGTGCCTCCAACAGACTGCAGGAACACCAGCCGCTTTGGGAAGTACTTCCTACTCTGGAAGCAGGGGCAGGTAGCCAGGATGCAGGACCGCCATGTTTCATTAACTCCGGGGAACACCACTCTCACAGACTAGAAAGTGGACAGAGCCCCCTAGAGTTGTAAAAACACAGGTTTTGATCATATCAGTTCGGTTCTGTGGCTCATCTCTGGCCTTTCCCACCCCTGTGATCTAAAGGCAAGCTACTCAATCTTTCTAAGTCAATTTCTACAGCTATCAGGTGGAGATAACTAGCTGTCATAGGCCTAGTATGAGGATGAAATGAGAAAATCCATACATAGCACATTTGCTCAGTGCCTGCCACACAGTAAACCAAAACCAAACCCATGCCATCAAGTCGATTCCAACTCATAGCCACCCTATAGGACAGAGTAGAACTGCCTCACAGGGTTTCCAAAGAGTGGCTGGTGGATTCGAACTGCCAGTTTTTTTTTGGTTAGCAGCTGAGCTCTTAACCGCTGTACCACCAGGGCTCCTGCCACACTGTAGGCATCATCAAACACCGGCTCCTTTTTATATTCTCCTGATGGTCATGCATCCTCTTTAACACAAGCTTTATTTTCTATGATGTGTGTGTGTTTCCTGGTTGTCCAGCTGGGCTTTAAGTCCTGGAAAGGAAGGATGATGACTTTGATTCCCAGCAGGAATCAGAACCCAATGGATTGTAGGTACTCAGCACCTGCCTAGAAATGATCTTGATGGTAATTCCATCATTGCTCATTTTTTCTGGCTATTATTGACAGAATTCTTACTTAGATCTCACATTTCTTCTCCATACACTCCTTTTATTGAGTATGTGCTGGGTACAAAACACTGTTCTAGAAGCCACTGAGATATGGGGATGATTGAGCATGATCCTTGTTGATCTTATGATTCAGAGCCACTGCTGAAGCACACAGTGCTCACTGCTGTACCACGCGGGGCAGATAGCCCAAAGTTGGGTTTCGGTGTTTTCTCAAAAGGCTTCCTATCCGTGTGTGCAAAGCTTCTTCTGTGTTAGATGGTCAGGAAGGGAGAGAGCAAGTAAACAGAAAGGCAATGGGGTAGGTTCCATTTTCATGTGATGCTATGGTAACACAGTAAGCCAAAGAGGGCAGCAGAGCAGCCACAGGAGCAGGTGGAAGTGTCACCCATGGAAGTTAAGACCGCAGTTGTGTATCCTACGGACTCTACTGACTCACCATTCAATAGCACCACTAACAGCTGCAGGTGTCCAGGGGAGTGGGCCAGTCTCCTGGCAGCTGGCTTTTCCTCAATGACCAGTGCACGAAGCAGAGCTCAAAAGAGGTGGCAAATCAAAATGGCCAGACACACAGGGCCTTACGCACATGCTCCCCGATCTTGGGCCCACATGTCCCCTCCTGACTGAAGTCCCCTGGCCCAGCATCTAGGTGAGGAGGGGGATCACAAGGCAGAAGAGCCAGGTGCAGAGACACAGGAAATCAGAGTCTGAGCCAGGGCTCCTCCTTCGAGACCACAGAGGAGCAGCACCTGCCCAGGGGGGCTGGAGCCCCAGTGGCCGCCCAAGAGAAGGGTAGTACCTGGGTGCCGCTGCCCCGCATCATGTCCTCAGGGATGGCGTAGATCTGGTTCTTCATCTCCACCTTCTGGAGGCCATTGTCTGTTACTCTCACCCACAGCACACGGAAGTTGGTCCCTCCAAGGTCTAGGGCCAGGAACTCTCCATCTTCTGCAGAGAAAGGAGAGGCCACTATTAACTTCAGAAAGACAATAAGATCAAACCATTTCACAGAGACTGAGACTGAAAACCTATGACTTCCCCTGTCTTAGTGATCTAGTGCTGCTATAACAGAAATACCACAAGTGGATGGCTTTAACAAAGATAAATTTATTATCTCACAGTCTAGTAGGCTAGAAGTCCGAATTCAGGGTGACAGCTTCAGGGGGAGGCTCTCTTCTCTGTCGGCTCTAGAGGAAGGTCCATGTCATCAATCTTCCCCACTGGAGGAGCTTCTCAGCTCAGGGATCCCGGGTCCAAAGGACCCACTATTCTCCCAGCTCTTGTTTCTTGGTGGTATGAGGTCTCCATGTCTCTCTGCTCACTTCTCTCTTTTATATCTCTTTTGAGATATAAAATCTCAAAAGAGATTGACTTAAGACAAAACCTAATCTTATAGATTGAGTCCTGCCTCATTAACATAACTGCCACCTATCCTGCCTCATTTACATCACAGATAAAATTTACAACACATGGGAACATCACATCAGGTGACAAAATGGTGGACAATCATGCAATACTGGGAATCATGGCCTAGCCAAGTTGACAGGTATTTTGGGGGGTGACAATTCAGTCCATGACATCCCCCATGGAGAGGGGCTGACTCTGGGTGACAGGGTGGCCAATAGATTTTATTTTTTTCTACACACATGTATGTATTGTCTGAATTTTTTTTAATGCTAATCATTTTTATGTTACTTTATAATTCAGGTCAACAAGGAGGCAGTTTCACCCTGACAGTCTCTCCAATGATGGCATGCTCACCCCTCACAGGAGCTGTTTCCTAAGGGTGCCCAGCAAGCACCCATGGAGCTGTCAGGGCACATCAAGCCCTATGCCCAGCCTCCATGCCTCAGTTACGTGCTTCATACCCAAGAACACTCAGCCTGTGGGCCCCTGGGCCTTCTGCCAAATTGTCATCACTGTACAAAATTTATCTTTTAATGTTTACATACTATGATGGTAATGTTCTCATGCATGGTGAGAAGGTCACATGATGGAGTGGAATGGGGTCCAACTGGATATAAACGAAAAGGCCTGGCGAATAAGCCAAGCAGGTGCCCTCCAAAAAGATCTCAGGTTTACTGGAATGTGTGAAAATGCTGACCCAAGTGTGTGTAAGAGAAGAGGCCACTCAGCAGGTCCACTCAACCCAAACACAGAGCCAAAGGGGAAGGAAGAGTGAGACTCCAAAAAAAGTGCCACAGACACGAATGGGTCAAGATCTTCATGTGTCACAAGGAGGGCATACAAGGAAGGCACAGTTCCTTCCATCTCAGAAACCAATGGTGCAGACAGGAAACATCCAGATTCTAGACAAACATACGGGCAAGTGCTCCATTGTATGACACAGAATGAAAGTGCTGAAGAAGCTTTGAGGCCAGAATCAGGGCAGCGGGCTGGCGGGTCAGGCAAGGGCTGGAGAGGAGGCGGGCCCAACCCCACAGCCACCTCCTCAGCTGGTAATGTCTCCCCTTGTCTTCCACCACCCTGCTGCACACCTTCTCTAAGAACATAAGGTCATCTTGAGGGGGATTCATTTATTGGCATGTTCGTCAACACTCACTCCCCTTTCCCAATGGAAGATTGTCGCTGAAGCAAAGTGGGATGGCTGCGGAGGGTCAGGGGAATGCTCTGAGGAAATGAACAAACAAGGGGTTATTCTGTGCCCAGGTCCCCTCAGCAGCTCTAACGCAGCCCAGAGACCACCACCCATAGTCACTACAGTTCAAAGGGGAAACTTAAGGTAGACAGCATCCAGCAGACGTTTCTAGGTAAGGACATAGATTCCGTGGGGACTTGCCTCCACACATCCAGAAAGCGGTCTGGTGGTGTGATATACAGAGATTGGCTCTGGAGCCCACATACTCTAGGTTAGAACCCTGCCACTTTTTAGCTGTGGCACCTTGGGCAGGTTCCTGAGCGTCAGCTGCCTCATCTCTAAAATGGGTACATTATACCTCATGGGATTGTCATGAGGAAAAAAATTAGATCACATGCTTCAAGCACCTGGCCCAGTGCCCAGAACTTAGGACACACTCAAGAAGTACTAGATACTTTCCATGCAGGCTGTCAGCAAACACTTGAGTCCTACAGGTCCAGAGATGCTTCTCTGACTGCTAGAAAGCAAAATCAGTAATGGCAGGAGAGACTGTAGAAACCTGTCCAAGAAAAGCCATTGGGATCAGCTCGAGATGTCAGCATTCCTCCTTGAGGGAGTTAGAGGTATTTTTTTATTCCCTCCCAGGCGTCTGGAGTCTCCTCACGACTCTCTGAAGTTGCTGGTTAGTTAAGGCAACCCCAACCCCGTCTGAAGTGACTCTGCCCCGTCATGGCCATGGGTGACTTTTCCTGGCACTCCAGTTCTGAGCCTTCCCTGGTAGTGGGACCTCGGCTAGATTCTAGGAAAAGCTATGTGGTTGTTGTCATGAGGGATGAAAAGGAAAATCAATGATGAACTGCCTGCATCAGCACTCTGAGGCTCAGAACGTGCGCGAGCCGCTGAATCGGCTGCCACGGGGGATTGAGTGGCGAGGTTGCCTTGCAGGGTGGGGCTCCCCCGGTTGGTTTCCAATCAGGGACAGCCCAGCAGCTGGATTTGCTGCAAGAGGCACCGCTCCGTCAAGGACAGTGGTTTTGCAGTATTTTCTGACAGACCAAAGGGAAACCACAAACAATAAAGAAAGGTTAATAATTCCATTCCCAGGAAGGAATGTCATCCCTTGCTTTCCTGACAGACTCCACAGGACCAGACATTCCTCTGCATCCCTCCTCCCTGCGTCCCCCTCTCCAAGTACACATGACCACCACCACCATAGTTAAGGACTATATTCCTTCCAGAGGCCAGTATCTCTGAGGCAGGCCCAGCACGTGACTCCTGGAGCTAAATCCTGAGGTGACCCCCTCAGGGCAGCAGACTGACCCTCTCCTAGTGCCCACTTCCACACCATGCACGTAAGGCCCCCAGAGAGCAGCAGTGAAGAGCTGAACCTTGGCATCAGATGGGCAGTCCTCATTTTGAACAGCAGCTCAAATTCTTCACTACCTGTGTGGCTGTGGGCACATCACAGGCCTCCTGAGCATGTTACCCCACCGACAGAATGGAGCTAATAATGCCAACTTCTCCCAGCAGTGGTGAGGCTTACATGAGATATAGAAAATGTTACATGTGAATATATGTTACCATCGAATTGAGTCCAACTCATAGCAACTTGTGTATAACAGAACGAAATACTGCCCAGTCCTATTCCATCTACACGATCATTGGTACGTTTGAGTACATTGTTGTGGTTATTGTGTCAATCCATCTCATTGAGGATTTCCCTCATTCTCGCTGACCCCTCTACTTTACCAACCGTGATGTCCCTTTCTTGTCATTGGTCTTTCCTAATGATGTGTCCAAAGTAAGCTAAGTCTCACCATTTTCACTTCTAAGGAGCATTCTGTTGTACTTCTTCTAAGACTGATTTGTTTGTTCCTCTGGCAGTCCATGGTGTATTCAATACTCTTCACCAATACCACTGTTTGAACACATCATATGGGCATCATATGGGCACACAGTAAGCCATCAATAAATGGCAGGTGTAACTTTTTAAATCATCCTTATCTTTGTCTCTGTTGTTATTATTATTCGTTCACTTTTGTGCAACTCCCTCTCCGAGTTCTTTTCAGCCCCTCTAAACCCTGCCTACTCCTACTCCTGGCTCAAGACCTACATCCATGGCGAATTTCTGGGGCATTCCAGAAGCCCATTACAGAGTGTGTGTGAGCTAGCAATGAGGGGCGCAAAGGAAGAAGGCAGCTCCGGGCCTGGGACAGTCAGACTGGACAGGGCAGGAAATCAACATGGGTATAGTAGGTTTCTTAAGGAAGTACAAAGCCACCTGGCAGAGGACCAAGTAAGGTCTAGAGAGAACATCCTGTTGAGCAATTAGAGTTAGCATTTGAGGCAACTATTAAGAAACCATCTCGTATTACACTTGCTAGTTGATGGTTCTTTCATAAAACAAAATGTCTGAGTGCTAACTGTGGGACTTACATAGGAAACTGGCAGGTAAGATCTGTCTTATCGCTCAGCATGCTTTTTTCTCTGGAAAACAATTTGAACTGTTTAAAAATAAATTAAAAGTTCAAACAGTACAAAAGTGGATAAAATAAAAAGCAAAAGTCTCTCTTCTTTTCCACACCTCAAAAGTAAACACTGAAAAGTTTCTTGCAAGTCTGTAGATACGTTTATGTAGTAAAGGCAGGGGAGACTGTAATAAAACCTTTCCAAGAAAAGGGTTCAAACCGCCGGTTCAGAGGCGGGGTGTGTATTTAATTTGGAGGATAGTGCCAAGTCATCTTGCACTCCAATTTCCACTCCAGCCAGCAGGCATGTATCCTCACCAGTGTCCCATGTGATCTAGTAACTCATCTTTGCCAACCTGATGGGTCAGAGTGGTATCTCATATTTTTAACCTGGTTTGTTTAATTTGTGCAAGTTTGTTGTTCTCGCTGTTAGCTGCCATCCAGTTAGCCCCTGACGCATGGTGACCTCCTGCACAACAGAACAAAGCACTGTCTGGTCCTGTGCCATCCCCATGATTGGTTGGGGTTTGGGCCATTGTGATCCTTATAGTTTTCATTTGCTGATTTTCAGAAGTCGATTTCCAGGCCTTGCTTCCTAGTTCGTCTTAGTCTGGAAGTTCTGCTGAAACCTGTTCAGCATTATATCAACACACAAGCCTCCACTGACAGATGGACGGTGGCTTCACACGAGGTACATTGGCTGGGAATTAAACTTAGGTCTCCTGCATGGAAGGCGAGAATTCTACCACCGAACCGCCACTGCTCCCGGAGGGTAAGGTTAGGTATTTTGAAATGTTTACTGACCTTTAATTCTATGAAGTATTTATTCATAGCTTCTGCCTTTTAAAAAAATAATCATTATTTTCTTCAAAATCGAAAAGAGCTCTTTGTATATGAAAAACAATAGCCTTGTCGTTTATATATTTGCAATTATTTTTTTGCCAGTTGGACACCAAAACGCAAACCAAACTTGTTGTTTGCCATGCAGATATGTTTATTTTTTATGTCATGAAAATATTTATGACTTCTGGGTTTGATGCCGTGTCCCCAAAAATCTTGAAGAATATAAGATTATATTAGTTCACTACTTTTTCTAACCCTCTCCACTTCCTCCTAAATGGGGCCACCACTACTGCAAAAATAAAAGAAGCAAAGTTTCACCATAGGTTTGTTTGAAAAATAAAAAATAAAACACAGCAAACGTTTTATTGCCTATATATATTTACCACAATTTTTAACAAATGGTTAAAGAAGAAAAATAAAACACTGCAGTTATCTTCTATTTTATTATGTGGGGTTTTTTTTGAAAAAATGAAGTCCAGAGTTCAGACTTTCTCACTCCCATCTGGATTATTGTGGTAATAAAACAATTAAAAGATGGAGGCAGGCATGAGGGAGATTAAGTAGATAGAAGCCCCAACAGGCATATGTCTTTATCGGAAGAGAAGCTAACATTTGATAAGTAACAGGCACTTTATTTGAAAATATTAACTCATTAATCTTCAACAACCCTGTTAGGCATTAAATCCCAGTTTTACAGAGGAGAAAACCAAGGCTCAGGTCATTTAAACCAAGATTCAAATCCAGGTCTGGCTCTCTAGCAAAGTTTCCTACTGCAATGAGCAATGAGGAGACTCATGGGAAAGCTGTAAATCCTCAAGTAAAGAATTCTCCACTAGTAATGTCAAGAGCATAAAACCTAGAGGTGCCGGGCAGTCCCCAAGCTGGCCTGGCTGGTAGAGGAAGTGATGCTGTGGCTCAAAAGCTGAGTCACTTGGCTAAGTTTGTGTAGGGTAAATGAGAGCTAGGGTTTGAACCCAAGTCCACCTGACTCCAAAGCCCTGCGTGTCCCACTGCACCACATCCACGATCTTATGGCTCTGGTTCCTGGAAGCCCAGGATAAGCTGGTGCAGGATCCGGGGGGAAGCAAATAAGCCATAAAGTGGAGAGAAAGAAAGCAAAGACATCCTAACCGTTATAGGTAACTGTAGCCCACCCCACCCCCCGCCCCCAGCTACTGGATGGCCAAGTCCTCTCAGACTCAACCTTCCATTTTAAGTACGGAGTTGGGGGGTGAGGGTGAGGTGACAGGCACACATCCACTGGCAAGAGATGACACGCCCTTCTCCCCAGAGGAACCCATGACTTACTAGACCTTTTTGATGCAGGCTTTTTCTGGTGGCCACAAATTGGTGCCCTTTCAGATAATTTTACCAAACCTCTGTTCTCGTCTTACCGGACACTCTTCAATCCTTTCTGCTGTAGGTACTCCCAATTAAAAGTGCCCCTCCCCCAAAAAAGACAAGAGAAGGGTAACCTACAACCAACCAGTTGTCATCAAGTTGACTCGGACTCATGGTGACCCTGTGTTTCAGAGTAGAACCAAGTTCCACAGGGTTTTCAATGGCTGATTTTTCAAAAGAAGATCACCAGGTACTATCGCTCTTTTGAAAAAAGAAAGTACTCACAGGCGTTGGGGGAGGGGAGTGAATAGGTGGAACACAGGGCATTTTTAGGGCAATGAAATTATTCTGTACAATACTGCAATGATGGATACATGACATGCATTGGTGAAAGCCCACAGGCCCATACGGGTCCCTGGGTGGCACAAGCAGTTTGCACTAGACTGCTAACCTAGAGGTTGGCAGTTGAATCCACCCATCAGCACGGTAGATAAAAGGCCTGGTGATCTGCTTCCCTAAGCGAATAATATTGTGTCAATGTTGGTACATCGATAGTAATAAATGTACCACACGAATCCAAGATGTTAATAGGGGAAAGAAGGGGCATACAGGAACCTCTCTACTTTCTGCTCAATTTTTCTGTAAACCTAAAACTGCTCTAAAAAATAGTCTATTTAAAAAAAAAAGTACTCAAAGAAATGGTGCCGGCCCACAGGTAAGAGGAACTGACAACAGGAGTGCCAGCCATCAAATAACCCAGCAGTTAAGATTCAAGTCGTGCCCTCTGGCGGAATTTGCTTTCTGACTCATTTCCCATCCTGGCCCTCCATTCTGCCTACTTGCAGAATGGCTCTTATCAAATCCATAAGGTCAGAAAGATAAAGGAGTTTCAATTTCTCCTGGGAGCTCACTGGTCACAGGGAAAGGCTGAGGACTAAAATGGCATTTGACTAACTATGATATTCAATATCAACTGAGTTGATGTGACATCAGTAACTTAGTTGAACAGGTTGTAACTCCAGCACTGTTAAAATCATGTGTTACCAGGTGGCCTGGCACCTGACAATGTCCATGTATGTTTTGAGGGGTAGGGGGCAAGAGCCAGTCGAATAGTCCAGCAGGTCTATTTTCAGTCACTAAGTACTTGCCAACAATTAAAATAGATGGCCATCTGTTCCTCTCATTAGGAGCTCGAGCAGCATGCCAATCATGCTCCAAGACTGACCTGCAAACATTTTTTTGTTTGAGTTTTACTTTGAAGCAGGAGTAACCTTTCTTCTAAGGAGCTCTGATGGTGCAATGGTTAAGCACTTGGCTGCTAACTGAAAGATCAGCGATTCAAACCTACCAGTGTGTCCGCCAAAGAAAAGACCTGGCGATCTGCTCCTGTAAAGATTACAGCCAAGAAAACCCTCTGGGGCAGTTCTACTCTGTCACATGGGGTCACTGTGAGTCAGAAGGGACTCAACAGTACACAACAACAACCTTTCTTCTAAAGCAATTATGTTCAGAAATGGTGCCTTCCTGGTTAAGGCTAGGGCTACAGCCCCCTCCCCTCACCCCAGTGCTTCAGGCAGTTAAACCAGCTTCTCAGAACCCTGAGCTCCAGGAGCTCCTTTGTTTAAACAAGTGGATCTGACACAGTGTGCCCAGAACTCTGCAGATCCCTGAAGGTGGAGAGGTCCACCCTTAGTGGGGGGGTGGGGAAGGGGTGGGGGGGAGAGGCCAATTAAGGCACCTTCACTTCCATTTTAATTTCTTTTCCCTACTTTTGTCTTATGTGTGCGATTCCAATACAATTTCATATAATTTAAAGTTAAAAACAAGAATTTGAAAATCACTTTTTCAAGAGTCAAAAACTGAATCCACATTCTACGGCCTGCAACCAAAGTACTTCCCAATCCACAATTAGTTATTTCAAGACTGAGCCTTGGGGACAGTTACTAAAATCTTGGGTACTTGGTGCTGCGAGTGGCCCAGTCCCTGACCTTGACAGAGAGGGAGAAAGAGAACAGTCAGATGCGTGGGGGTAAGTACCATAATAGGAGTGTTACAGAAGGAATGATTACCTCTGCACAGACGAGGAAGGCGTCTCAGGAAGAGTTTTAATTTGCCAGAGAGAGAAAGGGCAGCGCATACAGAGGTGTGAAAGTTCATGGCGTGCTTGGGGAATGGCATGTCCAGAGTGGCTGCAACATAGGCTCCCAAGTGGCAATGGCTACAAGCACGCAGCAATGCCATCACCAAGGACTTTGATGTTTAAGCAGAAGATCAGATTTGTGTTTCCAAACAGGCTCCAGCAGGACTGTGGAGGATGGGTCCAAAGCCAGGGAGTCTGTTAGGAGGCTGCCGTGATAGAACAGCTGAGCAGTAGTGAGGGCTTGAATTCAGGTGGAGCATAGGAATTGAGCAGAGAACTAGGTTCCAGGGCCATGCAGGGTGGCTACAGTTTGCCCAGGACTGAGAGATTTCCCATGACATGGGACATTCAGAGCTAAAACTAGGAGTTATTGTTAGGTGCCATCAAGCTGGTTCCGACTCATAGTGACCCTATGTACAACAGAACGGAACACTACCTGGGCCTGCACATCCTCACAATTGTTGTTATGCTTGAGTCCATTGATGCAGCCACTGTGTCAATCCATCTCGTTGACAGTCTTCCTTTTTCGCTGACCCTCTACTTTACCAAGCATGATGTCCTTCTCTAAGGACTGGTCCCTCCTGACAACATGTCCAAAGTATGTGAGGACTGGTCCCTCCTGACAGCATGTCCAAAGTATGTGAGACGAAGTCTTGCCATCCTAGCTTCTAAGGAGCATTTTGGCTACACATCTTCCAAGACCGATTTGTTCATTCTTCTGGCAGTCCATCGTATATTGAAAATTCTTTGCCAGCGCCATAATTCAAGGGCATCAATTCTTCCTCAGTCTTCTTTATTCATTGTCCAGCTTTCACATGCATACGAGGTGACTAAAAACTGGGAGAGTCCCAGGCAACTCAGATGGTTGGTCACCCAAGAGCCATACTAAATCCTCCAGTCATTTTTGTCATCCAATCCAATGGAAAAATTGAACTTTGAGGGAGATCAAAGACACACTTTCAAAACGTGTTCTTGAACTGGCACTGTAATAATTCAAGGTGCCCAAAGAGACCTGCACCTACCTGCCCTACAACAGCAGTTCCAGTGGCCACAGGTGACTACACTGAATATTCAAATATTCCTTCTTAGAGTGGCTCTGAGGTTGAGTGCACTTTATTTATCCTTTAGTTTTCAAGTGCTTGCTAGCACACCACACTGTACTCTGTACTGCTCTAAGTATGTATGGTATGTACATGGCATCCTTTCTTTCTCCCTCTCCATATATATATATATATATACACATATATATATACACACACACTCTCTCTCGCTGTATATATAGATGTATACGCTCTCTCTATAATATAATATATAAATATACTAGTGGTGTAGTGGTTAAGAGCTCAGCTGCTAACCCAAAGGTCAGCAGTTCAAATCCACCAGTTGCTCCTTGGAAACCCTATAGGGTCACTATGAGTCGGAATTAACTCAATGGCAACAGGTATTCTCTTTTGCTCTCGCTCTCTCTACATATACATATACATACAGAGAGAGCATGTCCCTGGGTGGTACCAATGGTTAACGTGCTCAGCTGCTAACTGAAAGGTTGGAGGTTTGAGTCCACTCAGAAGGGCCTTGGAAGAAAGGCCTGGTGCTCTACTTCCAAAAAAATCAGTCATTCAAAACACTATGGAACACAGTTCTACTCTGACATACATGGGGTCGCCATAAGTCAGAATGGTAACTGGTTATGTATATCAGAACTAAAAAGATAAATCTCCAGCCAGGTCCTGAGAGATAAATCCAGTAAAACTACCTCTGACTGACACAGGTTCCTTAAGGCATGTATTTCCCATGCACCTGGAACTATCACAGTCACGACTGCAGTTGATCGCTTCTTTTTAAGCTCTGGTAACCCAGCTACTCCATTGCAATGCAACACCTGTTTCTACTCAATAGTTCAGCAATAAAGAAGAACTCCTTGTTATCAAAGAAATCATATAGTCAGTTAACACTACGTTTGGCACAGTAAAGGAATGGAGTGACCTGATCTTGTGCATCACTGGGTGTCAAATCATTTTCTGCAACGGGATGTTTTTCCCCCAATAAAATTGGTATGCCAAATGCCAAAATAGAGAAATAGAGAAAACTGGAGCTGCTCCATTGAATGGAGAGACCTGGAGCACATAAACCCTCATAAGTTCTCCCAGAGCCCCCAGAGGGCCATCAGAAAGCATCATCCTGGTTCCTTCACTGGGGAAACGTTTCTTAAGCTCCAAATACGTGCCAGCCACAGAGTGGTGTTGCATTAGCTCCACAGAACAGAAATCGCTCTTCAAAGGATTAAAACATGATTCTGTTTCAATACTGGGTAGAAGGTGAGCACATTGAGCTTTTCAGGAAGGCAGAGTTGGATTTAAATCCTGGCTTCAGTGTGAACAACGGACAACATGACCAAAGTAAGGAGATGAAGTCTCACTATCCTGATTCTAATGAGCATTCTGGCTGCACTTCTTCCAGGACAGATTATTTGTTCTTCTGGCAGTCAATGGTTTATTCAATATTCTTCACCAACACCAAAATTTAAAGGCATCAATTCTTCTTCAGTCTTTCTTATTCCTTGTCCATCTTTTGCATGCATATAAGGCGGCTGAAAATAGCTTGGGTCAGGCACACCTTAGTCCTCAAGGTGACATCTTTGCTTTTTAACACTTTAAAGACTCTTTTGCAGCAGATTTGCCCAATGTAATATGTCATTTGATTTCTTGAATTCCTTGGGCATTGATTGTGGACCCAAGTAAAATGAAATCTTTGAAACTTTAATATTTTCTCTGTTTATCATGATGTTGCTTTTTGGTCCAGTTGTGAGGATTTTTGTTTTCTTTATGTTGAGGTGTAATCCATACTGAAGGCTGTAGTTGTTGATCTCTCATGCCACATCCTCTTCTGAATACAGCTTAAACTTCTGGCAGTTCCCTGTCAATGTACTGCTGTAGCCATTTTTGAATGATCTTCAGCAAAATTTTACTTGTGTGATATTAATGATATTGTTTGATAATTTCCACATTTGGTTGGATCCCCTTTCTTTGGAACAGGCATAAAAATGGCTCTCTTCCAGTCGGTTGGCCAGGTAGCTGTCTTCCAAATTTCTTGGCATAGATGAGTGAACACTTCCAGTGCTGCATCCATTTGTTGAAACATTTCAGTTGGTATTCCGTCAATTCCTGGAGCCTTGTTTTTCACCAATGCCTTCAGTGCAGCTTGGACTTTTTCCTTCAGTACCATTGGTTCCTGATCATATGCTGTCTCCTGAAATGTTGAATGTCGACCAATTCTTTTTGGTACAGTGACTCTGTGTATTCCTTCCATCTTCTTTTGATGCCTCCTGCATCATTTAATATTTTGCCCATAGAATCCTTCAATATTGTAACTTGAGGCTTGAAATTTTTCTTCAGTTCTTTCAGCTTGAGAAATGTCTAGTGTTCTTCCCGTTTGATTTTCTAACTCCAGGTCTTTGCACATGTCATTATAATACTTTACTTTTTCTTCTGAAGCCGTCCTCTGAAATCCTCTGCTCAGCTCTTTTACTTCATTATTTCTTCCATTTGCTTCAGCTACCCGACTTTCAAGAGCAAGTTTCAGAGTCTCTTCTGACATCCATTTTGGTCTTTTCTTTCTTTCCTGTCTTTTTAACGACCTCTTGCTTTCTTCATGTATGATGTCCTTGATGTCATCTCATAACTCTTCTGGTCTTTGGTCATTAGTGTTCAATGCATCAAATATATTCTTGAGATAGTCTCTAAATTCAGGTGGGATAGACTCGAGGTCGTACTTTGGCTCTCGTGGACTTGTTGTAATTTTCTTCAGCTTCAACTGAACTTGCATAAGAGCAATTGATTAGTCTGTTCTGCAGTTGGCCCCTGGCCATGTTCCGACGGATGATACTGAGCTTCTCCATTGTCTGTTTCCACGGATATAGTCAATTTGATTCCTGTGTATTACATCCGGCCAGGTCCACGTGTATAGTGGCCGTTTATGTTGTTGAAAAAAGGTATTTACAATGAATAAGTCATTAGTCTTACAAAATTCTATCATGCAATCTCCAGTGTCATTTCTATCACCAAGGCCATATTTTCCACCTCCCAATCTTTCTTCATTTCCAACTTTCTCATTCCACCAAACCCAAAACCATTGAGTCAATTCCGACTCATATCGATCCTAAAGGGACAGAGTAGAACTGCCCCATAGGGGCTCCAAGGAGCATTTGGTAGATTCAATCTGCCGATCTTTTGGTTAGCAGCCGAGTTCTTAACCACTGCACCGCCAGGGCTCCTTCTCATTCCAATCACAAGTAATTATCAATGAATCTAGATTGCATGTTTGATCAATTTCAGACTGCAGAAGCTGGTAAAAAATCTTCAATTTCTTCATCTTTGGCCTTAGTGGTTGGTGCATATATTTGAATAATGCGGTAGTTCCCCCTTCTCGGCAGTTTCCATTTCCACGGTTTTAGTTAACCGTGGTCAACCACAGTCCAAAAATACTAAATGGGAAATTCTAGAACTAAACAACTCATAAGTTTTAAATTGCACACCATTCTGAGTAGCGTGATGAAATCTCATGCTATCTAGTCCAGGACGTGAATCATCCCTTTTTCCAGTGTATCCATGTTATACAGGCTACTCGCCCGTTAGTAACTTAGTAGCCATCTGGGTTTATCGGATGGACTGTTGCAGTACTGCAGTGCTTGTGTTCGAGTAACCCTTACTTTACTTAATAACGGCCCCAAAGGCAAGAGCAGTGACGCTGGCATTTTGGATATGCCAAAGAGAAGCTATAAAGTGCTTCCCTTAAGTGAAAAGATGAAAGTTCTTAATAAGGGAGTTTTAAAAAATCATACGCTAAGGTTGCTAAAATCTACCTTCACATAACTTTCATTACAACATATTGTTACAATTGTTCTCTTTTATTATTAGTTATTGTTGTTAATCTCTTACTGTGCCTAATTTATAAACAAAATTTATCAGAGGTATGTATGTATTAGAAAAAACATAGCATGTATAGGGTTCAGTACTATCCAGAGTTTCAGGCATCCACTGGGAGAGTCCTGGAACATTTCCCCCACAGATAAGGAGTGGCTACTATAGTCGTATTAACTGGTCTTCCTTGCAAGCATCTGGATATTATCCTATCATTGACAGCATAGTTCTTCAGGATAGATACTGAAATGTTGTTTTTGACAGTGAATGAGATGCCATTCCTCTTCAATTTGTCATTACCGTCATAGCATAAATATATACATATAAGTACATCTGTTTTTACAAAATGAGATCCTACTCCAAATATTCTTTCTCATGCTTTATAATGGGTTGCAGAAGACTGTATCATGTGAATATTAATATCCAGATAATGGATATTAAGCATTTTTTATTCCCCCATTACAGTATTTCAAAGAACTTGTTTGTGTGTGCAAATATGCTAGCACACTTGTTTTAGTACAAGTGCAAAATAGACCAGGACTGCTGGATCAAACCTTTCTTTTACAAAGGCCAGCTCATCTGAGGAGAGCAGAGGAGAGGAGCTGTCCCCCTAGCAAAAGAGGGGTGAGGGGGGCTAGGTTCGATCTGAAGGCTGCAGGAGTCTTCCTCCGGCTCACTGTCTTCAGTCCAGGCCAACTCAGCATTTATGGAGAGCAAAATGTACTTGCTTGCTCCAACATGGGGCAGGGGTGGAGAGAAGGCGGGCTCCCAGGATTCCAGTCTGAGGTCAGGGAAGGAGACTCAAACAACCAGACAGTGCAGCAAGCTGTGCAAACCTCAAGGGGCAGGGAGAGGTCTCTGTGCTGTGAATCACAGGGAAGCAACGAGAATAAAACAAGCTTGTCCCGTATTTATTTCTCCTCAGTGAACGTATTCAGCTGCCCACAATACAGATGGAAATACCCAACCCCATCCTTGATTCAAAAATGTAAATGAGATGTGCTGTGAGCCTCACTGCTGAGTGCACACGCTCACATGCACACAAGCAACGGGTCAGGTGTATTCTTGATGCCTGAACTTTGGCATATTCCTGTTTGAATCCTGACTCCGCCTCTCATTAGCTGGGTGACCCTGGGCAGATTATTTGCCCACCCAAGCCTCAAATCCTCATCTAAAAATTGTAGATAAAATGTTAACTACTTTAAGGGGTTTTGTGAAAAGTAAATGATTTAATGCATGTAGGCACTCAGAACAGTCCTTAGGTCATGTTAGGGTACCTGATTGGCTCTAGTGCTGTGAGAAATAAGACAAAGCCTCTGGCCTTAAGGAGCTAGTAATTTTATCAGAAAGTCTAATCTAAACAATAGAAGGGAGTGTGGTTATCAGTCAGAGGGAGTGGTAGGTACACTAAAGGTGCTAATACTGAGGTCGTCAAGAGGGATAACCCAAGAACTGAGGCCCCTCACCTCAAGGGGCTCTTTGAACGGCTGAGACACACACACACACACACACACAGAACAATCCAGAACAAGGTGATCACACTCTCAGCTCTGGGTCCACGCTGTGTCCCAAGGCTTCAACAAGCACATACTTATTTTAGGCATCATACAATCTGTTAACAAGCCAGGTCTCCCTGTCCCTAGAAGCTCTCAAGCAGGTAAGCCTCAGGGACACAGATGTTGTGGAAATAGAGAAGGCATGCGGGCACATGTACAAACCCCATTCCTGCCCTGCTCCAATCCCATCGCCATGACCTCTCTGCAAATGCCTCACCATTGACCACCAGCTTCTTGGAGCTCTCTCCCCTCTCAGGCTGGGACTGTATGTTTCCTTGTCCTTCCACTGTCCTGACAGCTGCCCCTTGGGCTCTTTCTACTGCCCTCTAGATGTGAGTACCTGTGCCACTTCCCTCACCCCTCATAGCCCCTACTGGTGCTTCATCTCTAAAATGAAAGGTTATTGTGGGGATTAAATGAAACAAACCATGTGAAATATCTAATACACCTTAATTCTGTCTCGTTCTCTGGGAATGTTTCCCCTTCCAGGCAGCTGGACTCGTCATCTTGACACCACCTTTGAATCCTCTGTCTTCCTTGTCCACTGCACCAACCAGGGAGCATGTCCCATGCTCTACCAGCCTCCCATTGCTTCCCCTTCTCTACTCCTCAGATGCTGCTGCTGATGTATGTTACCCAAGATAGTTGATGATGTTTGTTACCCAAGATAGTTCTGTTCACACCCTCAGAAACTTTCCATTACTCCCCAATGCCTACTGAAGAAAGACCAAACATTTTAAGCTTGCATTCAAGGCCCTCTGTGATCTAGCCCTAACCTGCTATCTCTACTATCACCCTTTTCTCTAATTTGATTAAATTAATTGCTGGGCAATGTGGCATGAAATATGGATTAAACCGAATTTCACAAGCTCTTTACTGGAAGGCTTCAGATTTTAATGCTCCAATATACACTGTAGTACTTCACATTTTCCCAAGTTTATGTGAACTTCTAGTAGTCTTTCTTTTGTGAGGTTCAGGGAACAATCTGGGAAAATCTGACTGCCTTGTTTCTCTAGCATGCCTACAGGATGTGCCAGTTGGACGCCGTACCTGTACAGTGGGCCAGTGAGTGACTGCCACGGCCTATGGCTGTGACCATCTTACGGTGTGTTTGGTGTAGTTCATCTCCACCACTGTGTACAGTCTCAGTGGACTGTAAAATCAAAGCACGCCACCCTCCCAAGCTGAGCCAAGCAGCCTTTCTCAGCACATGGATGGAAAGCAAACGGCTGGCAGGCATGCACCCAGCAGCAGTGCCCTGGTGGGACCGACAAAAACGTACTTCTACCTTGGCCCCCAAGGCTGCCTGCTTTCCAGTCTTCCAGTTGCCCCACATCCTTCTGTTAACTTCCCTGTATGCTTACATTTGCCAGGGTTGGTTACTGAGGCTTGAACCCAAAGAACCTTCACTGACACGTGGTTCTTTGGGTCCCAGAGAAAAGCCCCCCAAACAACCCTCCAGTAATGGTACACCCAGAGCCATTCCCACAAGTGCAGTACCTGTCCCATCTGGAGTAGACCTCACAAAGGTGGGCAGCATTTTCACTGAAGCAGTAGGGTGGGTGGTGGCTCCAAGCCCTTTCTCCATCTCCTTGCGGAACCGCTTAGAGATCTCCTCAAGGGTCTCATCAGAGAGACGCATGTGGTAGAGATACTGGTCGACCTGAAAGAGGGGGAAAACAAGAGAAGAGACATGTAGGTTAAATAAACTATGGTGCAGGCCTGTATTGTGGAACGTCACTACGCCCTGCAGAAGAATAAAATCTGTTTAATACAGTTTATTAAAGACCACTTCATAGGAATCTATGACAGGATTTTCTCTTTTAA
Source organism: Trichechus manatus latirostris (assembly GCF_000243295.1). NCBI lineage: Eukaryota > Metazoa > Chordata > Mammalia > Sirenia > Trichechidae > Trichechus > Trichechus manatus. Next base: position 7,624,170 of record NW_004443940.1, read on the forward strand.
AAACTAAAAATGAAAATAGGATTTATTTTATTTCTGGCTTGAGAAAATAGGTAGATAGAAAATGATGAAGACCAAGGGAAAAGCATATCAGGGAAGAGGAGAGTTCTTGCAGACAGGTTGGGTCTAAATGCCTGTGACAAAATCCCTGGAGCCAGAGTTCATTACTAACTGCTACCTCTTGTTCCCCATACCCACCGTGGCCAGTCAAGTCACTTCTACCACCCCTCACCTTAGGCCAAGCAGCCATCTCCTCTTGCCTGGACTTACACAATCCCCAATTCTACTGTTAATCTTTTCCATCCGTTTTCCACCCATAGCCAGACCCTGCTGTTCTCCTGCTTCAAACCCTTCAATAGCTTCCCGTGACAGCAAAACCCCACATCCTCCCAAGGCCCTCCGTGATCTGGCTTCTATCTACCTCTTCCATCTCAGCCTGTGGCTCTACACTCCTCATACAGATTCTGTCCCTTCAATTCTAACTCACTCAACTGGTCTTTCTCAAGACCGTGCACACACGTCCTGCAGCCCCTTACCCTGCTCTTCATCTGCGAGGCCTAGCTACCAGGCCTTCAGGACTCTCCACGGAGGCCTTCTCTGATCCTCCCTAAGAACCTAGGCTCTTCCCTCCACATCATCCATAATTTGGAAGTATGTATTTATTAGAGTTTATGTCTCCCGTGAACCCTAAGCACCAAGGGCAGGAACCATGTCTATTTGTTCAACCTTGTAATCCTGGAGCCTAGTATAGTGCCTGACACATAATACAACTCTATATAAATAATAGCACAGCCTCTGCTATCCTCAGAGATGAGCTTTTCCCAGATTTAACACGAGGAGAAGCATCAAGAGGACCTCTCAATTTCCTTCTTGAAAGCTCCCGTCTGCCTTGGCCATGGCTATTCTCAGTTTTCTCCTATCAGGAAAAGGTCTGATAGAAACCCATCAACGAGGCACAGAAGTTTCCACAATACCAATGTTTTCACCAGCATCATCTGCGATAGAAGGTCCCTGGATGGTACAAACAGATTGCACTCGACTACTAACCTAAAGGTTAGCAGTTCAAACCCATCCAGCTGCATGAAAGAAGAAAGGCCTGACGAACTACTTCTGTGAGGATCACAGGCAAGAAAACCCTATGGGGCAGTGTTACCCTGTAACACATGGGGTGACCGTTAAACATGGTTTTGGTTTGCGATAAGAGAGGTTGCTGGCCAGCAGGAGGGCAGGGGTAGAAAGAACCAGACGCCTTGAGGCCAGGTCCCTACTGTGCCTCAAGGTGTGGGCCCCATGGTCCTCCCAGTTTCACCTGCAAACTGAGGGACTGGAACGGACACTGCTCTTCCCAACTCTGAGACTCCAGGACGCCAAAGGGTAAAGCTTGCCCATTACTAGTGCTATCCTGCAGGAAACACAAATCAATGCCTGCCTGTCCTTCAGCCCCGCCCAACTCTGACGAAGGAGCACAAACTTTTATAACTAGCTCTCCCAAACCATTCATATTATAGTCTATTATATTTTCCAGAATTTCCGTCAGGACTTCTTTTTTTTTTTAAGCTAAATCTGTAGCCTAAAATTTCCAGAGAACAGGAAAAGGTGTTTAATCCTTTAAGGAAAGAACAAAGCCAGTGCCCTCCTTTGTGACAAAAAAATAGAAAATTCCCCTTACTCATATCCTTCTTTCATGCCTTATACTAACACCCTGTAGGATTTGGGGTTAATCCTTCTCTTTGGGGCTGTTTCCTCTGCTATAAAACAATGAGTGTGGCCTCTCCAGATCATTTCAAAGATCCTGACAGTGTTAATTTGTATCATTCTTCTAAGATCCCAAAAGCTGAAAGATCACAGTCTGGGATAAAAAGCTAAAGCAGCTGTAAGCAAGGCACAGAAGAGTCTGGTGAATCAGCCTGCCCCTGTCCACAATTGCCATGAGTTTAATTTCTACGACAATATTGACAGACATAATCCTGGTATGGACTGGGGAAGGAGAGAATAGAAGCAGAGAATAGTAGGCGGGCAATTTCCTCCTGCTGAACAGGCCCTGGGGGAGAGACCAGCTTGCCATGTTTGATTTGGAATTAGCAAAAATGAGGATATCCCAGAACTCCCTTGTTGCTAGCGTTTATCCAAAAGCTAACTGCCAGTTGCTGTTGAGCCGATACCAGCTCATGGTGACCCCATGTGTGTCAGAGTAGAACTGTGCCCCATAGGGTTTTCCACCACTGACTTTTCCGAAGCAGATAGCCAGGCTTTCTTCTGAAGTGCCTCTGGGTGGACTCGGACTGCCAGCTTTTCAGTTAGCAGCTGAGCAGTTTAATTGTTTGCACCTCCCAGGGACTCCTGATAAAAAACTACTTCAGATTATCTAAAGCCATCAGTGTAAATCAGGAAGAATCAACAGTTCATTCTGTTTCCGACTCCTGGTGCCTCACAGCCTTGAGCCTACTGCCATTCTGGGTCTGCCTCAGCCTGTGGGGCTGTGGGGCGCCAGACCCCACCCAGAGCTGGGTCACTGCCCTCAGCTTCCTAAAAGACCAGGAGGCCAGGGTGTACCTGAGGAGGCCTGGGTTTCTTCACCTGTAATGACATCTGCAGGCCCCCAGAAGGTAAAAGAGTGCAGCTTCAGCCCAACACCAGCAAGCCGCCTCCCAATTGGTGAAGTGAGAGACAAATCTCCAGCAGTCTCCAGGGACCCTGGAACCCCAGGGCAACTTTTACTACCCCCCTCCCAGAGGCCTCCCACTTCAGATCCAGTGACACCTTGGCTGGCCCAGGAATGCTACCTCACGATTTATACCTCTCGATGTTAATGTACAAAGCCCAGGGCCACCCAGAACAGAGGCCTATGCCAGGCCATGTCCAGAAACAATCCATATGCCCTCCGTGGGCAGCAGTAATAACAGCAAACACTTACATGGCACTTGCTTTGTGCCAGACCCTGTTCTGAAGGCTTTACACACATTAAGTCACCTAATCCTCACAGCAGCCCTGTGAGACAGGCAGTGTTGTTACCTCCATTCTGCAGAGAGGTGAAGTCAACTTGCCCATAGTCATATGGACACAAAGGGCCGAGCTGGGATTGCACCAAGTGGCCTGGCTACTCTGTGCTCTCATCCACTCAGCTAGGTGACCACTCCTTTTCTGCTGGATAGCAGCAGTGTCTACACAAGCCAATGGCATTGCAGTGCATTCAGGCTGGCCATGGCCTACGAGAAGGCCATCTTCTACTCCAGTTATACCCCAACGCAGACATGAAGGGCAGACAGCGGAAAGCAAGACCCATGGAGGTGGCTGGCCAGAGGTCAGCAGAGGCAGCAGACATGTCTCTGGACATCGTCATGCAATGTCCCATACAAAGCTCTCACCTAATTATTTTCCCAAAGAGAGAAGAGGGCCAACAAGCCTTGCTGTCACTCCACTCCACACATAGATGTGGATGTTTACAAAGGGGCAAGAGAGTTCCTGCATAGATGAGTAGAGCTTTTATTGCCTCCTTAGAAGGTTCTACTACGACTTCTTGGAGCGTGAAGTCACATACTCAAAAAAGTGGCCACAAGTCTACAGAGGCCATTCTTAATCTATCTTCAGTGTTTAAACTCTACAAGACTTGTTGGAAATCCAGTTGATACTTCTCATCCTTTCTCTATAGGTATTAAACCCTTAAAAAATCTAACAAGTTAAATGGTCATCCTTTACTGAAGTCATGTGGCCCTTTGACTAATAGATTATAATCATCTTTCAAGTGTTCAAGGACAGACAAAAACAATGACAATGATAGTTACCATAGATAAACATTTATTAAGCATCTCTTACCTGTGGGACCCCATCCAGTGTGCTTTACTGACTTGATCCCCACTATCATTTTGTAAAACTTTCATATTATTAGTGTTTCACTGGTCACATGGGTAGTGAGGGGCAGAGTTTGGATTCAAACCAAGGCCAGTCTGGCTGTAAAGCCAGGTCCTCAGAACCACCACCCTCACCTGTCCTGGGGCCCCTTAGTGTGGGCCAGCACTCTCTGCCCTGTGGTTTCTTCGGTGGCTCCAGGGCTTTGGTTTCCTCTCCATCACATGACAAAACTAAAAGAAAGGTATGGAATATCTGTGTAAAATGCAAGTATAACACTTTGGCCCAAACTTCTCCCCTTTCACCTTAGAGGTCTTAAACTCTCAAAACTCAGGAGTGAATGGCACCTAGGTATGATGCTGTATCTGCCCAGAGTTTATTAGGGCCACTCAAGAAGAGAGGATTAATCAGCTAATGACACAGCTTCTTAAACATACCACTGGGGTCTCCCCAGCCTTGGCAGGCACAGGTGTATTAGGGTGAATGGCGGCCAGGGGAAGTGAGCACAAGGAACAGCCGCATGCAAAGACCATTTTCCTGGATTGGAAGGGAAGCGATGCACTTTTCAGAATCCTGCCAATTTTCACCCACAGTCTGTTTTGAAAGAGAGAATGCTAGGCCCAAAGTCACGGGAGAAAGTCATTAAGGAGATACCAAGCATAGACAGGACAGTGGAACTAGGGCTAAAACTAGTCACAGAATCTTAAGAATCAATGGCCCTTGGGGTAACTAGTTCAAAATCCCACTAAACATAGAGCACTTTCGAGTTTCCTTCCTTACCCCATCTTACCTCATCTAGCCTAGATTTGAATGCATCCTATTGTGAGAAGCTCACTACTTCTCTAAATTCCAGCTTTAGTGGCTAGAAAGCAATTCCTCGTTCTGAGACAAATTTACTTTCTGGGAACTTCTGCTAGTTCCCATTCTGCCACTTAGAATAAGAATTGCTAAATACAAACTTGGCTGCACATCAGAATCATGTGAGGAGCTTTTACATATAGTAATAATTCTCAAGATCCACTCCAGACTAGCTGTATTGACACTCTAGGGTTGGGGGCTCAGGAATCTTCCCTTATCCTTGAGCTGGTATCCACGGCATAGGACTCATTTCTTGGCCATGCCAGGGATGCGAGAACAGCAGGTCATGTTCTGTTCAACACTGCTGAAGGTCGTTTGACTACTTTTTTGCCTGGAGTCTTTGAAAGTCAGTAGTTGATTAAGGAGTTCCACCCTTTTTCTCTTTTATTCTAGAGTCCCCTCTGCCAATGTCACCCTTGGAAGGTTCAAGGATATTTCTTAACCTGACTTAGTTACACTCAGGGGTGACAAAGCAAGGCTGTTTCCCCAAATTGTTCCTTCCCTTTCTATGGTGGGTGTATGGCCTACCACAGCTGGGCTGCTTCTCTTTAAACCTCTATCAGAAAGAAAGGGGGAAAGGAGGGGACATTCCAGGCTAGGGAAATAGAGGCAGGCTGGAGCAAAACCTGGCTGAGGCCTGAGGAGGCACCTGCCTGCCTCGAGGTGAAGATGTATGTTAGAGAAAGAGATAGCAGTCTTAGATGAAATGTATTTAGCAATCTTGATAAGATTAGAACTTCCTCATTGGGCAATTTTAGTCAGTTTCTTTTTCCCATAACACACCCATCTTACATGCCCGCTTCCTCTGTAGAACTGAGAGCGGGGGCAGGGGAAGCCATAAAGAGAAGTTAACCCCTACTCTTTATGAACTAAGATAATACCCAGTAAGGGAAGTCCATCGCCTTTAAGTGCCGGTATTCTCCTCCAGGCCAGCACTAAAACAAGGGGAAATGGTGTCATGGTAATAACACGATGAATGAAAGGAACAGAAGATCACCCTCAGAGAGGCTCCGTTTTAAAGTGTGGCATCCAGGTGTCCTGGTGGGCAGAGGCAGTCCTAGCCAAGTACAGGGAAGGCCTGAAAAGGAAGGTCTGGAGGTGAGAGCTGGAAAGGACCTCAAGAAACTGAGTCCCATCAGGGAACAGCCTTAATCAAGGTCACACAATTGATACTAGAACCTGGATGCCCAGATGTCTTATTCTATTGCCAAAAATAATAAAAAACAGCCCTGATGGTCCAGCATGGCCCATCTCATCTCACAGGTCAATTTCAATGGAATGACTGGTAGTCACTGCCTGAATCCTAAGGTTATTCTACGTGCTTTCAGTGGGAAATTGTTCCTAATCAACTATGGCTAGAAGATAGCAATACTGTAACTTTGACAGTTTGTTGCATAAAGTGCTACAAGTCCTTAAGAGGTTTAAAAAGAAAATGTAGAAGAAAAGAAACCTTAAATTGCATCTTCTAAATAGGTAAGATCCCTATCCTTCAGCCTTTGAATCCCTGACCAGTGTTGTGACCCCAGCTTATTCCATTTTATGTAGCATCTATTGAACACCAACTATATACAAAGTAATACAGTGCACAGAAATATAATTTAAAAATCAAGATCCCTGCTCTTTAGGAGTTTACAAGCTAGCACAGAACCTGGCTCATATTGTGGACCCAATAAAAATCTCTGGAGTGAATGGACAGATGGATCTTGGTAGATAAGAAAGGTAAGTATGCTACAAGGCAGCCCACAGAAGTGTCACCAATGTGAGCAGGTGTCCTGTGAGACCTGCATTCAGGGGAGATTGCTTCTGGCCTAAAGTATCTTAGTGGATGAACCTGGATCTTGAGATGGGAGGCAGAGCATGTGAAAAGATTCAGAAGGCAAGCCTCAAGTCATGGAAGGAGATAATGAATTCGAGGTATACCAGAAAGCTACTCACCCTCACTACGTTACATTAGCTCCCTACTAAAGTGTTTTTGTTAGTATGATTTAATCTTTCCATTTTCAGTCAAGGGAAGGAAGGACCATAAACATCATCCCACTGTGTAGAGCTGCAATGTCTTTCACTGACTCTTCCATAGCCAGTCAGTTCCCTGCAGGGCTGAGTCTCTGGAGAAAGTTTGTCTGCCCAGACACATACTTCCTGCCACAGGCCAATGAGATTGAAATGACTGGTTCAAGGACTGCTGTCCTTTTTGCCTGAACTTCAGGAAGCTCAGAACTCTGTCCTCAACTCCAGTTAACTCTCCTTAGTCTAAGTTTTTGGTAATCATCTCTGCTAATTCCATGACTCTTATTCTAGAAATCCTTTTACTGAAAGCTGAACCAAATCACCAAATTCTTTCAGCAAGCAGGCAGAAAAATAAATAAGACATGAATGAGCAAATACTCATCAGTCTTTTGTGCAGGATACACCTCCTAGTAGAGGGGTAAATTCAGGTGAGCAAATCAGATAACAAAGTAACTCCGCAAGCATATAGAAATCAGAGCCAAGGACGCAAGGACACCCTGAGGCACAGCTGGATTTCCCTTCTCCACTCTTTGGATATATCAGACTTAGTATGTACAATCTCCTCTCCAGGTGGTACAGGGTAAACACTAGCTAATTCCTACCTGTTAGCTTTTCCTAGACCCCCTCAAGCACACCAAATGAATTTCAGCTTTCTTAACAGTCACATTCTTGCCTTGAAGATACAGTCAGGTCACCTATATATTAAGCCAAGGCTCCAACCTGGTCTCCTCAAAATTTATGAAAGACCTCGCCCTCTTGAAGTGAAGGCTTTTGACTCTTCTCGTCTGTTTTGTTAATTCAACCTTGGTCCAAACAAGGTCCCATTGCCATGGTGTTAATACTGATTCATAGAACTGCCCCACAGGGTTTCCAAGGCTGTAAATCTTTACAGAAGCAGATTGTCATATCTTTCTCCCATGGAGTTGCAGGTGGGTTCAAACTGCCAACCTTTCAGTTAGCAGCTGAGTGCTTAACCATTGCACAACCAGGGCTCCTTTCAAAACAAGGTAGGGGGATACTATTGAGCAATAAGAATACCCCATCTACAGCTACATGCAACAATACAGATGAACCTCATAACGTTGGGTGAAAGAAATCAGACACAAAAGGGGACATGCTGTACAAGTCCCTTTGTATTAAGTACAAAAACAGACCACACGGATCTATTAGAAGTCAGAATAGTGGCTTCCCTTAGTGGTGGTGGGCAGGGGTTTGGGGGGTATTAGTACTAGTTAGTACCGGTTAGTACCAGAAACTAGCACTGGTACTGGATCTGGATAGTGTTCAATTTCCTATATGTATATTAAATGTCAACTTTAAAAATGTAGGAGAAAAAAGGCATGGGGACTTTCTAGGCCCTAACTTACTCACTGTTGTCGTTACTGCTGCTGCTGTTAGTTGCTGTTGAGTCGGTTGACTCATGGCGACTCCATGTGTGCCGAGTAGAACTGCCCCATAGAGTTTTCAAGGCTGTAATCCTTCAGAGGAGCCCTGGTGGTGAAGTAGTTAAGGGATTGGCTGCTAACCAAAAAGTTGGCAGTTCGAATCCACCAGCCACTCCTTGGAAACCCTCCAGGGCAGTTCTACTCTGTCCTATAGGGTCACTATGAGTCAGAATCAACTCCATGACAACGGGTTTTTTTGGGTTGGTAACCTTTCAGATGCAGATCTCCAGGGCCACCTCCTGAGGCGCCCAGGGACTCCTAAATTTACTCACTACACATGGTCCACAGGCACAAAGGAGATCAAAAGAGGACCACCAGAGAGGTAAGCCGTAATTTAAAATCAGCCATACAGAGCCTTCCAGTGACTCTGTGCTGACACATGCTTGCAACTTTGTTTCCAAAAGATTTCATATTTTTTCCATTATTCCTTTGCCATTGCTTTACCACAGTCTTTCACAAGGAAACCAAGGCTTCAAGAAGCCTCTTCAAATCACAGGCCAAGTTCCTGGCAGACCCACAACATCCGGTGGCCGGCCAAGTGCCCTAACTTGAGGCACAGGTGTGCCCATCCCGGAAAAGTTGGCCTGCCCTCAAAGACTCCAGCTGGGAGGGCCGCAGAGCAGCAAGTTCATCCTGTACAGTTGCCAAGGGAAGACCAGATGTTTCTGATTAAAAAAAAAGAAAAGATGAGTTGGGGAGAAGGCGACAAAAGAGCAGGTCAGCAATCCCTTAAGTCTCCTGTGCTCTGACAGCCAGCTGACCAAATTAACAGGCCTGCGATAACCCTTCCCTCAGATGGCACACGGGGGACCCTCACTGTGGCTGCCACACCACCTCAGGAGATCCAGCTCTGACACACTGTACAGTCATAAGTCATTCAACGGCGTGGCAGGGTAAGTGTGGGGCTGACCAGGGAGGCACGTGGGCCACTCCTCCAGGATCCTGTTGCACTGCCCTGAGTCACAGCGTTTCCTGTTCTTCCAGTTCTCCCTCACAGCTGCCTTGAGTTACAGCCAGACAGACATCAGGTGGCACAGCCCCCATCAGGGATCCAGGAGATGGGCATTTGGGATACCCATCCTGGGGTCCCCCTCTCCACAGACACCCTTTTCTGACTGTGGGACAGTAATGTGAAGGATAATATGTCCCTGACATATGTGACCCTGGCACACTTCATTTACCAGCAGATACTGATTGAGCGCCAACTGTGTGCCAGGGCTAGGCACTGAGGATACCAGAATAAAGCAGACACCAGTCTTTATCTGCAAAGGGCTCACTCTATTGGTCAGAGGCAACTATGTCAACAAATAAGCAGAAACAGAGAGTAAGGGCAGAGAGTGGACAGTTTTTTTCACTGTAATAAAATATGGATTTACAATCACTTAAATCACACACATCAGTACAATTTCTGAGGAGCATTTGTCTTGAAAAGGTTAGAAACGTATATGTGTTGGCCCCCGTCCCCCGCCTAGAGTGTTCTTCTCTGGCCTAGCAAACTTGTGCTCACCCTTCAGGGCCCAGCACAAATACCCTCTCCCCAGATATCTTCCCCAAACCCCCCAGGCGGTGATGCCAACACACTTTCGACAGTTTGTGTCTCTCGCCCACACTAGTCCCAGAGGACAGAAGGCGCCCACTACCTGTGCCTGTCTTCATGTTTGTAACACCAGCAGCTATCTCGGTGCTCAAAACCTGAGGTGTCTCAAGAAATATTTATCTTTGATATTTTGGTGACACCCAAGGGGCTATGGGAGTCCCAAATAGAAGAGCAGGGAGAGTAACTTGGGGTAAGGGGAAGAACAGGCTACTCTAGACCAGCCAGCGCTCTATAGGGAGCCCTCGTGGTGCAGTGGTTAAGCTCTCAGCTGCTAACCAAAAGGTTGGCAGTTCTAACCCACCAGCTGCTCCATAGGAGAAAAATGTGGCCGTCTGCTTCTGTAAAGATTAAAACCTTGGAAACCCTATGGGGCAGTTCTAATCTGTACTATAGGGTCGCTATGAGTCAGAATCGACTCAATGGCAATGGATTTGGTTTTGGGTTTAGGTGCTCCATGTGACCTTGCTCTTCAGGCCTGTGGCCTTGCTTTACCCGGTCCTGGCAGCAACATCATCTCCTCTCATCTACCTGGGTTTCCTGACTACTACCCCATGCTCCCTAGGGGTCAGGTTCTGCCTTCCCCTGGACAGTCCCATACCAGGGACCACAGTCTGCCCCTCAGCCTCTTGCCCACTCCTGTCTGCTGCCAACTGGTCCACCTGCTAGATCAAATCTCTATGGGTCTGCCTCTCTGCACCATATCCAGTCCCAGATCTCCTCAGTCTGCCCCACGCACAATGCAGCCAAAAACCCAGTACCGTGTGACCACACCCACGATAGCTAGGGTGACCATACATCCCAGTTTACCCAGGATAATCTGTTTATGTCTAGGGTAGCAACATAAATGTTAATAAAACCAGTTGCCATGAAGTCAGTTGGTACAAATAGTTAACACGGTCAGCCGCTAACCAAAGAGTTGGCGGTTCGAGCCCACTTAAAGGTGCCTCAGAAGAAAGGCCTGGTGATGTACTTCTGAAAAATCATCCATTGAAAACCCTGTGGGACACAGTTCTACTCTGACACACAAGGGGTCACCATGACTATTAATAGCACCCCGTTCATTCTCAAAAGTACCCAGTATGGACAATAAATTACAAGGCCATCCTATGTACAGATCACAAAGCAAAGCCTTCCTTTATTTCTGGGCAACCCAAACCTGAAGGTAAAAGGAGCTCACACAGCATAAGTGGTACTGAAAAGGGACAGGCTGGGCACCAAGAACCTGGGTTCCACCTCTGGGGCTTGTCCTATGTAAGCTTGGGCTGGTCCCTTAGTACAGAGCACCTCGGTTCCTCATCTGTAAAACAAATGGTTTAGCGCTAGATGATCCCAAAAGTCCCTTCCCAGCTCTGCACCCGACTCATAACCCCAGGAAAGCGAAACATAACTGGCCATCTCCAGTTATACCAGCAGCCCTGCACTGGGGTTAAGGGCAGGGACTCTGGAGCCAGATAAATTTGAATTCTGGCTCTGTCACTTACTGCTGTGCACCCTTGGGCAAGTTACTGCCCCTTTCTGCCCTTCAACATCCTTATCTAAGTAATAGATAACAACAGTGCCTACCCTGGAGGGCTGCTTGACCATGACCTGGGTTACTACATGTAGAATGTGTAGACAGAGCTTAGCACTAAGTACTGTGTATGTTCTTTAAAATCTTTATGATGTCATGGGGAAGAACTGATGGGATATGGCTGGAAGGCTTCATGGAGGGGTTGAGACATAGGAAAATCTGAGAAGAAGCAGTAAGCAGGAGGAGAAAGTCCCTCAAATGGGAAAGAAGGAAAAGTGGCAGCTTTGAATGTCCTCACTAATTAAAGCTATCAGTCAGTTTATCTGACATGTGAAAACGCCAGCAGGAAGGAAGAGGTTGGGAATCCAATCTTTAAAGAACATGGGCCACTGCGTGGCATGGATGCCAAGCTGAGGGTGAAGAGAAGCAGGAAGGCTAGGTGGGTGGACCCCAAAGGCTCCTAGTGTCAGGTTCTGATCAGAGCCCCAACTCATTCTCCTAGATTATGTTGATATAAGTTTTTACCAAGGTCCCTCTGGGGAAGGTATGTCAGGGAAATATTTAGCGATCTGCAGACAAGTGCCAAAAGTATGACCAGCCCCAAAATAGGGCAGCACTTCAGGGAAATGAGATTCTCTGCCTACTATCCCTTCAGGAACAGGACCAAGCCTCCTGACTCAGTTTGGATAAGACAAAGGCCCTCCAAGGGAGAGAGGGGGAGTGAAGTGTGTAGGTTTGTCAAGGGTCCCAGGCATCCCAAAGTCAACAGAAGGGACCACGTTCAACAGCCCAGGGTCTGTATATGAGAGGCAAAGAGCTCTCTGCTGAGGCCCAAGACGGCTGGGAAACCGCCACCCAGTGTGCCAAAAGAACATGGAGATGGCAGAAGCTTTCAATCTGTTCAGAAGGTCCAGTTCCCTTCATGGGAAACTCCAACGGCAAATGGGACCCAAAGCTAGCGTGATGTGGTCCTGTGATTCTACAACGCATGACCTCAAGAGCTTTTCCCAGGGGTAGCCAGAGTTGGGGGTGGATGTGAAGAGGAGTGAACAAGTATCCCATTGGCAAACTCTACCACATGAGAAAACAAATTCCCTGATGTAAGAGACCTCAGCAACCAGAGCCTCTGCCCTCCTGCTTTCAGGGAAGGTATTGGTGGACAGAGGTTTGAGGAGGGGATGATGATTTGGTTTCTCCACAGCATGGAGAAAAGGAGTTGGGACTAAAGCTGTGATCATTCAGTACTAAAGCTGTGATCATTCAGTACAGCTGTGTCTTTCATGACTTGTCAAAGAAGAGTACTTCAACCTGAGGTACATCAATGAGCAACATGTCCTAAAGACCCCGAATGAAGATGTTACCTCCCCAGAGGGCCAGAAAGAAAACAAGAGGAAGAGCTCATGGATGGGCCTCCTATGCCCAAGAAAGAAAAGGTCTGCAAAGTTGGAGGGGGCAGTGAGGATGCATCCTTCTTCCTCAGCTTCAGCAACTCTCCACCCTCCATTCTCCAGCCTCCTCCCCTTTCTGTCTCTTATCTAATTCAACAACAGCCAGACAGCACAAATGAGCCTGAACACTGTTGTTGTTAGGTGACTTCAAGTTGATTCCAACTCAGCGACCCCATGCACAACAGAACGAAACACTACCCGGTCCTGCACCATCCTCGTAGTCTTTGCTATGTTTGAGCAAATTGTTGCAGCCACTGTGTCAATCCATCTCATTGAGGGTCTTCCTCTTTTTAGCTGACCAAGTGTTATGGATTGAATTGTGTCCCCCAAAAATGTGTGTCAACTTGGCTAGTCCATGATTCCTAGTTGTGTGGTTGTCCACCATTTTGTGATCTGACCCTATGTGTTGTAAATCATAACCTCTATGATGTTAATGTGGCAGGATTAGAGGTAGTTATGTTAATGAGGCAGGACTCAATCTACAAGATTATTTCATATCTGGAGTCAGTCTCTTTAGAGATATAAAAGACAATCAAACAGAGAAAAGGGACCTCATTACCACCAAGCAAGAAGAGCCAGGAGCGGAGCGCATTCTTTGAACCTGGGGTCACTGTGCTGAGAAGCTCCTAGACCAGGGGAAGATTGATGACAAGGACCTTCCTCCAGAGCCAACACAGAAAGAAAACATTCCCCTGGAGCTGGTGCCCTGAATTTGGACTACTAGCCTCCTAAACCGTGAGATAATAAATTTCTGTTTGTTAATGCCGTCTACTTGCAGTATTTCTGTTACAGCAGCGCTAGATAACTAAGACACCAAGCATGATATCCTTTCTCCAGGGACTGGTCCCTCCTGATAACAAGTCCATATTATGTGAGACGAAGTTTCACCATCCTCCCTTCTAAGGGGCATTCTGGCTGTACTCCTTCTAAGACAGATATGTTCGTTCTTCTGGCAGTCCACGGTATATTCAATATTCTTCACCAACACCATAATTCAAAGGCATCAATTCTTCCTGGGTCTTCCTTATTCATTGTCCAGCTTTCCCATGCATATGAGGCAATTGAAAATACCATGGCTTGGGTCAGGCACACCTTAGTCCTCAAAGTGACATCTTTGCTTTTTAACACTTTAAAGAGGTCTTTTGCAGCAGATTTGCCCAATGCAATACATCATTTGCTTTCCTGACTGCTGCTTCCATGGGCGTTGATCGTGGATCCAAGTAAAATGAAACCCTTGACAACTTCAATCTTTTCTCAGTTTATCATGATGTTGCTTATTGATCTAGCTGTTAGGATTTTTGCTTTCCTTACATTAAGGTAGTAATCCATACTGAAGCCTGTAGTCTTTGATCTTCATCAGTAAGTGCTTCAAGTCCTCTTCACTTTCAGCAAGCAAGGTTGTGTCATCTGCATATCTTCTTCATTAAGTGTTCTGAAATACCCATTCTTCACAATGTTATCCATAAATTGTTATGATCCACACAGTCAAATGCCTTTGCATAGTCAATAAAACACAGGTAAACATCTTCCTGATATTCTCTGCTTTCTGCCAAGATCCATCTGATATCAGGAATGAAATCCCTCATTCCATGTCCTCTTCTGAATCCAGCTTGAATTTCTGGCAGTTCCCTGTCAATGTACTTCTGCAACTGCCCTTGAATGATCTTCAGCAAAATTTTACTTGCATGTGATATTAGGGATATTGTTCAATAATTTCCACATTCTGTTGGATCATCTTTCTTTGGAATGGGCACAAACATGGATCTCTTCCAGTCGGCTAGCCAGATAGCTGTCTTCCAAATTTCTTGGCATAGACATGTAAGCACTTCCAGGGTTGCATTCATTTGTTGAAACATATCAATTGGTATTCCATCAATTCCTAGAGCCTTCTTTTTCACCAGTGCCTTCAGTGCAACTTGGACTTCTTCCTACAGTACCATAGGTTCTTGATCATATGCTACCTCCTGAAATGGTTGAACATCAACCAATTCTTTTTGGTACAGTGACTGTGTATTCCTTCCATCTTCTTTTGATGCTTCCTGCATCATTCAATATTTTGCCCATAGAATCTTTCAATATTGCAACTCGAGGCCTGAATTTTTTCTTCAGTTGTTTCAGCTTGAGAAATTCTGGGCATGCTCTTCCCTTTTGGTTTTCTAACCCAGGTCTTTGCACATTTCTTTTTAATATTTTACTTTGTCTTCTCGAGACACTCTTTAAAATCTTCTGTTCAGCTCTGTCATTTCCTCATTTCTGCCTTTAGCTTTGGCTACTCTGCATTCAAGAGCAAGTTTCAGAGTCTTTTCTGACATCCATTTTGGTCTTTTTTTTCCTACACTGTCTTTTTAATGACTTTTTGCTTGCTTCATGTATGATGTCCGTTATGTCATTCCACAACTCGTCTGGTCTTCAGTCATTACTATTCAGTGTGTCAAATCTATTCTTGAGATGGTTTCTAAATTCAGGTGAGATGAACTGAAGGTCATATTTTGGCTCTGGTGGACTTGTTTTGATTTTTTTCAGCTTGAAGCTGAACTTGCATATGAGCAATTGATGGTTCGTTCTGCAGTTGGCACCTAGCCTTGTCCTGACTGATGATATTGAGCTTCTCCACCCACAGATATAGTCAATTTGATTCCTGCGTATTCCATCCAGCAAGGTCCACGTGTATAGTCGCCATTTATGTTACTGAAAAAAAGGTATTTGCAAAGGGCCTGAACATACATACCCTGAAAGAAGCCCTTGGGAATTATCCATGTCGAAATATGGCCTCTCTTTGCTCCTGACTGGATGGATATTGCAGCAGGGTATCTAAAGGTGTATCTTTCTTTTAATATTTAACACATAAAGCATTGTCTCTGTACCATATACAGCTCTAAGAACTTCACACATAGTAACTCTCTCTTTAATCCTTACAACAACCATATTAAGGTGTTATTCAAACACTCTTCCCATTTTACAAGATGAAGAAACTGAGGTCTAGAGACATTAAGTAACTGGCCCAAGTTCACACCATTGTTTAAGGGTGAGCTAGGATTCAAATCCATGGAGACTGGCCCAGAGCATCTGTGCTTAACATCTCAACACACAGCCTCTCCAAATGACTGCCGGATTGTCCCTCAGTGGGTGTCACCAGCCCCTCTCTCCTTCTCCCCAGCAATGGCAGCTCCTGGGTTCACGTTTAGTGAGCTCACATGCCTGTCTTGTTCAGAAGACTGGCTGATGCCCAGCCTCCATGGAAACCTTGGCACTGCCAGGGAAGGACAACTGAGCAGACTTATCTTCCACTGGCTTCCTGGAGAACTTGCACCAACCACATTCTTCTAGTTGAGGAAACAACTGGAAATCCATCCTTCATCCAAGGACCATGGACATCTGCTGGTGACTCTGGTGCCTGTCACCACCTTTTATAAAAGGTCATTTCCCAACATGATGTGGCATAGTTTTAGGAGGTGAGGAGCCCTGGGCTTCTGTCCCACTTGGAGCTACTAAGTAGCTGTATGACAATGAGCAATACATTTGATTACTGGGGGTGAAGGAATTGGCTGAGAGGGGGAGACAATGTTCTTCTAAAGCAGAATTTCTCAACCTTGGCATTGCTAACATTTGGGGCTGGAAAATTCTTTGTTGTGGGGGCTGTCCTATGCATTGTAGGATATTGAGCAGCATCCCTGGCCACTAGACGCCAGTAACAATCCCCCATCTTCACTTTGCTACAACCAAAAATTTCTGCAGACATTGACAAAGTCCACTGGGAGATAAAATCCCTCCTGGTTCAAAGCTACTGTAAAATGAATATTAAAAAACACAGGCTTTGCGCCTATAAATTTGGGTAGAGTGGACTTTTCTGCTCTTTATTATAGGCTGCAATAGCCCCTCACAGAAATTATCCAGCACAAAAGGTCAACAGTGCAAGGTTAAGAAACCTTGCAGTAGAAGCATGTGATCAGTGGATATGAAGACACATCCTGTGAACTCTGGGGTTTGGTTTGGCCCACCCCGACCCCTACTGCTTTGAAAAGGCAAGGACAGACAACACACAGTGTTGGAAAACAAACCAAACTTGCTGACTTCAAAATTCAACAATGATAATGAGGAACCTCTCGTCAAGAGTTGGTCTTTTAAACCGGAAGTATCTGGACAAAGAAAGCCAGTTTTCTGGGGCTCTGGAGTTCTTTTCATACATCAGATCTCCTTACTCCAGCTGCCAGATTTTTTTCAGAAAACTCTGTGGTTTGTGTTGCTCTTATTACCCCCTGGAAAAGGGTCCCTAGCTGTCCCCAAACTCGTCAGGGTGCTGGAAAAGTTTGACTTTGAAAAGTGATGTAAAAAAAAGAAAAAAGTTGGCGTTAGCTAAGGAACCTCAGTGGGAACTTTAATTCATTCGTGGGTAAAGAAAAAAGTGTCTCTTATCACTCTCTGATAGAAGATTGGCAATATAAAATAAATCTTTGGTTAGCAAAAGCAACAAAATATTCCTACTGCCATCAATTGTCTTCAGAGCAGCAAAAGGACAATATTAGGGTACTAAGATGTTACAAGCTGAACCAATGAGACAAGCTGTACGTGTCAATGTCAGTAAACCCAGTCACAAACAGTCTCATGGAGGTCTTAATCAGTAGTTCTCTGCAGGTACTTAAATCCCTTATCTGGAGCACATGGCACATAGTAGGTGCTCAAAACATATCAAGGCTCCATTCAGTAGTACCTCCCTACTAACCCATGGTAATGCACCTTCTTTTGACTGCCTGCAGCCCGAGCTAATTATACACCAACCTTTAGTGTCTGTAAATAATTTTTGTGGGAGGCTTATCTATCCAGACAACTCAAAGTTGTCTTAGTTTCCATTTCCCACATTGCACCAAGAGGTCCTTGTACCCATAGTGGGTTCTCAAGAAAACATCACGATTCTTGTCTATCTTGACTCTTGAGGGCTCCATTGAATCTTTCTGCTTCTAAGGTATTCCCCTCTCTCTTAAGTCCAGAGCTGAAAGCCATCCCTTGCTCATACAGCAAGGAGTCTAGATGAGCTATCTATATTCCAGGATTGGAGTAAAAGCATGTTTACGTGTGGTAAAACGATTAGGTTAATGGCTAAAAGGGATGTACACGACGTCTCATTTCTATGGTTAACCCTGATTCTCATTCCTAAGAGACAAAAATCCTGCATCTTGTATTAATTACACCTCAATCAACAAAAAGAATCCTCTATCTTTCCACAGACAGGACACAAAGCGTTGAGTTTGCTGGAGGACAGGAAGTCCCCTCTCTATCTCTAGCTCTCTCAGGATCAGCCTCAACCTCAGGCCACACTTTAACGAAGGAACAGCCCTGAGACCTATTCATCCCTTTCTTCAGCCCAGGACCAGCCTTCCCCCCAGCTGCCTCCCATCTTCCTCCATTCCTTGCAGCCCTCACTCTACTTCTTTGTCCTGGAAGCCTTCCTGTTTCATTCTTGCGCTTACCGAGCACCTCACCAGTGGCTAGAAACTATGGCTACAGAGGTGAACGGACAGGCTCCCCACTGCCCTGAGGAAGGAACCCAAACTGAAAACAACCAACTCTAATGTATGGCCAAAAAAAAAACCAGACGTGTTGCCGTCAAGTCTATTTCAACTCATGGCGACCACACGTGTTAAAGAGTAAAACTGCTCTATAGGGTTTTCTTGGCTGTAATCTTTATTGAAGCAGATGGCCAGGACCTTCTTCCACAGCACCACTGGGTAGATTCGAACTGCCAACCTTTAGGTTAGTAGTCGAGTGTGTGTGGCGGAATGAAACAAATGCCATGAAAGGCTCAAGCACAGTAATGTGGCACACTGGAGTGGGGAGGTGGCAGGAAGAAGCTTGAGAGAAGGTGGCATTTGAGCTGGAAGGAGGTAAGTGAAGAAAAGTCAGGCAGAGTGTTAGGGCCACAAAACAGGCAAGAGCAAAAGAACATAGTGTGAACGGGGATGATATTTAGAAGAATGGTGATTCAAGGCTTTGGAGACTGAAAAGATGGAGAAGAGGAGGCTGGGAGAGGCAGGAGCAGAGGCCATTTAGTAGCCGACGTCTTACAAGGCTTCTGAAAAGATCCAAACTGATTCCAGAAAGAGACTGGAAAAGGGAAACCTGTCAGAAGGTCTCTGAGACAACCCAGGGACCAGTGGACAAGAGTATAGCAATCTGAAAGGAAAGTCAGTGAAGATGAGTCCAGGGGGCCTAGCCAGAACGGCCAGAGGGTACTGGTGCCATTAATCCAACCAAGAGGGGAGCTAGTTCCTTTTCTGGACGTACGTGCTAGGAGGGGCTGCTGCCGGCATCCATGAGTGGACTCAGACACAGATTGTGATGAAGCTCACTAATGCTCCAAAGAGGCAGGCAAGCATGTGGTCAAGGGCATGGCGCCCTGGAGCCTAACTGCATGGCTTCACTTCTCACCTCTTACAAAATAGCTAGTGACCCTAGCCAGGTTACTCAACCTCTCCATGCCTCAGTTTCCTCACCTGTAAAACAGGGATAATAATTATACCTACCTCATAGTGTTGCTGTGAATGTTAATGAGCTAATCTATGTAAAAGGCTTAGAATAGTGTCTGGTACATCCAGCTGTTGTTGACTCCAACTCATGGCGACCCATGTGTGTCAGAGTAGAACCGTGCTCCATAGGGTTTTCAATGGCTGTGACCTTTTGGAAGGTGATCATCGGAACTTTCTCCCAAAGCACCTCTGGGTAGACTTGAACTCCCAATCTTTCAGTTAGCAGCTGAGCATGTTAACCATTTGTACCACCCAGGGACGCCTGGTACATAGTAGATGCTGCTTGTGTTTGCTCAAGTTACAGCGTCAACAGGCAAAAGGGAACAAATAGCCCTTACTCTCATCCTACTGGCACGAAACGACAGGCTTGTCCATCAGGAGACAAGTGATCCTGATGGGGTTAAGCCTTCCATGCCCTCAGACTGCAACCCAGAACGTATAAGATAATGTCATCACAAGGGGATTTCAGTAGAGTCCAAATCAAGGCCTTTTTAAAAGACTAAA
>NW_004443940.1:7645381-7666859 GCF_000243295.1 Trichechus manatus latirostris
AGCAGAAAGGAACATCCAAAGACCGCCCCCCACTTGGAGGCGGGTCCGGGACGGGAGGCGGAGCGGTCCTGAGGCAGATGGGGTGGGGTGGGGACGGACACCCCTAGCAGCGCCTCAGTTCCGGGGAAGGGGCGCGGCCCGCAGAGCCCTTCTACTCCTTTCCCGCTCCTCCCCGGGCTGGCTTCTCCCCAGTGCCACCTCCGCAGGGCCACGAGGAACAACCCGGGGAACTGGAGGTCTCCTTAACGCGTTACTTATGCGCTGGAGGCCCCAGGCAGCCTCCACGCGGCAGCAGAGCCTCCTCCTCCAGCCACGACTTTCCCCACGTGCTCTCGCCGGAACTGGGCTGCAGAAGGGGGGATCATCCCACGTGTGCCCAGCAGTCACTGACTACGTGCTGGGTGACCTGCCCTCCTGAAACAAAAAAAAGAAAAGAAAAGAAAAAGAGAGCGAGGGACGGAGCGCGCAGGGTGGCAGGAAGAGAGGGAGCCGGGCGGTGCAGAGCGGACGTGGCTTCTCACGCGGAAGAGTTGCCGGGATGCCCAGACTTTGTGCGCGGCCCGGCTCCGAAGTGGGTAGGGAACGGGCCGCCACTGGATCTTCGAGGAGTGTCTAGCCGGCGGGGACCCCTGAGAGACAGCCGGAGACCAGGCAACTGGTCCTGCCCCCGCTCACTTACTTTCTGCACTTGGTCATGGTTGAGTTCCGTGAAGAAGTAGGCTAGCAGATGCGAGGCGATCATCCTGCCGCGGCCTGACGGCGCCGAGTTGGGAAACTGGTGCAGGAGCGAGTGCGGGGGAGGCGGGCAGTGGTGGGACCGCTTTGTACCCGGGCTTGGGCGGCCCGTCCGGGAGCTGGCAGTCGGGGCGGCGCACAAAGAAGGCTAACGGCGATGGCGCTCCCGGTGAGAGCTCTCGGGTCTCTCAAGACAGGTTTTTGGTCACAACTGGTAGCAGGCGCTCAAGTATCGCTCCAGGCGACGTGTCCAGCTGCCCCACGGTCAAGGAGCCAACTTCAGCCACAGAATCACTAAGACTCAACTTGGAAAGAATCACAGCCCAGCTCCGCTAGGACGATCAGGCTTTTCGGGCTCTCGGTCTCACGCGCGATGCTGCCGCCCGCGGATCTTCTCTGCTTCACGACACAGCAGCACTCGTGGCGGCCCGGTGAGTCTAGTGCTGGAGTTTCGTGCAACAATGTGGCTTATTGAGGGGCCGCCCGCTCGCGGGCCGCCGGGTCAGTGACGCGCGCACGCCCATTGGCTCAGCGGGGAGGGTGTGTGCACCCGCGGGCCACCCGCCGCCACGGCGCAGCCAATCAGCGCGCACGACCCGCGGGCGCGGCCGCCCAGACACCCGAGCCGGCCGGCTGGAGGGGCGGAGCCGGGCGGCAGGGATGGGACGTGTGGTCCGTGGCAAGACGCTGGGCCGGAAAGGCGCGTGAGCCACCGCCGCGTCAGGCTCCTCCAGGGGTGGGGGGCGGGGGACGTGTGAGCGCGGACCCAGAGTGTGGGGCGACTGGAAAGACAGGTCACTGGACCAGCACACGCCCTGTGCGGGGAGAGAGATGCCGTCTGGCATCCCGAGGTCATGTGACCGACTGTCCACTTGGTCTGAAGCATCCTAGTTCTCACCGACTGTGGCTCGGTGAGTCCGCGGCTGCGCTAACGCAAAGTGAGCCGCCCTAGTTGCTGCTTATTCTATGCCAGGCATTACAAAACGCCTCTCATCCAACCCTCACAATCCAAACCTTATGATATTAATATCATATCATACTAACCCCGTTTTACAGATGAGGAAACTGAGGCATGGAGCCATTGAGAGGCTTATCCAAGATCACTCAGATGGGGAAAAGAACCCACGCCCCTTTGATTGCGAGGCTCTATTGTTGTTGTGTGCCATCAAGTCAATTCCAACTCATTGCGACCCTATAGGACAGAGTAGAAGTGCCCCATAGGGTTTCCAAGAAGCAGCTGGTGGATTCGAACTGCCGACCTTCTGGTCAGCAGCCTGAGCTCTTCCACTTCACCACCAGGGCTCCTCACTATACTCTTTCTCATTAATCTATCCTGTCTTTCTAAGCACCGGGAGAATACAGGGAGGGGAAGGATCATTGCCTGCAGCTTGTGGGACTGGTAAGTGAGTGAAACTGGGTGGACAAGTGTGTAACTCTGAGTGATCCTGGACATGTGTGGGATGGGACAGGGTGGTTTATGGATTGGAGAGGAGAGTCCAAGGCACAGCTAATGCCTGGCACCAGACTCCAAATTTATATACGTGGTGCAAGCTAGCAAAAATGAAATAACTGACTTCAGCAGGCATGGGACAGGTTCCCCAGAGAAAAGGGCAAGCCTGGGGTTGGAGAGGCTGCAGTGCAGGGAAGATGAGGGCCTTTCATTTTCTATTGAGGAGTTCCTCTTTATCTCATAAACAGTGGGTGCTATATGCAACATGTATGGATTTTATTATTATTTCACAAGTAATGGATGGTCATTGTTGGAAAAGAAGAATATACAAATAAACAACAAAACAAAAACATCCATGATCCAGCCTCTCAGCAAAAATTTCTTGAAAACTATGCACCCTTGTCAACTATATATCATCACCCCTCTTTCCCTGTACTCCTGTCAGGCTTGGGCCCCAAACTGCTTCTGTCACCATAATGGCCTACATGTAGCCAAATCCTATGTTCTCTTCTCTACTCCTGTCTTACTCCACCTCTCAGGGGTGTTGGGCACAGTTGACCATATCCTCCATCTAAATATACCTGCTTCAATTGAAGTCTAGGAAGCTCCACTCTCCTGGTTTCCCTCTAATCTCTCTCCCCAAGCTCCTCAGCCCCTGTTTCCTCTATTGATATCCCAAGTCTATCCTCCACCCTTTTTAATCTAGTTACGCTGTCTCCTTGGGTGATCCTCCCAGCCCCATGACTGTTGTATCATCTAGAAGCTGGTGACTCACAAAGGTAAAATCTACAGCGAGGACCTCTCCCGGAGCTCCAAACTTATATTCCCAGCTGCCATTTGTCATCTCCACCGAAGTGACTAGCATCTCACACTTAACATGTCCAAACCTGAGCTCAACTTTTCTACCCGAAACTATTCCCTTCCTAGCTGTCTCAGCAAACGGCATCACCATCCACCTTAAGTCACCCTTGATTCCTCCCTGCCCCTCACCCTCATATCCAGCCAGTCCACCACCAAGCTGTCAGCTCTACCCATAGAATACCCGTTGCCATCAAGTCAATTCTGACTCATAGCAACCCTATAGGACATAGTAGACCTGCCCCATAGGGTTTCTAAGGAGCAGCTGGTGGATTTGAACAGCCAACCTTTTAGTTAGCAGCCAAACACTTAACCACTGCACCCACCCGGGCCCCACACCCATGGAATAGACCCGTATGTGACCACTTCTCCCCATGTCCAAGTATACCTCCTCAACCAAGCCACCAACAACTCAGCCAGGGCCACTGCCACATTGTCCTACCTGGTCTCCCTGCTTCCACTCTTGCCCACCTCCACCCTCGTCCCTGTCATCTCTTCTTCACTCAGAAGCCAAAATGACCTTTTCAAAATAGAAATCAAAGCATGTCTCTCCCTGGCTCAGAGCCATTCAGTGGCTTTCAATTGTAATATAAAATTCAGTCTTCTGACAATGACTGCTAAGGCTTTATACCATATGGTCTCTGCGTCCCTCTCCACCCCATCTGTCTTAGTCGTCTAGTGCTGCTATAACAGAAATACCACAAGTGGATGACTTTAACAAAGAGAAATTTATTTTCTCACAGTCTAGTAGGCTACAAGTACAAATTCAGGGCATCATCTCCAGGGGAAGGCTTTCTGTCTGTGTCGGCTCTGGAGGAAGGTCCTCATTATCATCAATCTTCCCCCCGACTAGGAGCTTCTCTGCACAGGAACCTTGGGTCCAAGACGCACTCTGCTCCCGGCACTGCTTTCTTGATGGTATGAGGTCCCCAACTCTGCTTGCTTCCCTTTCCTTTTATCTCTTGTAAGATAAAAGGTGGTGCAGGCCACACCCCAGGGAAGCTCCCTTTACATTGGATCAGGGATGTGACTTTAGTAAGGGTGTTACAATCCCACCCTAATCCACTTTAAGACAAAATCACATCACAAAATAGAGGACAACCACATAATACTGGGAATCATGGCCCAGCCAAATTGATACACACATTTTTGGGGGGACATAATTCAGTCCATGACACTATCCCATGCTGTTAATACTTTCCCCAAGACACTACTCTCATTCACACTGGCGTGTTTTGCTCAAATATGCCAAACTCTTTCCCACCCAAGGGCCTTTGCTCTTCCTATTTCTTCTGTCTGGAATGTGCTTTTCCAGATTTGTGTGCAGCTGACACTTCCTCACTGAGATTCAGCTCAGATGTCACCCCCTCAAAGAACTTTCCCTGACCGGTTTATCTCAGATAGCTCCCCAAGTCACTATCCTGTGACCCTGATTGATTTCCTTCATAGCCCTTATCAATATCTGATTTTGCTATGATTTGGCAACTTGTATGTATTCTTTTTCTCAGAGTCACTAGACTCTGAGTTACAGGAGGGCGGAGTTGGTATTTGTGTTGTTTCTCAGCATCCACAGTGTCTAGAATGATGCCTGTCACGTGGGAGGTACTCAATAAATATTAGTTGCATAAATTAAGAAATCTTAGAGATAGCCATTGTTCACATTTTGTATAACTGTATATCTGTGTGTGTGTGTGTGTGTGTGTGTGTGTGTGTAGAGAGAGAAAGAGAGTTTATAGTTTTATATACTTTATATATTCTTCAAATCTCTTCCCACCTCTCCATCTACTAGTTCACACACCCAATATCTCTCACCTGATGGCAACAGCCTCATAATTTGGTCTTCCCTCTTTAGATATAAATACATAGTAGACACGTAGATTTAGATATCCAACAGAGGCTCTGAAAGAGAGAAATGATGTGATCAGATGTGGGTTTTTTAGGGCGATAACTACCTCCATGTAGTGAGGGAGGGGCAGGAGGGGCAGAGATCAGAGGCTGAAAGAGAAAGACACAGTAGGATAGACCAGAGCCTGAATCAAGTGAGGACGGAGCTGGGAGTGGAGGTATGGGTTTAAAAGATATTGTAAAGTCTGAGGTAGAGTTGATGGCTTTAGCTAGTGGTGGGGGATGAAGGGGAAGATGCGTGCTGTCTAGAGACATTTGGAAACCCACTAGCCAGTGCCACAGAACCCGTTGACCCCAGGTAGAAGGGACCAGAGTCCATGGGGTCATGTCAGCTGTGAGCTCTTCTCCACACACAAATTTTAGTGCCTTCTTCTCCCCTCAAAGTCTGCCCTGAAATTCCAGGTGCTTTAAGTGTATGTTTCTCTTTCACTGCTCACAATAATCCCAGGAGGTGGTTGGAATTGCTATAAACCCCAATTAAGACATGATGAACTAAGGATAGGTTACCCACATAAAGCTGAGACTAGTATCTTCAACTTTTCTGGATCCAAACTCTATGCTGTGGATAGAGCATATGACTCTCAGATCTCTCTCTCTCTCTCTCTCTCTCTCATGCACACACACACACACACACACAAATGTTGAAGAGGGATGAGACATACATGTGATTTACACTCTGCAGTGCCAAGGGAGGCATCAACCAGCAAATATTTATTAAACACTTTATAATGTTCAGGGCACTCTGCTCAGTGCTATGAGAAATACAAAAGAAACACAAGATGTGGTCCTTGCCCCTGGGGAGTTAACTGACTAGTCAGAGATATAAAACTAATGCATAAAACAAGTATTAAACCCACTGCCATTGAGTCGATTCCGATACATAGCGACCGTGTGAGACAGAGGAGAACCACCCCATAGGGTTTCCAAGGCTATAAATCTTTACAGAAGCAGACTGCCACATCTTTCTCCTGTGGAGTGGCTGGTGGGTTCCCACCGCTGACCTTTCAGTTAGCAGCCAAGCGCTTCTCACCACCATGCCACCTGGGCTCCTTCAAAACAAGTATTACAGAATAGAAAAGTCTATAATTAAGAGCTAAATCTGTCTGTGTCTTTATGTGAGATGGAGTTTTGGAGGAGAGCGAGACAGAGCCGCGGGCCAGGGTCAGCCAGAGGGTGGCCCGAGCGATGCAAACGCCAGCTTTTTGATTTCACGCCAGGCTGGCACTGGTCACACATAGGACTGACCTAAGCCCGGCCATTCAGCTTTAAGGAGCTGTTCTAGGAAGAGGCCACTTCACCAAAAGACCCTCTCTGCCAAATGTTCCGTTTGCTAGTTAGCATTTATCAAGTTTGCAGCATGTTATAAGTGATGGGATTATGTGGAGATTTTAAGGCTGTGGGTGGACCTGCCCTGAATGTAAATACGCACAATTCCTTGCATCCAGTTGTCCTTAATATTGGGCCCCAATGTTCCTGATACTCTTGTGTTTCATAGTTCAATTATAATATAAGAATTTGGGGAATTAGGAAAGAAAGGCATTGAAAAGCAGTTAAAGTAGAAAAATGTAAGTCACAAGGATACACAACCACCCATGTTATCAGTTATCTTAGTTGCAAACAGAACCCACTCACACTAGTTTAAGCAGAAAGGTAGTTTATTGAAGACTACCATGTCACTTGCGGGCTCTCCGGAAGGGCTAGGGAATCCAGCTCGAAGGCTGACCAGCCAAGAATGATGTCTAAGTTATACCATCAGATTGTGTCCATGGGGATGCTATTGCCCTGGCCACTAGGCTCAGGCATCTTGGCCCACACTGGTGATGCTAGGCACTGGATGTTACAGCCAGGACATGCCACAGACATCTCTGACAGCTGGATGTCTCTCAGCACCCTCGCCGGAGGGAATTCTGCACAGCACCTCCTTCTTTACAGTATGTGCTTCCAAACGGATGCCTGGCAGTGGGTTGGCAGAGTCTGGGTCACATGACCATGCTGTAGCTGCAAAAGAAGCTGAGAAAGTGGGTTCAGGGAGTCAGGAGTCGTAATGTGGAGAATTCTCAAAACGTAACAAAGGTGCTCAAAGGGGTTAGGCAGTCCCAAAGCTTGACAAACACACACCACACCCAACAGTCACTGAATGTGTTGCATTGCAAAGTTTAAAGTGCCCTTAGACAAACTGGCTCTCTAAAATCTAAAATGTATCCAAAAGACTGAAAAATAGGACACCATCTGTACTCAATGGGAGTACAGTAGATGAGGAAAAGGCCACTGTGAAATATTGCCAGAAGGGGCCCTCCAACACGTGTGAGGGCTAGCGTGTCTGATCCTGTCATCCTGATGGGCATAGGGCCATAGGTATATCCCCTAAACAGTTCTCCTGAGAAGACATGTCAGCATGCTGAGGCTGACAAGAATAGCTTATTGGTCTTGGGCAAGCACTTGACCTTTCTTTGCCCCAGTTTCCTTACCCATAAAATAGAAATCATGAAATGGAATTTGCAAAGCCTTTTTTAGTCCAAGCCTGGTACATGGTAGATCCTGAATACCAGTTGCCCATGACATCAAGTCCTCTTAGCAATCAGAATTCAGTGATAAAAAGAAAAGCCCAGGTGGAGGGAGGAGCAAATGTAGAGTCTTGGGGCCACAGGAGAGCTGGGCAGGTTTGAAGGGCATGCAGTCCTCTGGTGTAGAGAGATGACTGCAGCGGGGGATGGAGGGAGGGAGCCTGGGCAGGGAGGCAGGGCTCAGCTGAAGAAAAGGGGGAAGTAATAGAATCCCATCAGCACTTAAGGAAAGGCATAGCCTACAGGCTGGAAGCAATGTAGAGGACACATTGCGACCAGAGTCCTGGGAAAAGGTGCTGAAAGCCTATAGCAGAAGGACAGAGAAGAGGTGAAGAAAGTGAGAAAAATGTAAGCGGTAGCTTGAAGGGACATAATAAGTCATTGAATGTGGGGGGTGGGGAGAGGAAAGCCTCCAAGAGAGCTTTCCCAGCCTGGGCTGCTCTGGAACAGTGGTATACCAAAGGGTGGGGCCATCGGCCCCAGTGCTGGCAGTACGGGGGCACCTTGTGGTAGAGAATTTATAAACAAAAATAAAACCTTTAGTCAGTCTGTTTTTTTTTTTTAGTATCACCATGGGCTGGTGATTCGAAATAACATCAGTGTCATGGATTGAATTATGTCCCCCAAAAAATGTGTCTATCAATTTGGCTGGGCCATGATTCCCAGTACTGTGTGGTTGTCCTCCATTTTGCGATTGTAATTTTATGTTAAACAAGATTAGGGTGGGATTGTAACACCCTTACTAAAGTCACATCCCTGATCCAATTAAAGGGCATTTCCCTGGGGTGTGGCCTGCACCACCTTTTATCCTACAAGAGATGAAAGGAAAGGGAAGCAAGCAGGGAGTGGGGGACATCATACCACCAAGCAAGCAGTGCTGGGAGCAGAGCGCGTTCTTTGGATCCCTGCGCAGAGAACCTCCTAGTCCAGAGGAACATTGGTTAAGAAGGCCGACAGAGAGAGAAAGCCTTCCCCTAGAGCTGATGCCCTGAATTTGGACTTTTACCCTACTTTACTGTGAGAGAATAAATTTCTCTTTGTTAAAGCCATCCACTGTGGTATTTCTGTTACAGCAGCACTAGGTAACTAAGACAGTCAGTGATAAAATATTCCTTTCTGGATTACAAAGGAACACCCCACTGCACCCCGTTCCTGCCCCTTATACATTCACTGTATTAGAGTCACCTAGGGAGCTTTTAAAAATCCCTATGCCATACAACAGACATAAATGGCATGTCTTCTTGCATTACAATAAACCAAACCCATTGCCTTCCAGTCGATTCCAACTCATAGCGACCCTATAGGATGGGGTGGAACTGCCCCATAGGGTTTCGTTTGAGCTGCTGACCTTTTGGTTAGCAGCCAAGCTCTTTAACCACTGCACCACCAGGGCTCCCTTCCGTTATAATAGTGACCAAAAATACAACATACCAAGGAACTCGTAAGTGGAATGAGTAGGGAGATTCAACAGTGGTTCACAAATTTTAGTTCCTCTCAGATTAATCTGTAAATTTTAAATGCAATTGCAATAAATAAATAAACATCCTGATTCTAGTGTTCATATGGGAAAGCAAACAAGTAAGGCTATCCCTGAATATCTGCAAACTGTGGGAAAGAAAATTGTTCATCTGATTTTTTAGTATTAGAATGGTGAAGCCCATTGTAAGAAAACTAAAACCCTAAATGTCATACAAGAAAAGGCCAATAAAAGAGTCTCTATAAAGCAAAGTCAAAAGACAACCTAGACGAAAATATATATCAGGGACAAAAGGCTAATTTTCTGCTAATGAAAGAGGTTCTTCGAATTAATAAGAAAAAGAAATCCAACAACCCTTGGGTAAAGGATACAGAGAGTTCACAGGAAATGGTTATTTGGTATACAAAAAGATGGTAAACGTCACCCAGAATAATTAAAATGCAAATTTGAAATATACTGATACACCATTTTTGACCCATCAGCTTGGCCAAAATAAAATAATGATAACACACCTTCCTGTAGGGAAAGAAGTACCTTCTCTCCCACCACATTGTTGGTGGAGAACACAACCTCATGAGGCCAATTTAACAACATCCATCAATTATACCTGCCCTCTGACCCTGCAATCCCATTTATCTTACAGGTATATCCACACATGCTGCATAAGGTCATTGACTTGGGCATCATTTGTCATAGCAAGACTGGGACCAACCTAAATCCTATCATTTGGGGACTAATGATTAAAGCACATCCATACAATAGAATTACTTGGCAGCCGTAAAAATTTTAAAAAAAAAAGATGCTCTCTAAGTATTAATATAGAATGATCTGCAGATACAGTTAAGTCAAGAAAGTAGGATATAGAACAGGATATAGAAAAGTCACCATTAATTAATAAAAAGTAACAGGAATTAAAATAAATATATGCCTGTGTATAGTCACAAACTATCCTCTAGGTAGAGGAACTGGGTGCCTGGGAGATAGGTGTGGAGTGTGGGAGAGAGACTTCATTGCATAGTCTTTTGTACAAGGTGCAAGTATTATCTATTCACAAAAAAAAAGTAACTTATATAAGAAAAGAACCCGCTGGGATAAAGGCAGCCCAGGAGAATGAAAAGGGCATGCGGTTTGGAATAAAGACATTTGAATCCACCAAAAATAAAAATTATAAAATTTGAAAAATAATAATCAATGATGCCCAGGCAAACCCCAGCCTAATTACATCAGAATCACCAATGGGATCCAGCCATCAGTACTCAGTAATTTTTAAGCTCCACCACGTGATTACAATGTGCAGCCAATGATTAAAAAAAAAAAAAACCTCTCTTCCAACATGACCCCAAGTGGTTTGACTTTAGTGCTTGTGGATTGGCTGGATCTGGTCAGTCTTAACATCTGGTTCTGACTTCCCCACCCCCTAAACACCAGTTTGATCCCTTCACATTTATCCGATCTTTTTATCCAAGGGTGAATTAACCAGTAAGCAAGGTACTCAGGGGCTTACTTGTGCTTACTTACTAATCTGTAGTGCACAGGTTCACATGTGATAAACCCATGCATACCTTGCTTACTGGGTAATCTGACCCTGCTTATATCTGTTCCTGGCCCAGCAACATCAGGTCCTTATCTTTATAGTGGCCTCATTCCTCCCCTCTAGACAGTGGGAGCTCAGTTGTCTTCTTCTGAACTTGCCAGAAACCCAAGTAAACTTCCCAGCCTCCTGCCACCTCACTGATGGGAAACGTATTGCTTTTAACTAAGAAGGCACTTGTCCCAGCAAACATGAGTGAGAGCCCTGCTTGTGGCAGCTCTGACAGAGTGACTGTGCCTCTTTTTGTCCCACTCTCTTCCTATGACTTCAGCTAGGATGGTTTCAGATGCAAGTAACAGAACACCCTGGCTCCAACAATAAGGATTTTTGTTGTCTCACATAAAAAGCAGCCCAGCAGTGGGCCGGGCTCCAGGTCGGGTGCATCAGGGCTCGGGCCCTACCCCTCTGAGAATCTCTTGGCTCTGCCTTCCTCCTGAGTCGCCTTCATCTTCAGGTTGCAATATGTTCGAGTTTCGTCCGTAGCAACAAGGTCCAGAGAAAGAGAAAGGAACTGTCTCTTCTTGGGTCTCTCTTCTTCTTTTTTTTTTTTTTTTAAAGATTCACAAGGTTTTAATAAAAATAAAATAAAATGAACAACTTGTTCAACATTAAAAAAAAGAAAAAGAAACTCTCCTTCAGGCTAATCTCTACAAAGTCTATTTCTCACAACTCGTACTTGATAAGGGTTGTAGAACTGAGAATTCAAAGTATTGTATTCTCTGGTGAGAAACAAAAGCGCAGATATTTTGGGTTGCCAGTTGTCTCAGTCCCTTAGGGCCGGCATAACAAGATACCTCAGAGTGGGTGGCTTTAAAGGACAGAAATTTATTTTCTCACAGTTCTGGAGGCCAGAGGTCCAAATCAGGATAGCAGCTGTGTCAGTTCCTTCTGAGGGCTTTGAGAAAGGAACTGCTCCATCCCTTCTCCTAGTTTCTGGTTGGGTCTCTTTCTCATGAGGAAAACAAAACAATTCCTGAAACTTCCCAGCAGCTTTCTTCCCCTCACTCTCTTTAGCCACATTGTCACGCGTTCATTCTTAAACCAGTTACCAGTGGTTCTCAGCAGGGGGAGTTTTGCCTCCCAGGAGACATTTGGCAATTTCTGGAGACATTTTTGATTGTCACAACTGGGACAGGTGCTACTGGCATCTAATGGGTAGAGTCCAGGACTGCTGCTAAACATCCTACAATGCATAGGGTAGCCACCCCAACAAAGAATTATCCAACTCAAAATGTCAGTAGTGCCAAGGCTGGGACACCCTGGCTTAGACTAATCAGGACCCACCCCTAGAGCTGAGGGTAAAGTCACCTTCCCCTCGGTCATTTGGTGGATCCCTAAACAAAATCAAGTTTCTTTAGGGAGAAAAAGGCATGTGGTAGGCAGCCAACAACATCCCCTACATTACTGCTTCCAGTGTAGAGGTTCAGCATCCTCCTCCTGCAAGGCAATGTAGAGGGGAAATTTAGAAACTGGTCATCTGATCACAGAAGATTACATGGATCTGTAATCCTGGGAACTAGTAACACTAACATTTCTTTATTTAATATTTCTATTTCTGCAGAACTAGAAGGCTGGCACTCAAAATGGCCAGAAGACACTTACTCATTGGATAGTCTGAGAATATAAAATTTCTTCTCCAAATATTATCCGAGAGAAAACTGATAGGATTTTAACCATCAGGGAAAACGTGGGATTGGCTGCTCCTGTTTGCAGCATTGGTTGATATCTCAAGGGGACATGAGAGTTAAGGGAGTTAAGATTAAAGTATCAGCTAAGGCATCCAGGAGAACAATGCATCCCTGTTCTTTGTCTTTTGCTGAGACAGTTATTTACCCAATCTCTTTTTTGGCCTGAAAACAAAGCTATTAATTACAAAGACCAACCTTTTAGGGCAAAGAGCAGGGTTGACACACATTCTAGGAATTGTATGTGTATGTGTGGATCTCTGATTGCTAAGGCTTTGAAAAGGCTTTTAGAACTCACTTATGCCGACAGAACAGGTGTGAGCTGCTGGCGTCATCACGTCTCAGCCACCTCCCAGTAGGCATTGTTCGTTTCCACGCCAACACAACTCTGTCCCAGAGTTCTGTCCTAAAATTGTAGTTGGTTAATTTACTCTATGGTTCACATCTCTAAAAGCCATAGTTACTACCTGTGGTAATCAGAAGTTCTGTTGACCAAATATTTCTAGTTTTCCCTCTAAGTTCATGGGAAGATTGCATAAGCCTATCTCTTTAAAGGTAGATGTGGTTATGTGACTTGCTTTGGCCAGTGAAAAATCTCGCACACACAAATCGAGCCTTGGCTATCATGGAAGCACAGAGACAGAGTCTCCCTCAGCCTGGGTCCCTGAGTGACGATGACATGCAGCAGAGTCCCATCAACCTTAATGGACAGTAGTATAAGCAAAAGGAGTCCTGGTGGTCCAATAGTTAAGCAGTCGGCTGCTAACCAAAAGGTCCGAAGTTTGAACCCACCAGCCAGTCCGCAGGAGAAAGATGTGGCAGTCTGCTTCAGTAAAGATTACAGCCTTGGAAACCCTATGGGGCAGTTCTACCCTGTCGTTTAGGGTCACTATGAGTTGGAATTGACTCGACAGCAGTGGATCTGGTTTTTTTGGTGTATAAGCAAGAAATAACCTTTGTAGTTTGAGGCCACTGAGATTTGGGGGTCATTTGTTACTGCAGTCTAAGTTATCTTATCCTGACTGATATATGTCATGGATTGAATTATGCCCCCCTAAAAATATGTATATCAATTTGGCTGGACCATGATTCCCAGTACTGTGTGGTTGTCCTCCATTTTGTGATTGTAATTTTATGTTAAGAAGATTAGGGTGGGATTGTAACACCCTTACTAAGGTCACATCCCTGATCCAATGTAAAGGGAGTTTCTGTGGGGTGTGGCCTGCACCACTTTTATCCTACAAGAGATGGGAAGCAGGCAGAGAGTGGGGAACCTCATACCATGAAGAAAGCAGTGCCAGGAGCGGAGTGCATCCTTTGGACCTGAGGTTCCTGCGCTTGAGATGCTCCCAGACCAAGGGAAGACTGATGCTTCACAAGGACCTTCCTCTAGAGCCAACAGAGACAGAAAGCCTTCTCCTGGGGCTGATGTCCTGAATTTGGACTTGTAGCCTACTCGACTGTGAGAAAATAAACTTCTCTTTGTTAAAGCCATCCACTTGTGGTATTTCTGTTATAGCAGCACTAGATGACTAAGACATATAATAGCCAAAATGTTGAGTTCCCTCCAGTCATCTGTTTTCTCCTACGTTTCTCCCTCCAAACCTTGTTCCAGGTTTGCTTCTAATTTCCTACATCTCTCATCACATCCCAATACCTACAATGTGTCTTCTGGAGCCCTAATTTTGTGCCAAAGAAATTCCCTTGAATCCTTAGTATCCTTAGCTTCTCCACAGGACGTGTCCTTCATCTCGTGACCTTACCTGGACCCTGGCTCTCCCCTAGAGGTTTCTCCTCCCACACACCTGAGGGACAGAAGGTGAGACTGGCAGTGCCAAACTCTGCTTCTGTCCTTGAGTAAAATTCCCACTCTGTTAAGACTAAAGCCCAGCAACTGGTCACCTGAGTCTTTCTTCATTTTGCTGACATCCTGATCACTTCTCCTCTGTCACTGCACTCTTGGGCAGCTGGATCATGGTTTTTCTCTCTTCTCTAAGTCCTGCATGATCCTGAGAGTTTTCAGTGACCATAGGACAAGCAAGCCCTGGTGGCACAGTGGTTAAGAGCTTGGCTGTTAACCAAAAGGTCGGCAGCTCAAATCCATCAGCTGGTCCTTGGAAACCCTATGGGGCAGTTCTACTCTGTCCTATACGGTCACTATGAGTCAAAATCGACAGGACAGCAACATGTGGAACAACCAAAGAAACCCTAGTGGCGCAGTAGTTAAGCTCTCAGCTGCTAACCAAAAGGTCGGCTGTTCAAATTCACTAGCTGCTCTGCGGGAGAAAGATATGGAAGTTCTACTCTGTCCTATAGGGTTGCTATGAGTCGTAATCAACTGGACAGCAATGGGTTTTTGTTTTGATGGACAACCACCAAACACCCTGCTCTCACAACTTTCTGACCTTTCCAAATCCATTGACCTTCAGCTTCTTTATACTCTGGCCACTCTCTCTGAGGCCACATCCTGAACCTTGTTACAACTCAGAACTGCTTTTCTTCTCTAGTCTAAGCTATGATGACCACTGCCTCCCTCCTCCAGCCCTGTCATGACCTCTCTCCCATGACAACTGCTCTCCACCTGGGGAGACCTCCGGTCCCTTGACCAGGCTCGCTTTCTCCCATCCTCTAGTCTGCTTCTGTTGATTCTTTCTTTTTCCTCTCCCAACCTAGTTGATCATTGGAACTACAGCTTCACCAGCACCCACAATTGCCTCAAACCCCCATCCTTGTACTGAACCTAAGGAAAGAAATTTGCACCAAATTCAGTCTTTTTCCTTAGTAGCAGGGTTGTACTATGATTGTCATAGGTCATAGGCTCTTTTGCCTTCCTGGGCCACCTCCTCCATAAAAAAATATTAAAAATTATATTTTATGACTATGTTGGTATAAAAATGAATGTAATCCAAGATGGATTATGTTCTTTTTTTTCTTATTACCTTAAAAGATATTTTAACATTTTATGAACCCCCAAAAGTATTGAGCACAGTGCCTGTTTGTGCCTGATGGAGAAAGTAGCCCTGGTTGGAAGGGCCCATAGCATTGCCCAGCAACACTCCTTCTTGTGTTTGGTCAGCTTCCTGTCCTATCAGATAGTTTCCCCTCAGAAACTATCCAGTGATCTATAACTCTCTTCATCCTTCACCCCTATCCCTTGACTCCTTACTCTCAATAGTCAGTCTTGCCTCAGTCTATTGAGAAAATGGAGGTCAATATATATGAACTCCTTTCACCTCCTACCTTTCATCTAAAATATCTACATCCGCATGCATTCTCACCCCCTTTCCTCCTGTCTTATGGATTTATTTATTCAACAAACATTTATTGAGCATCTACTAGGACAAGACACCATGCTGTGTGCGAAGGATGTGGTAGACACTGCTTCGTCATGTGGCCTATAGCCTCATAGCAGAGGAGGAAAGTTCCCTCCTATTGTTTCAAGACCAGTGTCTTGATCCTTTTCTCTCCCACAAACTCTTGCTCTATTAGTCATCACTTGCCCTCTTGTACTTCAGTCACACACTCTTTACTGACCCCTTCCTTCCCCTTACTCCACACACTCAAATCCCTTCTACTGTTATAAAGATAAAAAATAATTAAAAGATGCATTCACACTTCACTTCCTGCCTTTAACTATCTTCTCTACCAGCTGCACTCTGACCGTTGACCTCTACCCCCGTCACTCCATGGAACTGCTCTCACTGAGATCCCCATAACTAATGATCATCTCAAATCCAGTGGATATTCTCAGTCTTCTTTCTGGACCTCTTTCCTATATTTAACATTCATTCATTCATTTATGCATCCACCATTTAGAAGATACTTATTAAGTGCTGGGGACCTAATAATGAACAAAACAAAATCTCCTTATTTGATGGAGCTTTCTTCTAGTGGGAGTTGTTGCTGTTGTTGTTGTTAGCTACCATCATATCAGCCCCTGATTCATGGGGACCCAATGCACAATGGGATCAGACCATTGTGATCCATAGGGCTTTTGTTGTCTGACGTTCAGAAGTAGATTGCCAGCCCTTTCTTCCTAGACTACCTTAGTCTGGGAGCTCTACTGAAACTTATTTAGCATCATAGCAACATCTAAGCCTCTACTGACAGATGGGTGGTGGCTACACATTAGGTGCATTGGCTGGGGATCGAACCCAAGTCTCCGGCATGGAAGGTAAGACTTTACCATTGAATCACAACTGTCCTTATCTAGCAGGGGTAGACAGATAATAATGCGTGCACAAATACTCTGAAACATTCACTCCTTATCAAACACCACTTCCTTCTTGAAACTCTTACATCTTCAGTTTCTGACCACTCAACCCACTGTTCTTCTCCACTTCACTGATATTTTTTATGGTCTCCCTCAAGGACAGATTTCTCGAATGTTGTTGCTCCCCCCAGCTTCAGTCCAGGCTTGTCTCACCTAACACACTCTTTCCCAATTATCTGAGCCAGTTTTAGGGTTTCCACCACCATCTATAAATTGAGGACCTCCGGACCTCTGCCTCAAAATTGTACACGTACATGCCTTCTGGATAGCTACAAAGAAGAGGTCAAGTAATTGGCATGGGGGAGGAAAAGTGGAAACTCATGCAGAGAAGGTAAGACAGACAGTATAAACAGCTAAGTTATGTTAAAGTCAGAGAATCAGATGGTAAGTCACAAACTCCTCCTGTGCAGGGATAGTGTGATGGCTCAGTAGGGTGAGCTGCACTGAATCCTAAGTAACCTTCCATTTCCCACTCTGTGTCCTAGAGCAAGAGCTTCTGAAATTTTAATGTGCATTCAGATTACCTGGGGATCTTGTTAAGCTTCAAAGTCTGATTAAGCAGGTCTGTGGTGGGATCTGAGAGTCTGCATTTCTAACAAGCTCCAGGTGATGGGTATACCGCTGGTCCGTGGACTTGACTTTGAGTAGCAAGGCTCTAAGTGTCCATGAGACCAGCTGCCCTGCGCTTCCTGTTCTTCCTATGAGAAGTGCATGCTGCCTCCTCTTTGAACTCTAGTCAATCCCCCAAGTAACCTTCCCAACAATCAGACACCTGTCAGCATGGAATCCAGAGAGTTGTGGATTCTGTCTGTAGTCTTAATGTTTTTACTTTCAATTTTTCAAAGGATCTCAGAGGTAAGTTGCTCACTATTTCTCCATGCATAGCATACGCTTATCAGCCCATGCAAGCCCCCTCTATCTGTTGTTTATTTCTTTTCATTTTCACTTTTTTTCTTTTTACCCTCCAACCCTGACACCTGTACCTTTTCTCCTCCCCAGCCCTTGTCAGAAGCCAGCACTCTAATATGTTTGATATAGGTCCTTAAATACGCATCAACCTGGTTAAATGAGTTTTGTATGCTTATGTTTTTAAATCACATAAATGATGTGCTATGGAAAAAAAAAAAAAGATGAGACTTTCCTGTGAGGCCGTAAAAATTGCATGGCACGGCATCTCCTGACCTCCTTATCTAACTTCACAAGGGCGAGGACAGAGAATCACCACCATCAGCATCAGCCCAAGGCTGACTGCCATGAGTCAGAGATCAGACATGCTTCTTCTCTCCAACCTTTTTATTAATTCTGACACCAGCCATCCCTCCCACTGCACTCTCTACTTGTCTGCTGGATTCAATAATTCATTGCAATGGCCACACAAAACTCACAGACAGTACTCACAATTAGGGGGTTTATTAGGGAAGTACCTGTTACAATTTAGGATCAGGAATGACTCAGGATACAGTTCCTTGATGAGGACAGCTTCTTCTCTGCCATGCCCACAGGAGGCCTCTCTCTGGCCCTCAGCCCCTCGGCCCCTGCCCTGCTCAAGCAAGTGTTAGAAAACTCTAGTTCTGCCAGTAGGTGCCTGGAGGCATCCCACTCCACCAATAAGCCTCAGTCCAAAGGTACTCAGCTCTCTCATTCTGTGGGTCAGCATGCCCACTGTAACTACCTTACTCTGTGGGCTGGGAAGCTCACCATATCATCTCACGTCAGTCTCCTGGTTCTGCTGCCACCATTTCTCTTTTGCCACTTTTTGCCATCTCATGCCATCTCCAGTGTTACAGCTCTCTCTCTCTCTCTCCTGGGTCTAGGAGGTTCTCAGTACAGGGACCCCAGGTCCAAAGGATACACTCCACTCCCAGCTCTTCTTTCTTGGTGGTAGTGAGGTCCTTCCTCTGCTCTGGGATTGATTCTGTTTTAAGCCTAGCGGGATGGCAAAACTGACCAATCCCCTCATTAGGGATCCATACACCTTACTTGCATGGTCCCACCCCACAGAGGTTCCATGCACCTTATTTTCATGGTCCCACCCCCACAGAGGTTCCATGCACCTTATATGCATTCTTAGCAGTTTGTCCAGTCCCCTTGATGGGCCACAAATGCCTAATTTGCACAGTCCCACCCAGTCATTTTGTGGGAGTCACAAAACCCTGTGTGACTAGACGGGCCGTATTAGGTAATTCACTGCACTGCAGAGGCCTTTTTTGTGTCTTCTCCTGATGAGGTAGCTGAAATTCCTATCTCCCTAATTTATGTAGGAATGCAGTACACCCTTTATTATTAGAGCCAAACAGTGAGTCTCTGTTTCTTGCAACCAAAATAGCCCAAGGAGTGCACTACCTCATCTAGTGGTTGTGCAGTTTAAGTGAAAGCAGGTTGTAGTATCTAGACTGCCCAGCACAGTACTCCTTACAAGTCAGAGCTCCTTATGGAGGCACTAAGACGAATGAAGAGTTAGTTAGGCCAGAGTTAAGGATGTGGTCTCCATATGGCCCGGCTGACTTTGCCAAATACCAATAGCATCCCTACCAAAAAAACAAACAAACAAATCGGTTGCTATCGAGTCGATTCCAGCTCATAGCCACCCTATCAGACAGAGTAAAACTGCCCTATAGGGTTTCCAAGGAGCACCTGGTGGATTCAAACTGCCGACCTTTTGGTTAGCAGCCGTAGCTCTTAACCACTACGCCACCAGGGTTTCCATTGCACTAGCCAAAAGTACTGTTGTAATCCTTTTAACATAATAATAAAAGAAATTAAAGAATTTAAAACATGCAGCCAGACCAAGGATGTGGGGAAACTGGAACCCTTACCCATTGCTGGTAGGAATGCAATATGGTACAGCCATTATGGAAAACAGTGTGGCAGTTCCTCAAAAACTGAAAATAGGACTACCACATAACTCAGCCATTCCAAACCTAGGTATATATCCAAAAACACTTGAAAGTAGAGACTCAAACAGATGCTTGTACACCAATGTTCATTTCAGCACTATTCACAATAGCCAAAAGATGGAAACAACCTGAATGCCCATTAATGGATAAGTGGATAAACAAAATGTGGTACGTACATACAATGGAATACTACTCAGCCAGTAAGAGAAAGGAAGTCTTCATACATGCTAGAATATGGATGGAGCTTGAAGACATTATGCTGAGTGAAATAAGTCAATCACAAAAGGACAAATATTGCATGACCTCACTTATATAAAAAGACAAAAAAAGGCAAATGTATAGAGACCAAAGTTTATTAGCTGTTACCAGGGGTTGGAGGGAGGGGGGGAAGAGGAGTTATTGCTTATGGAGTACTGAGTTTCAATTTACAGTGATGGAAAAATTGCATCGATCAAGGTTGCACAGCCAACTAATATAATTCCTGTCAATAAGTTGTTGTTAGGTGCCATCAAGTTGATTCTGACTCACAGCGAACCTATAGGACAGAGTAGAACTGCCCCATAGGGTTTCCTAGGCTGTAACCTTTACGGGAGCAGATTGCCAAGTCTCTTCTCCCACAGAATGGCTAGTGGGTTCAAACCACTGACCTATCAGTTAGCAGCCGAGTGCTTAACCATTGCTCCACCAGAGCTCCTTCAATAAGTTGTACACCTGTAAAAAGCTGAATTGGCAAATGTTGTGTGATAGAGATAGTTACAACAATGACAAAGAAAAAGAGTAGTTGTTGAGGCTGCTTATGCGTAACCAAATACCTCATGGGATTTGGTTCCTTGGTGTCATGGATTGAACTGTGTCCCCCAAAAATAAGTGTATCGATTTGGCTAGGCCATAATTTCCAGTATTGTGTGATTGTCCACCTTTTTGTCATATGGTGTGATATTCCTATGTGTTATAAATCCTATCACTATGATGTTAATGAGATGGATTAGCGGCAGTTATATTGATGAGATCTACAAGATTAGATTGTGTCTTAAGCCAATTTCGTTTGAGATATAAAGAGAGAAGCGAGCAGAGAGACAGGGGGACTTCATACCACCAATACAGCAGCACTGGGAGCAGCGTACGTCCTTTGGACCTGGGGTCCCTGTGCCTGAGAAGCTCCTTGACCAGGGAAGATTGATGACAAGGATCTTCCTCCAGAGCTGACAGAGGAGAGAGAAAGCCTTCCCCTGGAGCTGACACCCTGAATTTAGACTTGTAACCTACTAGACTGTGAGAGAATAAATTTCTTCTCGTTAAAGCCTTCCACTTGTGGTATTTCTGTTATAGTAGCCCTAGATGACTAAGACAGTTGGTTTGGAGGTTTAGGGTCATAGTTTCAGGGGACATCCCAGTTAATTGGCCTAATAATGTATTTAGTGCTTCTGTTCTACCTCCTAGTTTGTTGCGTAG
Source organism: Trichechus manatus latirostris (assembly GCF_000243295.1). Taxonomy (NCBI): domain Eukaryota; kingdom Metazoa; phylum Chordata; class Mammalia; order Sirenia; family Trichechidae; genus Trichechus; species Trichechus manatus. The sequence goes on from NW_004443940.1 coordinate 7,666,269, forward strand.
TGCCTGGGGTCTTCAAAGCTTGAAAGCAGTCATTCAAGGCACAACAATTGATCTCTATACACTTGGAGCAACAGAGGAAGAAGGAGGGTCAGGAATAAGAGGAGGAAATCGAATGTGTGGCTGATTGCCTCCATGAACAACTGCCTCCTTTGCTGTGAGACCAGAATAACTGGATGATGCCCAGCTATCATTTTTGAACGTTTTGATCAAAAGGGCAAAAATCTAGAACAGAATTTCAAATTCTAATGGAATCCAGACTTTCTGGAGTTCTAGAGGGTGGATGAACCCCTGAAACTATTGCCCTGAGATAATCTTTAAACCTTCTTCCAAAAATATCTCCTAAAGTCATCTTAAAATCAAACAACAGCTAAGCTTACCTAGTAAAGAATGTCTGCCTTAACATAGTTTATAAAGAAAATGTTCTACATTCTACCTTGGTGAGTAGTGTCTGGGGTCTTAAAAGTCTATGAGCAGCCGTCTAAGATACTCCACTGGTCTCACCCCTTCTGCAGCAACGGAGAAGGAAGAAAACAATATACAAGGGAAAGATTTGTCCAAAGGACTAATAGACCACAACTACCACAGCCTCCA
>NW_004443940.1:7667312-7671070 GCF_000243295.1 Trichechus manatus latirostris
ATGGGATCAAAGTGACAACAGCAACTCAAAAGATTAGATATGAACCTTAGGGGGCAGTGAATTTATGTTAATGGGACAGAACAACTCAGAAAAGGAGGGTGAGAATGGTTACACAACTCAAAGAATGTAGTCAGTGTCACAGAATTTTCCAAGTAGAAACTGTTGAACTGGTGTATGTTTTGCAGTTCATATTCTCAAGAACAACAAAAACAACAAAATAATTTTTTTAAAAAAGAATGTCTGCCTTGAGCGTTGTGCTTTCTTAAGATCTACCTATATGGGATCAAATAGACAACAACAACTCTAAAGATTAGATAGAAAATTTAGGGGGCAGTGAGTTTATGGTAATGGGTAAGGAACAACTCGGAAAAGGAGAGTGAGAATGGTTGCACAACTAAAAGAAAGTAATCAATGGTACTGAATTGTACATGTAGAAATTGTTGAATTTGTGTATGTTCTGCTGTGTGTATTCTCAACAACAATAAAAATAAAATAAATTATATATTTAAAAAATGCAGCAAGACATAATTAGACAGACAGACCGATGGGACAAAGTAAAAAGCTCAGAAACAGACAAATAGATGTACGGAGGTTTAGTGTGTGTTAAAAGTGGCTTTTTACATCAACAGGGAAAAGATAGATTAACCAGTGACCATCTGGAAGAAAAATTAATTTGGATTCTTATCTTACTGCTTATAGCAAAATAAATTTCAGATAGAGCAAAGATTTATATGTTTTTTTAAAAAAGTAATTATTAGAAGAAGACACAGGATAATTTTTAACCTCCCGAGAAAAGATCCTCCAAGAGAAGATTTTCTAAGTATCTAAGCAAATGTGTTAAAGGAAAGATGAATTTAGCTACATTAAAGATTTTTAAATTCTTCAATGAAAGCCCACCGTAAGCAAATTTCCTTAAAATATAAAGAACTTTTACAAACCAACAAGAAAAAGACCATCATCCCATTTGAAAAAATGGATAAGAATATGAAGAATTCATAGAAAAGGAAATATAAGTGCTATAACATATAAAAATACACTTGATACCACTCATAATAAGAAAAATGTTAAGTAAAATTACAATGACAATGCACTTTCCAGCTCACAGATTAAGGATCAAAAGATTTTCTAAACATCACTGACAAAGGTGTATGGAAACATCTCGTAAATCACTGCAGAGGGCAATTTGACAGTCTCTACCAATTTAAAAATGAACATACCCTTTGACTTCTAGGAATGTATTCACAATATACTTGCATATGTATGTAATTACATACGTCATTTTATTTATGTAAATTATGATTGGTCCACTCAGCTGCTAACCAAAAGATTGGCAGTTCGAATCAACCAGTAGTTCTTTGGAAACCCTTTGAGGCCGTTCTACTCTGTCCCATAGGGTCGCGATGAGTCGGAATCAACTTGACGGCAATGGGTTTTTTTAATACAGCTATAAAAAATTAGAACTTTTTTGACAATTGATACAGAACATATTGTTCAGAGAAAAGAGCAAGATGCAGAACAATGTAAGAGCGGTGGAACAGAAAGGGGAGGTGAAAATATATGCATGCTCGTAAGTGCATAGAAGATCTCCAGAAGGATATGCAAGAAACTCAGCCTAGAGCGGGAAACTGGGGGCACTGGAGGGAGACTTAACATCTCACGGTTACCATCTTGAATTTTATAGCACGTGCATCCTGACAAAATGTAATAAAGTTTTAAATAATAATAATAAATATATCAAATGCTACCAGTAGTTTTTCCATCAGTTAAGTAACTTTGGTGTCCACTGAGTTACGGTTTTAATTTCTGTTGGCTGAATACACAAACCCAAAAAGAGGAGGGAAGTTTTAAAAGGAAGTAGAAAGAGACTATAGAGAAAGGGGTCTGTTCTTATTCTGCGGTATGGTTTTTCTAGCCACTTAGTGATGAAGTAAGACTTGCCTTCTCCAACCACGGGAGCATGGGAAATAGCTCCCCCTCGCTCTTGAGAGAGCGCTCCATGTAGCCTCAGGCACTGAGCAACAGGTTGCAATGATGACATACTGGTCAGTGGGAGCCAGTACTGGTCAGCAGGGCAGGTAGATAATAGGGAGTCTCCAGCCAAGGCAGTCAGCAAGACCAGAAGGAAGGACATGAGCATAGGGGCAGGATGCCTGAGACCCCTCTAGAGCACAGAGGCCAAAAAAATGCGAAGTGTCTGGGCATGGAGAAGGGAGTATTGTATCTAAAAAAGAAAATGAGCCCAGGGTGCCCTGTGCAGCCCCGAAGGAAGCTGCATTTATTCTTTTGTTGTTGTTGTTATAAATCTATCTATCTAACACATTTGTCAGTTCAACATTTCAACGTTCATTATTTATTCAGTGAGTATTTATGGAGCAACTACTGTGTGCAGGCCTATGCTAGGACTGGTGAAGAGGCATGGTGCAGGTGGAGAGTGAGAAATGGAAGTCTGCACCAAGTGCTGGGGAGCAGGCAGCAGGGAAGCTCTAGAGGAAGCAGTGGGCCTGGAGGCAGCAGGAGGGAGGGAGGGAACAGTCAAACATTCAGAGCCTAGTAGCTTGAAAGGACAAAGTGTATCAGATTATGGAATGAGGGTGTAGAAGGAGGGAGAAAAGCAGGGGTTCAGTGTGGCAGAGGCAGAGAAATCTGATCTCTCTTCATTTTGTGTATCCAGTGATCATATCAAGAGATAAGACCTTCAACAATGAATGGGCAGGTTGAGTTCTCAGTCAGGGTAATTATATGTGTTGATATTTACCCCATTTAGAGAATGATCAGCACACAGTTCTAAAAGCTTTGACAGATGGGATACTCAGAGAAGCACCCAGCATGCCATGCCCTTGAGCCTCCAGTTCTTTCAGTATTGAAGCCATAAACAAACAACAACAACAAACAGACTCATTGCCATCCAGTCAATACCTACTCATGGCGACCCCATGTGTGTCAGAGTAGAACTGTGTTCCATAGGGTTTTCAATGGCTGTAATTTTTTGGAATTAGATCGCCAGACCTTTCTTCCAAAGTGCCTCTGGGTGGATTCAAATCTCCATCCTTTTTATTACTAGCCTCTTAACCATTTGCACCACCCAGAGACACCGACAGATGCCGTGCCACTATTTAATTCATCTTTGCCCAGCCCTGTCATTTACATAAGATGCCTCATAAGCTTTCATTCATTCATTCAACAAGAATTAATTGAGTACCTGTTATTCCAGACACTGTATAAAGCCCAGAGATGTAGTGGTTGACATGACAAATGTGATCCTTACCTTTATGGAGCTTACAATCCAAGAAAGAGACTCACATTTAAAAAGTAAAAACCCAAACAGATAAGTAATACAAATTGTGATACATACTCTGAGGGAAAAAATTATGGTGCTCCGAGAGAGAGAAGTCAGCAGCCTACTTTAGATTGTGTGGTCAGGAAAGAAGACCACCTGGATGCATAGCTCCAGGGGGCATTGCTTAAGTAAAACAATGTGAAAGATGTCCCCAGATGCCAGCCAGGCAGAGTCGAGGCCAAAAAGGCTTCCAGGAGAGGGAATAACATGCTCAAAGCACCAGGGCAGGAAACACCTTGGTACAGGACAAGCAATGGCAATGGCACCACAGGGGGAGGTGGGCTTGAGATAAGGCACAGATTCAAGCAGAATCTGGAAGGCTATGCAAGGAAGGTGGGAGGTGCAATGGGAAGACTCTGAGCCAAAAACCAAACCCGTTGTCATCGAGTCTGTTCTGACTCATGGCGACCCCATGTGTTAC
>NW_004443940.1:7671486-7711895 GCF_000243295.1 Trichechus manatus latirostris
TTTCTGGCTTAGGCAAATGGTGGTACCATTTATTGAGACATGGGAATATGGGGAAGAATGGATTTAGTGTGTAGATCCAGAGTTCCATTTTGGACATGCTAAATTGAAATGCCTGCGATAATCCAAGTGGAGATGACAAGTAGGCAACTGGATATATGAGTCTTTGTTCATATAAGATATGTGATTAGAGATAAAAATGTAGGAGTTGTCAGCACAGAGGTTGTATTTAAAGCCATGAAAACAGATGAGAGCACACAGTAAGGAACTGTGGATAGTAAAGACACTTTAGTTTATAATATGCCTGAAATTTTTCAAAGTCTTTCAAACACGGTAGAGCAAATAATGTGTTTCTGGAGTTGCTGAGAGTGAGTCTTCACCTTTGTCCTTGTCAGTTCAAGGAGTGAAGAGGCTAACTTTCTCTCCTCTTTAAAGCATTGGCTTGAAGAACCACAGTTCCTGCTCCTGTCTTCAGGGCTGCTGTGAAAACTCGTCTTTATCTAAAGGTGCCGAACTGTGAATCTTCAGTGAGGTTACAAAGCAACAAGACTACTGGCTTAAAAAGACCCTCAAGATGTGGAAGCTTACTCTTCCACTGTGTCATAAAACCTTTCATTGAGATATGTTGGCTAATCCATTTTACAACTCCATTCTGAAAAGCTCTATAAGGATTTTATTTCTCTCGAACTTGAGAAAATTCCTTAGGACAATTTCTGAATACTCCTCTTAATCATGAGCTCAGAATTTGGGTCCAAGTAAGTAGGATTGATGCAGTTTTACAAAATTTCAAGATGATAATGGACCTGAGAAGCTTTGCAGTAAGAAGAATTAAAGGAACTTGAAGACATGATCAGTGAAAGGTCATTAAGTCATTATTGTTGTTGTTAGGTGCCATCGAGTCGGTTCCCATTCATAGAGACTCTGTGTACAACAGAATGAAACACTGCCCGGTCCTATGCCATCCTTACAATCATTGCTATATTTGAGCCCTTTGTGGCAGCTATTGTGTCAGTCTATCTCATTGAGGGTCTTCCTTTTTTTTGCTGACCTTCTCCTTTACCAAGCATGATGTCCTTCTCCAGGGACTGGTCCCTCCTCCTAACATGTTAAAAGTACCTGATATGAACTCTTGCCATCCTCACTTCTAAGGAGCATTCTGGCTGTACTTCTTCTGAGACAGATTTGTTCATTCTTCTGGCAGTCCATGGTATATTCAATATTCTCTGCCAACACCATAATTCAAAGGCATCAATTCTTCTTCAGTCTTCTTTATTCATTATCCAGCTTTCACATGCATATAAGGCAATTGAAAATACCATGGCTTGGGTAAGGCACACCTTAGCCATATATAAACAAACAGAAGTTCCCTTTAGAGCATATAAAGCTTTTTTCTGTCTTCCAGTTCTCTCTCTTGACTTGTCATGGCATTTTTTTTTTTAAATTTGCCATTTAATGCCATTCTAAGTAAAGAAAAATTAAAATTTTAAATTATTAGCGTGAATTTTATTGTTCATCTTTATTGTGCAAGGTCAGTTTTAAACACAAACACAAGAGCATTTAACTAATATGCCGAATCACCAAAATTACACAATTTATATTTCATAGCTCATAGATGCTTGCATATTTCATTCTTACCAGAATAGTAGAAATGGAGCACAAAACTAATTCAATTGTTTTTATTTCATTTCTTCATATGAGCACATTCTGCCAAGACTCTCTACCTTAGATTTACTGGTGAGTAAGGAAGGGAGGACTGAAAGGAAAAGGATGATGAGTTGCCTCATCTTTCCCTTTCCTTCTGTGTCATCATTTTCAGTGTAAGTTGTTGGCTGTTGCAGTAAGAAAGGATATGATAAGCTCCCTTGGCTGTTTGTGTTCCTTAAAATGCCAACGCCTTCTTTCTGCCTTTGAAGCAAGTTCTAGATGGAAAAGAAAGCACGGCCACTCAGGGCTGTAAAAACCCCCACTTACTCGATCATAGACATAACATGCTTACCTTGCACTCACTTGGAGTCTGAGTGAACACCCAGGCGTCATGAGTCCACCAGAAGTCTGTGCTCGTGGGGCATTGTGAACGCTGTATGCGAATGGAGCAGTAAGGTACACATATTGTGCCTTTCTCCTCTGCTCACATGCTTGCTCCATTGCCCTATAGACCTTCACTTACTAAACACAAGTTCAAAAATAAAATTATTAAGAATTCAAGATGGCAAAAGCAGAGCATTAAAACAAGCGTGAGGACTGTTCTGAATGTGGGGCCCTGTGTGGCTGCCCAGGTCACACTCCCATGAAACCAGCTCTGCCTGAGAACCCTAGATGTCAGTGGTGAGACAAGGTAGTATAGGTAGATAGCATGGTCCTCAAAAGAGTTGGTTTCTAAAAGACAGAGGAGACGGTGGAGAAGTGCTGTTTTAGGAAAGTGATAATCGTGGTAACTTCTGCCTCCTAACAAATATCTCAGGAATGCTGGAAAAGATGGTGTATTCCGTTTGGAGGATACAAAATTTCATATGGATCTATTAAATCAATCATGAGATCAAGCAATCCAGATATGGGGTGGATCAACCTCATGGTTGAAGTTTCCAGAATGACACAGAACTTGTATTAAACAAAAAGACTACGATCCAGTTCCCAAAGGCCTCAACGACTGTGCAGATCCACAAAGCACACTGGTAAGGCAGGCTGGTATTGCCCCAGAGGAGAGGGAGTTTTTAAAAGAAAATGGTGGAAAATGTTTTGGGAAGAGCCACATGATGCTAAAAGAATTCTGACAACCTGCCCTCGTCACCTAGATGGGAACTGATGGCAGGTCAGTGCCATCCAGAGAGAGCTAGATTTCAGGGGAGCAGGGAAAGGGTTTTTTTTTTTTTTCTTGAAGAGATTCAGACTACAAGAAGGTTAGTTTACCATAACCAAGGTTTAGAATGGAACTTACATTTTGAGTGTACCAGTCATTTGAAGCTTAGTGGGACTAGCTGGGTTCAGGTTTCAAAGGAAATCATGCTGTTGGTGTTGCTTTGGGGCCAGCCGAAGCAGAGACCTGGGGGCTCCCTGTTGAGACTTTCATGATTTTTACCAGTACTCTTACAGGAGCCTCCTAACTGGTCTCCCTGCCACCAGTTCCACTGCACACTAGTTCACCAGCTACCCTGCTACTAGTTGTTATCTTTCAGAAATAGAACCCCAAGCACCTCTGAATGGCTCCCAAGGCCCCTCCCAGTGTAGCCTCCCATCCTTCACTCCAATCTGAGTGCTGACCACTGCCCAGCCAGCCCTCTCTAGGACAACAGAAGTCTTGGCTTCCCAAACAAGCCAGCCCCTTCATGCCCACCCACCTTGTCTCTTATAGTTCCCCACCTAGAATGTTCTCTTTTCTCTCTGCCAAATGAGAATCCAATGGTGTGCTAATAAATTTACTCTCCTAAAAATAAATAAATAAGCAAGCAAGGCTGATTTGTAGCATTTGCTGATTTCTGTGATGTAAATGCTTCCACTGTGGCTAGTTTCAAGCTACCTGCATGAGATCACTGAGCAGGGAATTGGGATGAGATGGGCAGTTTCCTCTCAGGAGCCAGTATGAGCTGGCTGTAGCATACCACTGTACCTGAGCAAGTCACCTTCCTTGCTTAAAACTTTTTTCCAACAAACTGTATATAGCAGAAGATCATCATTAATGAATACCTAAGGTTAGCCTACACATAAAAACCTAGAATAATACACACTAAATTATTAAGCAACATTAGCTCCAGGTAGCAGAAACATGGGTAATTTTATTCTTCTTTCAGTGTCTCATATTTTCAAGTTTTTCTGTATTGATTATGTATCAATAGATTTTTTTAATTTAAAAATAAAAATTTCGTGGCTCTCCTTTTGCCTATCTGTTAAAGACTAAGTTCTTATCTGCATTTCCAGCCTCACCTCCAGCTCCTCTTCACCTCAAACCTTACTCTCACTCTTCCCTTAGAATGGCATGCCACATCTTTACATATTCTGTCCCACAGGACTGGTGGCTTCATGGGCATGCGACCAGGCAGTTGCACAGAGCCCCACACTAAGAGAGCCCTGAGCTTAGAGTTTAATGCTCTGTGGTCACTGTCTTAAAATTATCAATAATTTTATCTTTGAATCTGTGTTTTGTGAATGTAGTCCAATGGGGCAATGGAGCATGCACCGGGACCTTGAAGCCTCAGCTCACATGTGGCCCCACCTCCCAATGTCTTCCTAGGATGGGTTCTAGGCCACCCACGTCCCACCCCCTGGTACTCAATTTCCCGTTTCCCACCCTATGACAGCTTCCGCCCTTTGCCTAAATGATTATCACATCATTCTGCCATTGCCCTCTAGCCCCGGCCAGGGCCTAAGTGCATGCATGGGAAGAGTTGGGGTCAGGCATGCTTCCTGCGTGGAGGTTGCAGTCTCTCAGGGAGTCAGCCATGGGTTGGGACAGTTAATTTCCCAGCCTCCGACCAGGCCTTACATTTTCATTTTGCACTGGACCCCACAGATTATGTAGCCAGCCCTGCTGTTCTCCCTAACTAGGATCTTCTTCCCAATCCTCTCCATTTAATACAAAATAATAACAACAATAATAATAACTAAGAAGACAAAGCATACAGGAATGATTGTAATTCTAGGTAGATTTTGAGACTAGAGTAAGTTCAGGTGAAGCAGAGATGGCTTCCAGATGAGGGATTTGAAAGTCAAAGGTGTTAGAGCTGGCCCTCAACAATTCACAGCTAATCATTGCAACCATTAACTCCTTCTTGTTCTGCTGGGAGGGCAAGGTGGGAGGCTCTGTCCTTGGATAATGGGAACAAGCAGGGAACAGCCACAGAGTCTGGAGAAACAGCACGGAACAGATTGTAACACCCTAGAACTAGATGACCCAGTACCTTCTGAGGACCTCATTTCAGGTTACTTCCTGATCTTTTTAACCCCAAGAGAGAAGCAACTGGATCTGAGCAAGGACTGTGAAGTCTGTCCCACCCAGGCATTTCTTTACCCATAAATAAAATCCCAATTAATCACTTGAAGGTAAGTCTTCACCTCAATGCCATTATTTCAGGGATAGGGGCTTCTCTAGGGCTTGGAGAACCAACAAGGGGAAGCTCAGAGAACACCAAGCACAATACAGACCAAAAAATTTACACCTAGGCATATCATATTCAAACTACAGAAAATCAAAGACTTAAAAAAAAAGCTTATCTATACAGGAACAAGAATAAGATTTTCATCAGACTTCTCTTCAGAAACCCTACAAGCAAGAAGAGAGCGGATTAAAATATTTAAAGTCTTGAGGGGGGTGGGGTGGAAAAAACTACAACAATTCTGTATCCAGTGAAATTATCCTTGAAAAGTGAAGGATGAATAAAATTTTTTTTAGACAAACAAAATCTGAGGGAATTTGTCACCAGTAGACCTGCCTTGGAGCCTTGGTGATGGAGTGGTTAAGAGCTCAGCTGCTAACAAAAACGTCAGCAGTTTGAATCCACCAGCTGCTCTTTGGAAGCCCTATGGGCAGTTCTACTCTAATGTCACTATGAGTCAGAACTGACTCAATGGCAATGAGTTTAGTTTTTTTAGTTTAGACCTGCCTTGCGAGAAATGTTAAAAGAAGTTCTTCAGAGAGAAGGAAATGAAATAGGTCAGAAACTCGGGTCTATATAAAGAAAGGAAGAGCACTAGAGAGAGAATAAATTAAGGTAAAATAAAAACTTCTATTTTTATTATTCTTCTTGATCTAACAGGTAAAATAAAGTGAGTTTAATCCATTTACATTTAAAGTGAGTTAATCCATTTACATTTACCCAGAAATAACTGCCACCACATTTGGATGTGCCTGGTGAGAAAGAATTGCATGAAAGAAGCTGCCTTATAAGTTGCCAGCAAGTCACTTTAGAGCAAAGCTTGCAAATAAGTCTCTCAAGTACCTCCTTTTATATGCATAAGTGTAAGATGATTAGGGGAGGTGCTACTGGCATCTAATGAGCAGAGGCCAGGGATGCTGCTAAACACCATACAATGCACAGCGTCCCACAAAAAAAAATTATCCACCCCTAATGGCAATAGTGGAGCACTGGTGGCGTAGTGGTTAAGCATTCAGCTGCTAACCAAAAGGTGGGCAGTTCAGTCGACTGTTCAAATCCACCAGCCACTCCTTGGAAACCCTATTGGGCTGCTCTACTCTGTCCTGTAGGGTTGCTATGACATGAATTGACTTGACAGCAACAGGTTTGGCCTTTTTTTTTTTTTTTTTTAATGGCAATAGTACCAAGGCTGGAAAACCCTGAGTTACCTGAAAGTATATTTTATAATAACATTATTTTGGAAGGCTCACCAGGAGGTTATATTGCTTAACATTGTAAGTTCCTTGGGTTCTTTTTGACGATATTTTATAGCCAGATTGGGTAATTGGGCACAACTTTTGAAGATCTTCCGGACAAAATATGTTAAGTTACAGTCATGCTCTTGACTGAAGAATGTTGAAACTTCCACCACCTACATGTTGGAACAGAGTGGTTTTCTGAGGGAAATCTCATCCATCCATGTATCCTGGGTAGGTATGTGGCCTGGTCAGGAACTTTAACTTTCATAGAAGAATATCCTCTCTACTCTCAGCTTGGTTCACAGAACCACCCTTCAGCAACAGCACTGTCCACACTCAAGTTCTTGCCAAAAAGTATCAACCCAACTCAGACTACTGCTTCCTTCCATGGGGAGAATCATTACTGGAAAGTGGCCGACCAGTCAGGTACTGCCTTTCTCAGCCCCCCTTGCATCTAAATGTGGCCCAGTTGTATGTGTCACTTCCGAACTGAGAAGCAGGCATACTGTCACCTTGTCTTTCTCCATCTGCCAGCCAAGTGTGGAATCACAAGCTGGATGGAGACTGGGCCCCTAAATAACCCATCTGAGGAGAGCCAGCCACCTATTCAGGAGCACCTGTTTGGACTTTACATGAGTAGAAATACACTCATGGTAAGCCACTGAGATTTTGAGTTTTGTCTATTATAGTAGCTAGTGCTACACAAACTAGCACAATAGCTTCAAATCCTTGGCCTCTTGCCTTCTTAATCCAACTGAAAAAAAAAAAACCCCCACTTCTGTTGTGTTAGATTCCGACTCATAGCAACCATATAGGACGGAGTAGAACTGCCCCATAGGGTTTCCAAGGCTGTAAATCTTTATGTAAGCAGACTGCCACATCTTTCTTCCGCAGAGCGGCTGGTGGGTCCAAACTGAGCCAGCCTTTCGGTTAGCAGCCGAGCGCTTTAACCATTGTGCCACCAGGGCTCTCCTTCTTAATCAGTTATAAAAATTATTCTTTATGGAGGATTACCTGAAGCAAGATCACCAAACCACAGTCTGTGGGCCAAATCCAGCCTGTTGCCTGTTTTTGGATGGCTATGGTCACCAAGCTTAGAATGATTTTACATTTTTCAGTGGTTGAATTGGAAGAAAGGTGTGGCAATCTACTTCCAATAATCAGCCAGTGAAAACCATATGGATTACAATGGTCCAGTCCACAACTGGTCACGTGGATGGCACAGGACTGGGCAGCATTTCGTTCAGTGCATGGGGTCACCATGGGTCAGGGGCCAACTTGATGGCAGCTAACAACAACAAAGTGGTTGGAAAAAATTCAAAAGCAGTATATTTCATGACACATGGAAATTATACTAAATTTAAATTTTAGTATTCCTTAATAAAGTTTTATTGTAGTACAGCCACACCTGTTTGCTTACCTATTATCTATGGCTGCTTTAATGCTACAACAGAGTTGAATAGCTGCAGACCTTAGGGCCCACAAAGCCTAAAATATTTGCTATCTGGCCTGACCCCTGACCTGAAGGATATGCAGATCACTCATTCACCTATATATAACTTAGAAATTGTCTTCTGCCTCTTCTTAGGCAGGGGAGGGTCTAGATGAAGCCAGTAGACCTTGGAGCCATATGGTAGGTCCACTTTATTTTAACCCCTCATAGAGCAACGTTCATTGTAAGTTCTGAGGCACCTTGTTGTTGGTGCCATTGAGTCGGCTCCAACTCATAGTGACCCTATGTGCAACAGAATGAAACCTTGCCTGGTCCTGAGCCATCCTCACAATCTTTGTTATGTTTGAGCCCATTGTTGCAGCCACTGTGTCAATCCATCTCATTGAGGGTCTTCCTCTCTTTCACTGACCCTCAACCGAGCATGATGTCCTTCTCAAGGGACTGGTCTCTCCTGATAACATGTCCAAAGTATGTGAGATGAAGTCTCACCATCCTTGCTTCTAATAAGCATTCTGGCTGTTCCTCTTCCAAGACAGATTTGTTCATTCTTCTGAGAGTCCAGGATATATTTAATATTCTTTGCCAACACCATAATTCAAAGACATCAATTCTTCTTCGGTCTTCCTTGTTCATTGTCCAGCTTTCACATGCATGTGAGGTGATTGAAAACACCATGGGTTGGGTCAGGCGCACCTTAGTCTTCAAAGTGACGTCTTTGCTTTTTAACGGTTGAAAGAGGTCTTTTGCTGCAGAATTGCCCAATGCAATACATCCTTTGATTTCTTGACTGCTGGTTCCATGGGTGTTGACTGTGGATCCCAGTAAAATGAAATCCTTGACAACGTCAATCTTTCCTCCGTTTATACATGATGTTGCTTATTGGTCCAGTTGTGAGGATTTTTGTTTTCTTTATGTTAAGGTGTAATCCATACTGAAGGCTGTAGTCTCTGATCTTCATCAGTAAGTGCTTCAAGTCCTCTTCATTTTCAGCAAGCAAGGTTGTGTCATCTGCGTATCGCAGGTTGTTAATGAGTCTTCCTCCAATTCTGATGCTGTATTCTTCTTCATATAGTACAGCTTCTCAGATTATTTGCTCAGAAACAAATTGAATATGTATGGTGAAAGGATACAACCCTGAAGAACACCTTTCCTTATTTTAAACCACACAGTATCCCCTTGTTCTTTTCAAACAACTGCCTCTCAGTTTACGTACAGGTTCCGCATGAGCACAATTAAATGTTCTGGAATACATTATTTCTCCCATATTCTCCATCTTGCTTAATGGCTTCTTCAGTCATCAAGATAAATCCCAGGGAGCATCCTCACCTCTTCCTCACTTTTGTCCACACTTCTTCTCCCCATGCTCAGTTAATCTATATCTTGGCCTATCAGTTTAGGAGGGGAACCCTAATTAGTGCCCAGGGCCTGCTGTGTCCCCATCCAGTTCCAGGTTAACCTCACCTGAGACCAGCTCCAAAAGCTTATCCTGAGATTTAAAAAAAAAAAAAAACCTGTTGCCGTTGAGTTGATTCCGACTCAGAGTGACCCTATAGGACAGAGTAGAACTGCCTGCCCCACAGAGCTTCCAAGGAGTGCCCGGTGGATTTGAGCTGCCGACATTTTGGTTAGCAGCCGTAGCACTTAACCACTACACCACCAGGGTTTCCATTCTGAGATTATGAGGGGAAAAATTATGCTTAAAGAACAAAGCCTTCCTTCCACCTTATCTCCAACCTATCTGACTCCTAGAGAATCATGTTCAAGATGCTTTAAGAAAGACAGATATACAATTAGCTGTTATCCATCATCTTAGCTAAATGTTTGGGAAACAGGAAAAGTTGAGAAGCCTGATTTAAAATTCTGAGATGGGGAGAGTTTCTTTTCTCTTTTTTTTTTTTTTTTTTTTTGAGGCACTGAGAATTTATTTTTTCTGGTTCTTACATTGCAATATTTGCATACTGCAAAGCAAGCAGATACCCTTTCCTCAACAATGCCAAATACTATTTCGCTATTTCTGTGAGGTTGCTCTAGCTAAATTTTTTTCTTTATTATTGTACTTCAGATGAAGGTTTACAGAACAAATAGTATCTCATTAAACAGTTAGTACACATATTGTTTTATAACAATGGTTAATAATCCCACGACATGTCAACACTGTCCCTTCTCAACCTTGGGTTCCCTATTACCAGCTTTTCTGTCCCCTCCTGCCTTCTAGTGCTTGTCCCTGGACTGTTGTGCCCTATTTTGTTTTATGGGGCTGTCTAATCATTGGCTGAATGGTGAACCTCGGGCGTGACTTCATTACTGATCTAAAAGGGTGTCCGGGGGCCACACTCTCAGGGTTTTTCCTGTCTCTGTCAGGCCAGTAAGTCTGGTCTTTTTTTATGAGTTAGAATTTTGTTCTACACTTTTCTCCAGCTCTGTCCGGGACCCTCTGTTGTGATCCGGGTCAGAGCAGTCAGTGGTGGTTGCCAGGCACCATCTAGCTGTATTGGAATCAGTCTGGTGGAGGCTGTGGTAGTTGTGGTCCATTAGTTCTTTGGACTAATCTTTCCCTTGTGTCTTGTTTTCTTCATTATCCCTTGCTGCCGAAGGGGTGAGGCCAGTGGAGTATCTTAGATGGCTGCTCACAGGCTTTTAAGACCCCAGACGCTACTCACCAACGTAGAATGTAGAACATTTTTCTTTATAAACTGTGTTATGCCAGTTAAGCTAGATGTTCCTCGAGACCATGGTGGGGAACATTTCCTTTCCAAACAGAGGAAGGCCAGATGCTCACCTGGTTCTCTCATCCCTCTCTCATTGCTAAGTCCTCTTTCCTCAGCTTTCATCACTGTCCAGGCCCCTTATTTTTTAACTTCCCCTCTTAAGAAATTCTCCTGCCATCTCTCCAATCCCTCCTCTGGATCTGTTGATGGTTCTGCTTTCTCCTCCCCAACTCTAGATGCCAGTATTTATCAAGAGTCAGTCCCTGGGTCTTCACTTATCCCTCAAACAGACCATCACCTCTACTCTAATTAATCCCCAAAGGACCCCCCCCCCCCCAGGCCCTGAGATGCTGCACCATCTACCCCAGGTACACTATTCACAGCCACTGTTATTACTTCCACCTGTAACAACCCTTCCCAATTCCTTGGCTTTCTTAAGAGCTGTTCCGTTCTTTTACATTCCTAGATCAAAGTTGAGGGGTTATATTTGTTTCTTCCCCTTCCTTTCTCCTTCTTACTCAATCAGAACCCAAGTCTGTCTACTTGCCTAATTGAACCTTCCTGCATGTTTCTGTTGCCACCCCTCTTAACTGAGCTTTCAACACAAAACCTCAGCCTCCTACTTGTCTCCATCCACACAGTCCTCAGTGCTGATTCTAGACCCTCTGAAGAGGCCATATTTGGCTCTTAAACTAGCTCCAGATCCAAATAAGTCATCTGAGTCATTCTTATGACTTCTGCTTTGTATCCACAGCCTTTCAAGTCAGATGAAGAGAAGAAACTCGCCTCCATCCTATCTCCATCCCAGTGATTCTATACTGGACTAACTCTCTCCTGTCAATAACAATTAAAAACTCTAGACAAAATAAAAACAATTGTTTGAAGATACTGGAGAGTGACAAAAGACAGGCAGAAACTGGAGCAGATATGAACTTTAGAAGAAGGGAAATACATTGAATGAGATCCGCATTTATTTGATCTTTCCCCTAAGGATTTTGTGGTGTGGTGCACAGGAATAGAGCTCAAGCAGAAAGCATCAGTCTTACTCTACTAAGGAGTCAGCGGTCTGAGTTTGGACCTGCCAAAGCAACAGGTTACAGAGGAGGAAAATCCTGGAAATTAGGGAGTTACAGAGGATGAGCCCCAAAATCTATGTACCAACTCACCTCAAATCCTTGGATGTCTCTGAACTGTACATGTTCAGAGAAAGAATCTAAGAAACCCAGCAGAGAGCAACAACTGGGAGGCTGAACAGAGATTTCAACAGCTGTCTAATACTGGGGAGACTGAGTTTGAAGTTCAAATTCTGTCAATTTAAAGGACCTGAGTTAACTCAGGAAGGGGCATAACTTAAGAGCAAGAACCATATCCTAGGACTAAGGGCAAAGCTGTGGGATTAAGGAAAAAAACAGTCTCACCTAGCAAAACCTAAAATGAAGCTTCCACAGGAACAAAGTTACCTACCAGTAGTTTAATTACCAGCTGAAACAAAATCTAACACTTTTTGGAGTAAGTAAAGTAACCTAGAGTCTCTACAATATGATACCCACAATATTGAGTATACAACTTAAAAAATTAATAGGCTTATAAATAAGCAGGAAAATGTGATCCACAATCACAATAAAAAAACTCAGGAAAAAAGACATAAAGACAACCCATACCTTGGAGCTACCAGACAAAGATTTTAATATAAATATGATAAATGGTAAGACATCTATAGGAAAAGGATAGATATGATAGATGAAAGGATGAGGAATTTCAGTAGACATATTAAAACTATAAAAAGGACCAAATGGGCCTCATAAAACTGAAAATCCTAGTATCTGAATTTTTTTTTTTAAATCTATTGGATGAGATTAATAGTACATTAGACAATAGAGAAGGAAGATCAGTGAATTTGACAAAAAGTCAACGAAAACTATCAAACTGAAGCACAGAGAGAAAAGAACATTGAAAGAAATGAACAGAGACTTAATGACTTATAAGATGATAACAAGAAGCCTAACACAAAGGCAACTGGAATCCCAGAAGGAGAGAAGAGAGAGAATTGAGTAGAAAGAATGTTTGAAAAAATATGGACCAAAATTTTCCCAAATTTTATCAAAAACATCAACGTACAGGGCCAACAAGTTCAGCAAATCTTAAGCAGGATAAATACAAAGAAAACCATATTATCAGTCAAACTTCTGAAAACCACAGAGAGAAAGAGAATCTTAAAAGCAGCAAAAGGGAACAAAACTTTATGTACAGGGGAACAATGATAAGAATTATAAGTAATTTCTCACCAGAAACAACAGAGACTAGAGGCAATGGAATGACACCTTTAAAATGTTGAAAGGATAAACAAGAATTCTATATCCAGTGAAAATATCCTTCAAAATTGAAAGTGAAAGAAAGATATTTTCAGATAAATGAAAACAAAGACTTTACTATCAATAAATCTACATATGAGAAATGTTATGGATTTACTTGTATCCCCTCAAAATATGTAATGAAGTCCTGGCCCATGTAGCTGTGGATGAGATCCTGCTTGGAAATAGGGTTTTTCTTTTGTTATGTTAATGAAGTTATACCACAGTATGGTGGGTCCTAAACCTAATCACTTCTGAGTTATAAAAAGAGAAGAATAGGCACAGAAACACAGACAGGGGGTGAGGGGAAAACAAATGGCAGAGACAGATACATCTACAAGCCCAGGAATGCCAAGGATTGTTGGCAGCAGCTAGAAGCTGAAACAAACAAGGTAGGACTTCCTCCTAGAGCCATGCTTTGATTTCAAACCTCTAGCCTCCTGAACTGTGAGAAAATAAATTTATGTTCCTTAAAGTCACTCACTCGTGGTATTTGTGTTTTGGCAGTGCTAGGAAGCTAAGACAGGAAATGTTAAAGGAAGTTCTTCAGGCTGAAGGGAAATGATACCATAAGAAAATTCAGATATACAGGAAGAAATTAAAAGCTTAAAAAAATGGCAAATAGGTGGGAAAATAGGTTTGAATCTATTTTTCTTTCTTAAATTTTTTGAAGACAATTGACTGTCTAAAGCAAAAATCATAACAACCCATTATGGGGTTTCTCGCATATGTGGAAGTAAAATATATAACTACATCCAAGCACCCCCGTTTCCTTTCCCATTGCGTATGTATCCCTAAGAGATAAAGAAAATCCATTGCTGTCGAGTTGATTCCAACTCATAGTGACCTTATAGGACAGAGTAGAATTGCCCTATGGGGTTTCCAAGGAGTGCCTGGTGGGTTCGAACTGCCAGCATTTTGGTTAGCAGCTGTAGCTCTTAACCACTAAATTGGTTACCTCAAGACCCTTGGATCAACTACACAAAGCTCGTTAATATTCTCTTTGGTTAGGAAGCTTCCTTCCCAGATTCTGTCTCCTTTGCAGGCTTCCTGGTGTCTTCCAGGGTGTCAGAGTCCCCTAGGGCTGCCATTAACAAAATACCACAAGTGGGGGCCTTTAAAGAACAGAAATGTATTTTCTCACAGTTTGGGAGGCTAGAAGTCCAAGTCAGAGTATTGGCTTTGTCAATTCTTTCTGAGGGCTTTGAGAGAGGAACTGTCCCATGACTCTCTCCCAGATTCTGGTGGCTGCTGGCATTCCCTGGCGTTCCTTTGCTTGTAAACAGATCCTCACGTGTTGTCTTTCCCCATGTGTGACTGACTCTGTTTCTCTGTCTGTTCTTCCATTTTTTAAAACACCACTCAGAAGGGATTAGGATTAGGACCCATCTTACTCCAGTATGACCTTCTTTAACTTAACTGATAAAAGAAAAACCCTGTTTCAAAAAAAAGATCACATTCACAGGTACAGGAATTAGGACTTCAACATATCTCTTCAGGGGACACAATTCAATCCATAACACAGGGCCTGCTCAATCTCCCCAGATATGTAAATTTCCTAAACCCTTGTTCATTCTCCATAGAAGGGGAGCCCATTATTGGATTCAGGCAGCAGGCATTACTAGCCTTTTCTCTCCAGGGCCTCCACAATCTGCTTCCTCTTCCTGAAATAATTTCTTCCTCTCTTTTACCAGAGTCCTTGTGAACACAAACAGTTAAGCCCTCAACTACTAACCGAAAGACTGGCAGTTCGAACGCACCCAGAGGCACCTCAGATCTGCTTCTAAAAGGTCACAGCCTTGAAAACCCTATGGAGCAGTTCTACTCTACACACACGGGTCGCCATGAGTCAGAATTGACTCGATGGCAACTTGTTTGTCTTTGGTTTGTTGTTTTGTTTTTTTGGGTGGTTTTTGTTTTTGTCTAGTTAATTCCTACTCATCCTTGAGATCTCAGCTCAAACTTCATTTCTTCAGGAACTCTTTCACTGACCTCCCCTCCACCATGCCACAAGTCTGATGCCTGGATGCCCTGCTCAGTCTCCCAATTTTTCTGTATAAGGCACCTCCCTAGTCCTGCTCTGCAACCCTGAGGCTGAGTGCACACTACCATTGCTGAAGTCATACCTACCTGTCTAGCTTTCACCTGCCTTACCAGGATATTCATCTCTTCCCATCTTGTTGATGCCAATTGACCTTCAGGCTGAACTTCTCACCACCAACTGTAGGATTCTCCCTGCCAGGGCCATCTTCTTTTCCTCAATTGATCCAGTCTGCTGGTCATAGCCATCCTTGTTCTGTTCCATCCTCCATCAATAAATGCCATTTTATGTCAGCCCAAAACTGAGCTTTAGGGAATGCCCATGTTTACGGGCAGGAGAAGGGCAAGAAGTTATCTGAGACCATCCTGGGTTGAGAACCCCTTCTAGGGACTCCCATGGCACCTTCATTACACTCATACATCATATTGTAATTGACCAACAACCCTGTCCTCCACTGTATCCCCAGTGCCCAGCACAGAGTCTGGCCACATGTGTGCATTCAATTGTTATTGAATAAATAAATGGACAAATGGAGAGTCAGGAAGGACCCAAAGGAGATGGGTTTACTAAAACCAAGGAAGGAAAGTTTCAAGAAAGTATCAGGTGTCCCATTCTTTACACCCCACCCCTTGCAGCATTGGTATGGCAGTTGCTAGGTGACAATGAGTGCCCGTCCATTACTAATGCTAAATGAGGCTGTTGAGATCACACCTTTTGTAATAGTTTCGTAGGGCTGCCATAACAAAGTATGACAAATTGGGTGGCTTATAAGAACAAGAACAGGAATTTATTGTCCTACAGTTCTGGAGCCTAGCAGCCCAAATTCAGGTGTCAGCAAGACTATGGTTTCTCCAAAGTCTCTAGGGGAAGATCCTGTCTTGTCTCCCTCAGCCTCTGGTGGCCCCAGGTATTTTGGGGCTTGAAGCTGCAGCATAACTCAGTCATCACATGGCTCTCTTCCCACTGTCTGTCTCTGTATCTGTTCTCCTCTTTTTTAGGACACCACTCAGAATGGATTAGGATGCACTGTAGTATGACCTCATGTCAGCTGATAACGTCTTCAAAGACCTTATTTCCAACAAGGTCATGTTCACAGGTAGCAGGGGTTAGGACTTCAACATAAATTTGGGGCGGGACACATTCATTCTATAACACCTCTGTATTCATTTCCTGGGGCAACCATAACATATTATCACAAACTTGGTGGCTTAAGACAACAGGAATTTATTCTTTCATAATTATGGAGTTCAGAAGTCTGAAATCAAGGTATTGACAGGACCATGCTTTCTCCAAAGGCTCCAGGGAGAATCCTCCTTGCCACTTTCAGTTCCTGGTGGCTCCTGGCATTCCTTAACTTGCAGCTGCATAACTCCAATCTCTGCCTCTATTTTCACATGGCCTTCTTCTCTCTCTTCTTTTTATAAGGACAGCAGGCATTAGATTTAGGGCCCACACGTAACCCAAGATGATTTCATCTCAGGACCCTTAATTAATTACATCTGCAAAGACCCTATTTCTATATAAGGTCACATTCTGAGGTTCTGGGTGGACATGAACTTGTGGGGAGGGGGGACACTATTCAACTCACTACATCTTCTTAAGAGAGCTTCAGTGATGGTCTTTTTTTTTTTTTAATTAAAAGAAACTACATAATGAGGTAAGTGGCATTGCTGCCATAAAGGCCTGAAACTAATCAGATAAGGTAATTATTGTACAGTCTCTACAATGATCTGAGTGTACTTGACATGATTCAGTGATTCATAGTCCTAGTGTGACTGCTCTCAAGGTGTCTCTAATCATCTCAAGTATGCCAACGGAGTCTCAAAATTAAATTAATTCACATTCATCTTAATACAGATTTCCAGGTCCCACCCCAGACATCTTTAACAGGAATCTCTGGAGTTGGGCCTAGAAGTCTGCATTTTGTAATAAAAATTCTCAGATGATTCTGATGCAGCTCTTTGGAATCATTGCTCTATTCCAGTCCTCTCATTTTCTAGATGAGCAAACTGAGCCAAAAGGATGGAAATGACTTGCCTAAGGTCGTGCTGTTCCAGGATTAGGGCCAGAATCCCAGCCACCTAACTCAATCCCAGTGCTCTCTCAACTGTCCTGCACCACCTCAGAGTCCCGAGGCCCTTGCACCTGGCCCTTGGGAGACTGAGCTAGGCTTAATGAAAGCAAATCCTGCTCTGCCTGACCTTGCCTTTCAAGGTCATGCAGCCTGTGGGTGCGGGGAGAGGAGAGAGCAGCTGAGTGGAATGCGATTGAGTATGAGGGGCTTCTCCAACCAGGGTGGCAGAGCTGTGAGCTGTGATATGACCCACTGCCCTACTGGTCTCCTGGGAGCCCCAGCACTCATCGGCTGTTTTCCTACCCAGGCTCCACTCAACCCTGCCCCACCTCATTCACCTTACAGCTCCTCCTTAACCCTGCGGCTTCCCCAGGGACTGGGAAAAAGGAGGAGAGCCAGCTATGACAAGTATCCTTGGAGCAAACAAAGGAACCTAGAGATTATGAGTGGAAAGGCTGCCCGGGCTGTCTCCGTGAACGCCTCCATCCCTGCCCTGGCAGCTACGTGCTCCCCAGCATGTACACTGTGCCAGGTCCCTGGAGGGCACAGCTGTCTCTCAACTCGCTCAGGATTCAGGGGCGAGCTGGTAATCCTGGTATTCAGATAATCATATCCAAAGGCAATTATGAGACCTTGAACCAGCTGGAGCTAAAGGTACCGCTGTGGGCCTTCTAGGGAAGGACGAAGAATTTTTTTTTTTTTTTTTTATTGTACTTCAGGTGAAGGCTTACAGAACAAATAGTTTCTCATGTAACAGTAGCACACATGCTGTTTTATGACATTGGTTAACAACCCCACAACATTTTAACCCTCTAAATTCTCAACTTTTTTTTTTTTTTTTTTTTTTGGTGAAAATACACATAACCAAAGATACGCCATTTCAAAAATTTTTACATACACATTTAAGTGACATTGACTACGCTCTTCTAATTGTGCTGTTATTCTCACTTAAGATGAAGGCTTACAGGACAAAATAGCCTCCCATTTAACAGTTACTACAAATGTTGCCCTATGACAATGGTTAACAATCTCACAACACATCAACAATATCCTTACTCAACCTTGTGTTCCCTATCATCAGCTTCCTATTCCCCTTCTGCCTTCTGGCCCTTGTCACTGGACTCCTGTACCTCGTTACTCTCATGGTTTTACTGGGCTGTCCACTCGCAGGCTGATCAGTGAACCTCGGAGGTAACTTCACCACTGAGCTAAAAGGGTGTCTGGGGGCCATACTCTTGAGGTTTCTCCAGTCTCCTTTAGGCCAGTAAATATGGTCTTTTTTTTTTTTTCTTTTTTTTTTTGTGAGTTAGAATTATGCTCTACATCCTTCTCCAGCTCTGTCCAGAGCCCTCTGTTGTGATCCTGGTCAGAGCAGTCAGCGGTGGTAGCTGGGCACCATCTAGCTGTACTGGACTCAGTCCGGTGGAGGTCTTGGTAGCTGTGGACCATTAGTCCTTTGGACTAATCTTTTTGTTGTATCCTGTTTTCTTCATTCTCCCTTGCTCCCGAAGGGATGGGACCAGTGGAGTATCTTAGATGGCCGCTCACAGGCTTTTAAGACCCCAGACACTACTCACCAAGGTAGAATGTAGAGCATTGTCTTTATAAGCTGTGTCATGCCAATTGAGCTAGATGTTCCCGGAGACCAGGAAGGACGAAGAATTTTTGTGCTTCTGCATTTCTCCTAGCACAGGGCCCAGCACAAAGCAGGTGCTCAAGTACGATTGAACAAATAGCAGGATAAATGAGAGTCTCCCTCAGGCTACAGTAGGCTCTTCTGCTTCCTGATGTGGGAAAACACCAGAGCAGGGCAGGCCAGCAGACTGAAGGCCTGGAGAGTGGGTCCTCCTGACTCATGGAGGACACACGTTTATCTCCAAATCACTTCTGAGAGCCTCCCATCCTCTCTGCTCTCACACCAGGTGTCTGCTGGCCTCTCTGAGCTGCAGGCCACTGGGACTAAGGAGCCAGTAACAAAGCCTCACTGCTCCCAGGGCATGTGCTCCCTCCCTCCACAGACCTCTCCTCCCACGCCCCACTGACAGCCACTTCAGGAGAGGAGTATGCAGCAATGATCCTAAGGGTGGAATTTCAAGCACCAGTGACAAAAATATTTTTAGGAAAGGAGAAGGGTTTCTTGAAGTCCAGCAAAGTATTTGCCATCAAAGGCTGCAGCATATTTAAATATGTATGTATGTATATCCTCAATATCTTCTTCCTCTGAGGGTGGCTTTCATATCTGTAAAGCGCAAACAAGTCTGGTGAATAAGGTGGTAAATAAACTGGATAATGCCATTTGGGATAAAAGCCTCCTCACGGCATCAGTAAAGTGATGAGACTGGGTCTTTGTTTTGTTTTTGCTTGCTTGCTCATCGATTTTTGTTTTTTGCAAGGTAAATTGAGTAACTCAACAGATATTTCTTGAGTGTGTCCCGTGGGTTAAGCACCCACTCAGACCCTGGGATAGCATGAAAAGTGGGCCTGGAATGGGTTAGGGCTCCCTGCTCTAGAGGAGAGGGGATCCCAGTCCACTGGAAAGACAAACGGGCAGCCATAGGACATAACTGCTTACCCTCTCTCAACCTAACCTAAGAGGAACCCCTGAGTAGTTTGTGCAAACAGTTAACAAGCAATGATGCTAACTGAAAGGTTCGAAGTTCAAATCCACACAGAGGTGCCTCAGAAGAAAGGCTTGGCAATCTGCTTCCAAAAAAATCAGCCATTGAAAACCCTATGGAGCAATTCTACTCTGACACACATGGGGTCACCATGAGAATCAACTCGATGGCAACTAGAACCTAGCCCCTAAGACCTTGTCCGCTCTCTGGCACCCCCAGCCCTGCAGCCCCTTCCCTTCTTCACTTTCTTTTGCCCTCAGCTCAGTGTCCCAGGTTGCTAGGGAACACTTCTCAGCGAGGCTGACTTCCATCATTTCAGGGTTATGGGACCCAACAATTACCTCAACAATGCTTGCTTGCTTTCACACAACAGCTGCTTTAAATTGTAACCATTGTCCTCATGCCCTGGGCTACCATCTCCTCCCTCATCAGCAGCAGGTAACTTGTCTAATATTTTCTAGAGAAAATAGAGACCCTGTGGCAGGATCTTCCTCAACCCTACCACATTCCCCCAGTTTCACCTTTCTAGGAACCAATCTTCACCTTATCTCTTCCATCTCAGTGCAGGAGGTGTGTCTGCTCTTGCCCAAAGCTAATGCCATCCGGGCCTCTTGCTCCTGAGTCCCTCCTCCTTCCCCGTTTGATGACTGACTCCAGCGGACTTTTCCTTTTATCCCCGTATCACATAAAGGTAATCAAGTCTTCCTCCAGTTGTTTAAAAACAAAGAGCCAACAACATATCCTTGACCTATTGTCCCTTCTAACCTTAGCCCTCCCCAATAAAGCCTTATTTAAGAAAAAAAAAATTTGCAGAGTTTTACCATTCACCTGGTTAAAAAAAAAAATCAATACAAAGAAGCACATGGTGAAAAATGTCTTCCTTCTACCCCAAGGCAACTTTTCTTACCAACTGCTTACATGGATACAGTTATGTATACTATATATCCCTTCTCTTGTTTTTTCACACTTGTTTCACACCATGATAATTATTCCGTATTAGCCTGTAGAGATCTGCAGATCGCACCAAAGTACCCACAATTGATGTATCAAAATTTATTTGACAGATTTTCTATTAAATAGATGTTTGGATTTATTTTTTGCAATTTCAAATAATAATAATAATAATAATCTTGTACATATGTCATTTTATATATGAATATTTTGTAAGATAAATTCCT
This sequence comes from Trichechus manatus latirostris, assembly GCF_000243295.1. Taxonomy (NCBI): domain Eukaryota; kingdom Metazoa; phylum Chordata; class Mammalia; order Sirenia; family Trichechidae; genus Trichechus; species Trichechus manatus. Next base: position 7,692,232 of record NW_004443940.1, read on the forward strand.
AGATGTGGAATTGTGGGGTCAAACAGTATGTACGTTTGGAATTTCGATTGATTTTGCCTAATAGGCCCACCATAGAAAATGTAATCAACTCGACAACAAAGGGTTTGGTTTGGTTTTTGGTACTCTTCCACTAGCAAGGGATAAGAATGGTTCTTTCCTTTTTTTTTCTATTTTTCTCAATCTAAGTGAAAAATGATATTTAGTGTAGTTTTTTTTTCTCTTATAATTAGTAAGACTGATCTTTTTTCTGTGTTTAAGAGCCATCTGTATTTTCATTTCTGTGAGCAATCTGTTCATGACTTTTACTCAATTTTTCCATTGGTTGCTCTTTTTCTTATTGATTTGTGGGTGCTCTTTATATATTAGATTTTTTCTATGATAAGAGTTACCTTATTTTTTTAATCTGTTGTTTATATTTTGATTGTGCTTATCATAGTTTTTGTAATGCAATTTTTTTTTTTAATTACATGCTTACAGTTCAGAATTTCCCAACTTCAGCACTATTGACATTTTTAACTCAATAATTCTTTGCTGGTGGCGGGTAGGGGGTTGCTGTCTTGTGCATTGTAGGATATTTATCAGCACTGCTAGCCTCTACTCATTAAATGTCAGTAGCACCCCCTGAGTTGTGACAACCAAAAATATCTCTAAGCAGTGCCATATGTCCCCTTGGGGGCAAAATTACTCTCAGTTGAGAACCACTGATCTAGTTGAATTTATCATCTTCTTTTTTTTAGAACTTTGAGTTTTGTGTCATACATAGAAAAGCCTTCTCTTTCCCAAAGTTTGTTTGTTTTTGTTTTTTATTTTAATTTACCTGTGTTTTCTTTTGTTCAGTGCTTCTCCTCTGGTTGCAGTCCAATCACCTGGGGAACTTTAAAAAAATAGCAATACCTGGGCCTTACCTCTAGAGATTCTGATTAAAAATAGGTAATTCTTAAATACATTCCCCAGGTGATTCTAAAGTTCATTCAGCATTGAGAATCACTACTTTTTTATATTAAGATTTCATCTTTTATATTTGTCTTTAAACTACGTGGGATTTATAGTAAGGTAACTTGTGATGCAAAAGTGAATGTTTTTTCTCCAAGATGGCTGTTCAATTATTCCAACATCATTTAATAAATATAAGCTATCAAAACTAATTTCAGAGGAGAGAGAAATCCCTGCCCACCACTTAGTATCTAGGTGGTCTGGCAAGTTACTTAAATTCTCTAAGCCTGTTTCTTCATCTGTAAAATAAGAAGAAGAATAATACCTCATGGACTTGTTTTGAGGATTAAAAATTTAATAAATTTAAAGCACTTAGAACAGTGCTTGGGCCTTCGTAAATGCCATATCAATATTTGCTGCTATTAATTATTTCAGCCACATTATATGAGTACACGCATAGCCAACACAGGTGTGATGGAATATTATATCACCAACACATGCTATGTTTTAAAAGAGCTTAAGTTTAACTGAAAAAGGATATAAAACTAACTCATCTAGATAAAAATATGTATATGTTAAACAAAAACTATTTAAAAAATACACTTAAAAGATTAGCACTAGTTATATCGGGTGGGGAGAAGATCATGAATTCTTTTTTTCTTCTTTAGTCTTCCTATATTTCCCAAATTGCCTACAATGAGCATATATTGTTTATCTTTAGGGGAAAAAAACAGTTGCCATCGACTCGATTCTGATAGCGACTCCATATGTGTCAGAGTAGAACTGTGGTTGGGCCAGAATTGGGATTCTACTTACAAGCTGGCATGAATGACCCCTTCTGGCATATTCTAACCCAGCTAATTGCCATTGCATCCAGCCTGCATTAGAGTTTAGAAACAGTATCAAGGAAAGAAAAAGACCAGACCAACATACTTTGTTTTTAAAAATCTCAGGCTGGATGCCAGTGATTGCTCCTTTTCCAAAAGTCTCTCAAACTTTATTATTATTATTATATTATTATAAATAAGTCTAGAATCTTATCTGGAGCCCTGGCAGTGCAATTGTTAAGCACTTGACTGCTAACTGAAAGGCTGGTGGTTCAAACCCACCAAGCGGCTCCACGGGAGCAAAGACCTGGTGATCTTCTCTTGTAAAGATTACCACCTAGAAAACCCTATGAGGCAGTTCCGTTCTGTCACATTGGGTCACTATGAGTTGAAAATTGACTCGATGGCACCTAACAACAACAGAATTTTATCTAGGACTGAAGTCAAACTCAGCCTGTGGCATTTTGAGCAAACCATGTTCTTCTCCCAAATGACTTTTAATTCTATTCTTCCAGTCCCTTTGTCATTCTTCTAAAGCGTCCTGCAAATCTTCCAGTGACTGGAATATAATTTCTTCGCACCCGGAGACTAGAACTCCTGGAAACTCTTCCCTTATTTTGGCACTAGTGTGGAAGAAGGTCAGGGGCTCTGGGTGCTTCAAAGTCCTAGGGAAAATATCTCCCACTTCAACCCAGTTCTTTACAAGTATAAACTTCCAAACACCATTGAAAATACATATTTTTAAGCTAAAACCTGAAAATAAAAGCAGAACAGTTCTTTCCTGATGCATAAAGGATGGCATATAAATTGGTAGATGATAAATCAACACTACAGAGAGCTGAATGGTGATTACTTGAATGAGGGACAAAAGATTGAATGAATGAGTACTCTACAGTACCACAGAATAACCAGTTGTTTCAAGTCGACTCAGACTTATGGTGGCCCCATCGGTGTGAGAGTAGAACTATGCTCCTTAGGGTTTCCAATGGGTGATTTTTCAGAATTAGGTAAACAGGTCTTTTTCTCGAGGCACCTCTGGATGGCCTTCTAGACTTTCAGTTAGGAGCCACACGTGTTAACCGTTTGCACCACCAGGGACTCCATCCCAGAATAGGTCTATTTAGAAGTAACGACAGGTGATAGTGTGCCAACTATAGGAAATTACCTTTCACTTTACAATTTGGTGTTGTTAGGTGCTGTCGAGTCGATTCCAACTGATAGCGACCCTCTGTACAACATAATGAAACTCTGCCCAGTCCTGTGCTACCCTCACAATCGTTATGCTTGAGCCCATTATTGTAGCCACTGTGTCAGTCCATCTCATTGAGGGTCTTCCTCTTTCACTGACCCTCCACTTTACCAAGCATGATGTCCTTCTCCAGGGACTGATTCCTCCAGCATTCTGGTTGTACTTCTTCCAAGACAGATTTGTTCGTTTTTTTGGTACATATAAGAATACTGAATATAGTCCATGGTATATTCAGTATTCTTCGCCAACACCACAATTCAAAGGGAATTAATATGACCCCAAGTTCTAGTTAAAAGTGGTCAGTGAAGTCTAAATAGTGCCCTTTAATATGGTGTCTCAGTATAGCAAGCAGAAAGTTTTTCCAAGGTTCATTCTTTTGGGCTGCATCTATTTTAGATACATCACTCAGGACTTGTGAGAGTTTAGAGAACAAGTTTTTTAAATGAATGACTCTAGAAGTTTGATCTCTAACAGTGGTTCTCAAATTTGAGCATGCATCAGAATCCCTGGAGGACCTGCTAAAGTACAGATTACTGGGCCCCTCCCAAGAGTTTCTGATTCAGCAGGTGAGGACAGCGCTCTTGGTCCAGAGACCACTCTTTGAGGACCACTGCTTCAGAATACACTGCAACGAACCCCCGATGAGCAGCAAACAAATTCCAAAACACAGGTTCTTTCTTTGGTACTTACATGTGGCTGCTGCACATTTTAATAGGCTTCCATTTTTTCATACTACTAAAAGCTATAAATATCTATATTCTAGAAGGAAGTACACCAAAATGTTCACAGCATCTCTGGGTGGTAGGATTATATGTGTTTTTATTTCTTCTTTTTGACTTTCCACGTTTTATTAATTGTTTACATTGAGCATGTGTAACTTTTATAATCAGATTTTTAAAAATCTAAAGGCTAAGGAAAAGAAAGAAAAGAGTGAAGAATACTCTTGTTGGAGGGCTTGATTCTTCTACCACTAGCTACAGAGAGCAAAGGGGAAAGTATAACAATAATAGATAACATTGGAGCAATTTCCATGTGCTCTTTTCTCATGTGCACCAGTTCATTTAATCTCCATCAGCCTGAGGAGATGGATATGGTCATCTTTATCATAATCATCAGCAGCAGCAGCAGCATCATCCTCATAGTCAGCACGTAACAGATAAGGAAACTGATACACACAGCTAGTAACTGGAGAAGCCAGGATTTGGAACAAGTTTACATGGTACCGTGCTTAACCCCACATACAGGTCTTCCTGAGGAACGTCTGACCACTTGGCCACCCTCCACTAGAACAAATCTTGGAAGACATCTTCCCCCCAGGCTCTCTCTTGTAAATGCCACATGGAGAGTCATTCACACAGGACACTGATAAATGTCCCCTCCAGGAACCTCCCACCTGTCAAGAGGCCCTCTGCAAACTGGAGGTCCTTTCCTCATTACAGTCGAGAGGAAAACCAGCCTCAGTTGGGTAGGACCGCCTGGCAGGCTGAGAACAAGGCCACCCAATCAACTCAACAAACACCTATCAAGGGCCTATTGAAGAGCACATTGCAACAGGCATTTAAGAGACATTAATATCTAACCCCAACACCCTCCAAGATAGGTTTGTTTTTTTAAATCATTTTCCCCATTTCAGAGATGAAGAAAGTACAGATCAGAAAGGGTAAGTGGCTTGCCCATCTCCCCTCCCAGAGCTAGGATTTTTCTCTTTTCCAAACACCCACCTCTTCCCAATCCCCTGTCCCCCAGGCAGACTGAGCAGTTGTTGGTTAATACAACCACATGTTAATGGTATTTTCAGATCTCCTCTCTCCACCACAGGCTGATGTTGGTAGGGAGGAAAGCAAAGGGATTAGATTTCTGGCTGCAGCAAGAGGACCTGCCTGAAGTAGGGGGTGGGAAAGTGGAGGTGGCAGCCCCAGGAACCTTGGAGTCAGAAGAGGGGGGTCGGGAATAAGGTCAAGCTTCAGGTGTGTGGGAGAGGGAAGGGGGGAAGCCGAAAGCGACAGCTCTTTCACCATCTTAGCTTTCTCACAGCAGGCCAGGCCAGGCAGGACTGGGCAGCCTCTGGTCTTCACTAGAAGGAAAGGTGAGTGCTTTTGACAAAATGTGGGCTGAAATCCCTCCACACACACACGTTAAAATGACCCCAGTGGACCACCCCAGGGCTGCCAGGCCCTAACTAGACAATCTTGTTTGTTTGTTTTAACTTCTTGGCCTAAAAATAGGTCAAGGAGGAGAGGGGAGTGTCTTAGTTACCTAGTGCTGCTGTAACACAAATATCACAAGTGGGTGGCTGTAAAGAACAGAAATTTATTGTCTTAACTTTTGGAGGCTAGATGTCCAAATCGGAGCATTGGCTCTAGAGGACGGTTCCTCCTTGTCAGTAGCCCCAGGAGTTCCTTGAAGATCCTTGGTATTCCTTGGGGTCTGTTTTTCTCTTGTGTGGTTCTAAAACCACTTCCATACTTTAGGTATTTGTTACAGCAGCAACCCCACTTCTCTGTACCAAATTCTGTCTTAGTAATCTAGTGCTGCTATAACAGAAATACCACAAATGGGTAGCTTTAACAGACAGAAATTTGTTTTCTCACAGTGTAGGAGGCTCAAAGTCTGAATTCAGGGTGCGAATTCTAAGGGAAGGCTTTTCTCTCTGTCGGCTCTGGAGGAAGGTCCTTGTCTCTTTTGAGCTTATCTGTTCCTGGGTGATCTTCATGTTACTCATCATCTCTCTTGCCCCATCTCTGCATCTTTTGCTTTCTTGTTTAATCTCTTTTATGGCTTAAAAGAGATTGACTCAAAATATAGCCTCCACTAATCCTGCCTCATTAACATAACAAAGACAACCCATTCTCAAATGGAATGATGACCGTAGGCATATATAGGTTAAGATTTACAACACTTATTTTGGGGGGTCACAATTCAATCCATAACATTCATATTTACAGATACAGGGGTTAAGTCTTCCACATTTCTTTTTAGGGGCTGCAATTCAATCCATCACAGGGAGCAGAGAGCTGGATTCAAAATAATGTGTGGGATGACAAGCAAAGATTATTGTACATGAAAAACTGCCTTTTTCAATATTTCTCAGTTATTTTAAAGTAAAAAAAAAAACAAAAACCTGTTACTAAAAATAAAAATACCATAAAAGGCGCACTGTGCTTGTAGTACCAGTTGTCCATTTAAACATAAAAATATTTTTTTTAATTAAGTATATTTCAAGATCGCCATCCCTCCACTGGGACTGGCATCTTTGTTATAACCCCACTCAAGTGCTCTTCCTCTGGGTGGAGGTTGTATGGACCCCGAATGCAACTGCCTTCACCTGTGTCTACAAAGCTTAGAGAATGTTCACTTCAGACCATTTCAAAACCGACTTTCAAAGTTTGGTCTCGTGTAGAATCTTGAAGGTTTTGCTCTGTGCAAGTGAAGCAAAGAGCATGAACCATTAGGAATTTGCATTTAAAGCATGATCATGATCTTGCCTTGGGTGTTCCACCCTTAGTCCCTCAGCACAACTTGCTACCCAAGAGACACACTAACTGGACTGGACATCAGGAGCTGCCTGTCTTCCCCTCACTACCTCATTCTCAATCTGGCCAGCCATGTGATGGGATGATGTACAAATGAGCAGTCCGTTCCCACTTAACCTCCCTCACATTGTGGCAGAGAGAGAGTACGCTCTGGTGTCTGATAATCCTAGTTTTGCGTTCTGGTTTTTTCACTTACAGTCTCTGAGACCCTGGTACACTGCTCAATCTCTCTAAGTCCAGTTTCCTCATCTACAGAATGGGAATAAAAATACCATCAATATTACAGAGCTGTTTTAAGAATTAAACAAAATAATGCCCCTAAAGTACCTTGGACACAGTGAACACTGAATAAATGGAAATTTATTTTATTATTCTTCCACCTGTAGACCCTTCTGCTGCCTCTGGCCACCTCCCATCACCTGTGCAGGATGGAATTTTAGAGGGCTCCATTTGCCAGCAGGCTCTGGCCCATTCACAGTGGTGTGAGGCCTTACATTGGGTGTTCTCTGGCTTCCTAGGTTATACTGGGGCCCAACACTCATTTATGGCTGTGGTTTTAAATCTGATCTTCTAGGAGTCCCATTGGGACCTGCTGAGGGTAGTGTGGGGGGAGTGTAGGAGGCAAAGGAAGAAATGAGCTTCAGGGAACAATTTCTTTTCTTTCTTTCTTTATTTTGGTGCATGTGTGTGGTAAATACGTATGTAACAAAACATTTGCCTTTCAACCATCTTCACATGTGAAGTTCAGTGACACTAATTATGCTCATCATGTTGAGGGAACAAGTTTTGTTGAGGAAAGAGTTTCTTTACCTTTTTGCTTGTTTTATTTTTATTGTAATTTGAAAACCACTGACTTGCAGTGTTGTTTCTTTGAGGGAAAATGTGCTTCAAGTTCCAGGCCACAACCTGTTGCTAAGCCAGGGACTGCAGTTAACAGAATGACATAATCAGTGAGCCAGTATTAAAACATTGCTAGAGGCAGTGAAACAGAACCTGGCCTCTCAACTGAGACATCAAAAACATTCCAAGCTCAAGTGTATCTGATGTTATGGGTCCTTTTCTTCTCTCTTAATGAAACACATCTATTTATTCAACAATGATTTAGTTAACCCCAATGATGAGCCCAGAGTAGAGGCTGGCACTGGAGATACTGAGATGAATAAACCCTAGGACCCGCCTTGAAGGAGCACTCAGCCTGGTGGAAAGTCAGATGGGAAAGCCATTGGGCTCTACTAAGCAGGGCAGGTGTGCAAACAAACAGGCATCATAAGGAAGGTAAGCTGGACTGAATATCAAAAGATAAGTAGGTGTTGGGAGTGGACGGGGTGATTCAAAGCACAGAGCACAATCATGGAACAGCTAGATAGCAAGGCACAAGTACCAGACAGGTCCACCAGACTCCTCCCACCCCAACTTCCCCTTCAGACTGAAAAGGCCATGCCCACAGGCCCTTAACTGGCAAACTGTGATAGGGTGGTCTTCGACAAGAGTGGTTACTGATTGGATGGGTGGACACCTGACTCCAAGGCTCAGGTTGGTGGGGTCCCCTATGAGGTGTTCATTACAGATGATGTTAATTAAATAAGCCAATCACCTGCTCCCTCTGGCATTTACACAGAAAGAATAGCAGGGATTTGGCAGTAAATGAAGAGTCAAATGCAGAAGAGCAAGGACAACAGACTGAACTAGACAAAAACCAGTTGTCATCGCGTTTATTCAACTCATGGCAACCCCATCTGTGTCAGAGTATAACTGTGCACCATAGGGTTTTCAGTGACTAATTTTTTGGATGTAGAGTGCCAGCCTTTCTTCCAAGGCACCTCTGGGTGGACTCAAACATCCAATCTTTCAGTTAACAGTCAAACACGTTAACCTTTTGCCAGGTACTCCATTACTGCCTTAATTGCATTGTTAAGGCTGAATTTCTCAGGCATGCTCCCACGCATGCATTCTGTGCTAACAGCATACCCAAGATTCATTCTCTGTTTCTTTCTAAGAAAACACTGATTTTTGTTCTAGGTGGCAAGATGAGCAGCAAACAAACTACATTTCCCAACTTTCCTTGCAGCTAAGGGTGGCCATGTTACACAGCTCTGGTCAATGAGAGGTAAGTAGAAGCCTGTTGGGGTTGTTTGGGGAAGTTTTGTTTTCACAATATAGGGAGTGCTCCTTTCATCCTTGCCATGTCCTGCTTTCTGGCATGTGGCACAGACTTCCTGCAACTTAAGGTAACCAAGCTTAGGAAAGAAGAGCAAGAAGGTAGAAGGAGCTTGGGGCATTGGTGCTATCGTGGCACTGTTGCAGCAGCCTTGGACTTCCCACCTCCAGAATTCTTAATATGTGAGAAAAGAGAAGTTCCACAAATTTATGTTTGTGTCTCTGTACATGCAGCCAAACACACCCTCTAGCTGATCAGCTCTCAGTAATCTCTCTCGAGGAACACCTATTCTGTATCAAACTCTAGGTTGGTTGCTGAGGATGTAATGGTGAACAAGACAGGGTCTTTCAGGAAGCTCACGGTCTGGTTGAGAAAGCAGATTCTATAAAATTAGTAGTAACACATCATGATAAAGGCTACTGATGAGGTAATCACCAGTGGTCAGGGAAGATCAACTCTGTCTGAATGGGCCAAGCAGACTTCAAGGAGAGAGATGTTTGTATTTGGACTTAAAGAATTAACATTTGCATCACCCTGGACTTTGAGCCCTACTTCTAATCTGTTCTGGTTAGTTATTGCCACATAACAAATCACCTCAAAACTCAGTGGCTTAATAGAACAGCAATTATTTTATCTCTCACAATTTTCGTAAGTGAGGAATTTGGGAATGGCTCAGCCAGGTGGTTCAGGCTCAGAGTTTCTCAGGCAGTTGCAGTCAGGTAGTGACTGGGGCTGGAACAGCAGGGAGCTGGAGTGTCTGATGACTGGCTAGGCATTTTTCTCATTTCATGTCACTTCAGAACCTCTCCATGTTGTTTCTCCCTATGGGCCGGTTGGACTTCCTCACAGCATGGCAGCCACAGGGCCGTCAGGCTGCTTACATGGCAGCTGAAGGCTTCAGAGGAAGAGTTCCAGCAAGCAAGGTGGAAGCCACATCACCTTTTATGACCTAGTCTCAGACGTCATGTAGAATCACTTCCATCATACTCTCTTGGTTGAACTTGCCACAAAAGCCCAACCAGTCTTCAAGCCCACCTCCTGATGGAAGGAATATAAGAAAATTGTGGGCATATTTTCAAATTTCCACACAGTCTCAGATCAGCCTTTCAATAAATCTCCATTTTCTAAGGGTTAAAGATTAAGGTTGAGATTGAATCTCTGTTCCTTGCACATTAGACAAACTACAGTTAAGTTCAGCAGGACTGAGGCATAAAGCATGAGCAGAGCACAGGGAAAGATAAGTATGGATAAGTAGGCAAGGGTTTCTCATGTCAGACTAAGAAATGTAGACTTTTTCCTGCAGGTGTCCACTCTTCCTTCCAGGACAAGTGAGAACAGGTACGAGTGACTAGGTGGCCTCTAGGGCAAAGACTGGAAACTTATGTTCCATGGCAAGAGGCACCTCACAGATATGTTTTGTGCAGCCCATACGATAGTCCTTAAATTGGGAGCTATCCTACAAAAACCAGTATTTCTGTATTCACTTGAAAAATTAGAAAATCTGGTCACGGTGGACTCTCACTGCATGGCAACAAGGCAGGAGAGCAGAATAACAGCTGTCCTCTTTAAATGGAACATGTGCTCTCCAGTTTGCCATTGTGTCCACCAATTCTTATTGCATCACAATTATACTGTTTCATTATTTATGTTATTTTCCCCATAAACATGTGAGTTTGTGACCCCTGATATCATTTTCTCATGAGTAAGAGCCTTGCTGGACCTAGGCTCATAACCCCTCACCATCCCAACCCCACGCCTTTTAACACTTGGCCATGGAATAGATATATTATCTTTTCACGCAATGTATATTTGCTTAAAATTTGTAAATACTACCTGCACATATGTGTTTCCAACTGTTTTTAAAGAGAAACCTTGTGCCTGGGGGCACCTCATCTACAGAACCCACGGAACTGGATATGGTCCAATTTGTTTAGAACAAATGGGAACAATTAAGTACCCAGTAAAGAGTAAATTGGGCACTAGATGACTTCGCCACAGGGGAAGTTACTTCAGCTGCCCTTGGGAGCCAGCATCATGGTCAATTAACCCACGGGTGATGTCAACCAATCAGAACCCATCAATGCCCAGTTCAGATGCAAATCACTGAGTGACATGTGTCCTCACCTCACAGGAAGTAGCTTGTCATACTCGTCTTTAATTCTCCAAATCTAGTTCTTTCTTCAAGTTCTAAATCCAGTCACAACTTCATCTGCAAGCCTTCCCAGACCACTCTGGTTAAGTAGACTGGGTCTTACCACCCAGGACAGCCTCCAAGACTGGCTTCGTGCCTGTATTTCCAAGTCCCTTCCTCCCAGTTCCTCCATCACTGTGCCTCATCTCCCATTGGACCTTTGGCCCATAGCTTGCCCCAATATGGCTGCAATCCTAGCTTACCAGACAGCCTGATGTCCTACTATAGCCTCTCTGGCTGAGTCTGCTTCCCCAAGGCCTTTCCTCCCCTCTGGGTGGCTCTAGAGCCAGTACCACACCCCCTCGCCACCTGTCCTTCCATAAATGCCTATTCCTGTATTTGTCAGAGACACTGAAACCAGTGAGTGGGTGAAAATGGAAAGAGTGAAAAGAACAAACTCGTGGCATACAAAGAAATAACCAGCTAGGGACTGGATGACATGGACCCTGGTGTCTTCACTCAGAATTGAAAACGAACTGCTGAAGACACATGGACACGTGAGTAGCCACCACTGGTCCATACCTATTTTTCTGTTCAGATTGCCTCTTTGGATTTGAGAAGAGGAGCTTTTTGGGAGGTAGGGGTCAGCATGAGAAGGGGGACGGTCTGAAAGATGCAGGTTGGGTGAGTGTCACCTTTAGGAATAAAAGAGAAGAGCAAGAGGACAATGAGAGTCTCAGAACTGTTTGTGAAAGGGAATCAAAAGCAATAGACCGAATCCTTTTTGTTTACTGGTAACTGTTGGTACGGAGTATCACATAAAGTGCCCTGACCCAAACATTTAAAAATGAAGTACTATTGTAATTTAGGGTATATGGATGGGGAAGAATCAGGAGTTTACAATATAGAAAAACTCATGCCTGGATTAAAGTAGCCAGGTGATCTAATTACTGCAAGAAATGATCAAAATTTAATTAATGTTTCTAATATACAATAAACATTGAATAATATCACGGTTGTGTTGAGATTATATAGACAATATGCCCAATGAGGTCAGATTAGGTAACAACTAACATGATGATTAAATGCGGCCCATCTGTCAATCACACATTTATGCATTAGTTGACTTCCTAATATTTATTAAGGGTCTACTCTGTGCAAGATGCCGAGGATGCAGTGATGAGGAAGAAGGACACTGTCCCTGACTTCATGGTGATTACAGTCTAGGACCAGTTATCCTCAACTAAAGGTAGTAACATCCATATCCCCAGTGGGGACTAGGACATATGGAAGGCACTGTTGGTTGCACAATGACTGAGGACCCCACTGGCATTTAGTTGGTGGGGACCAAGGATAAACATTCTACAATGTACAGACTCTGACTAAAATGCCAACAGCACTCCCACCAGGAAATACTGGTAGTGCAAGGTATGACATTTTAGAGGCACCATAATACCTATTGCCTTCAGGTTGATTCCAACTCATAGTGTTCCTATAGGACAGGGTAGAACTGCCCCATAGGGTTTCCAAGCCTGTAAATCTTTACGGGAGCAGACTGCCACATCTTTCTCTTGTGGAGTGGCTGGTGGGTTCAAACTGCTGACCTTTTGGTTAGCAGCCAAGTGCTTAATGACTGCGCCACGAGGGGTCCTTTTTAGAGGCAGATTTTCTTATAATAATGAGACCAAGTACATAATGCCTATTTTTTAGTAGAAAACTATGATATTTATTAACATATAGAAGTATAACGTTAATGAAAGTTTAAAATTTGGAAACTGTGACATAGTACACTTACTCTACACAATACTTTTTTTTAATATTGTGCTTTAGGTGAAAGTTTACAGAACAAATTAGTTTCTCATTCAACAATACACAAATTGTTTCGTGATATTGGTTGCAAACCCTGTGATGTATCAACACTGTCCTCTTCTCCACCCTGAGTTACCTGTTAACATTCATCCGGTTTTCCTGTCCCTTTCTGCCTTCTCGTCTTTGCTTTTGGGCAGGTGCGCCCATTTAATCTCATATACATGATTGAACTACAAAGCACGTTCCTCACGTGTGCTGTTGTTTGTTTTATAGACCTGTCTAATCTTTGGCTGAAGGGTGAGCTCCAGGAGTGACTTCAGTTCTGAATTAAAAGGGTGTCTGGGGGCTATGCTCTCGGGGTTCTTCCAGCTCTGTCAGATCACTAAATCTGGTCTTTTTTGTGAATTTGAATTTTGTTCTACATTTTTCTCCCACTCTCTCCAGGATCCTCTATTGTGATCCTTGTCAGAGCACTTGGTGGTGGTAGCCTGGCACCATCTAGTTGTTCTGGGCTCATGCTGGTGGAGGCTGTGGTACGTTAGTCTTTTGGACTAACCTTTCCCTTATGTCTTTGATTTTCTTCCTTCTCCTTTGCTCTGGACAGGATGGGATCAGTAGATGTATCTCAGATAGCCAGTTGGAAGCTTTTAAGAACCCAGATGCTACTCACCAAAGTCAGATGTAGAACATTTTCTTTATAACCTATGTTATGACAATTGACCTACATGTCCTCTGAGACCATGGTCCCAGCCTTCAGCCCAGTAAAGCAGTCCCTCAGGGAATTTGGATGTGTCTATGAAGCTTCTATGACTTTGCCTTAGTCAAGTTATCCTGACTTCCCTTGTATTGTGTACATCTTTCCCTTCACCAAAGTTACCATTTATCTAATTAGTGATTTGCTCTCCCTGCCCCTCCCCTCCATAACTATCAAAGATTGTTTATTTCTGTGTATAAACCTTTTATTGAGTTTTTATAAAATAGAAGTCTCATACAGCATTGTCCTTTTGTGATTGACTTATTTCACTCAGCATAATGCCCTCCAGATTCATCCATGTTGTGTGGTGTTTCGTGAATTCATCATTGTTCTTTATGGTTGCATAGTATTCCACTGTGTGTATGTACCATAATTTATTTATCCTTTCGTCTGTTGATGGGCACTTAGGTTGTTTCCATTTTTTTGCTGTTGTGAACAATGCTACAACGAACATGGGTGTGGGTATGTCTATTTGTGTGGTGGCTCTTATATCTCTAGGATATATTCCTAGGAGTGGGATTGCTGGATCATATGGTATTTCTATTTCTAGCTTTTTAAGGAAGCACCATATCATTTTCCAAAGTGGTTGTACCATTTTACATTCCCAGCAGCAGTGCATAAGAGTTCCAATCTTCCCACAACCTCTCCAACATTTGTTATTTTCTAGGTTTTTTTTATTAGTGCCAGTAATGTCGGGGTGAGATGGTATCTCATTTTAGTTTTGATTTGCATTTCTCTAATGGCTAATAATCACTAGTGTTTCTTCATGTGTCCGTTAGCTGCCTGAATGTCTTCTTTGGTGAAGTGTCTGTTTATATCCTTTGCCCATTTTTTCATTGTATTATTTGTCTTTTTGTTGTTGAGGTGCTGGGGTACCTTATACATTTTAGAAATTAGACCTCTGTCAGATACATCATAACCAAAAAAATTTTCCCAGTCTGTAGGTTCTCTTTTGACTCTTTTGGTGAAGACTTTTCTTTTTTAATTTTTTTACTGTACTTTAGATGAAGGTTTACAGAACAAATAGTTTCTCATTAAACAGTCAGTACACATATTGTTTTATAACATTGGTTAACTACCCTACAGCATGTCAACACTCTGCCTTCTCAACCTTGCGGACCTTTTATTTTGGTGAAAATATACATAGCCAAAGTTACACCATTTTGAAAGTTTCTACATGTACAATTCAGTGACATCGACTACATTCTTCCAGTTGTAGTGGTGAACTCTTTTGATGAGCTTAAGTGTTTAAATCTTTTTAGGAGATCCCAGTTATCTAGTTTACCTTCTGGTGCTTGTGGGTTGTTAGTTATGGTTTGTATCCTATTTATGCTGTATATTAGGGCTTCTAGAAATGACCTTATTTTTTCTTCCATGATCTTTATAGTTTTTGGTTTTATTTTTAGGTCTTTGGTTCATTTTGAATTAGATTTTGCATACAGTGTGAGGTATGAGTCCTGTTACATTTTTTTACAGATGGACATCCAGTTTTGCCAACATCATTTATTAAAAAGACTGTCTTTTCCCCACTTGATGGACTTTGGGTCCTTGTCAAAGATCAGCTGACTGTAGGTGGATGGATTTGTGTCTGGGTTCTCAATTCCATTCCATTGGTCTATGTGTCTGTCATTGTACCAGTACTAGGCTGTTTTGATTACTGTAGCTGTATAGTAGTTTCTGAGATCAGGTAGTGTGAGGCCTCCTACTTTGTTCTTCTTCAGTAATGCTTTGTTTATCCGGGGCTTCTTTCATTTCCATAAAAAGTTAATTATTAGTTTTTCCATCTGGTTAAAGAATGCTGTTGGTGTTTGGATCAGGATTGCATTATATCTGTAGATTGCTTTGGATAGGATTGACGTTTTCACAATGTTGAGTCTTCCTATCCATGAGCATGTTATGTTTTTCCAGTTATGTAAATCTCGTTTGGTTTCTTGCAATAGTGTTTTGTAGTTTTCTTTGTATAGGACTCTTTCATCCCTAGTTAAATTTATTCCTAAGTATTTTATCTTTTTAGGGGCTATTTTTTGGTTGGGAGTTTTTTAATTACCTTTTCAATCTCTTCTTTTGTTATGCGTATATTTAGTTGTTCTACCTCTGTTTGTGTTAGTTTAGGTAGGTAGTGTGTTTCTAGAAATTTGTCCATTTCCTCTAGGTTTTCAAATTTGTTGGAGTACAGTTTTTCACAGTACTCTGTTATGATCCTTTTTGTTTCACTTGTGTCTATTGCAAAGTCCCCCATCTCATTTCTTAAATAGGTTAGTTGCTTACTCTCCCGTTTTTCTTTTGTCAGTTTGGCCAATGGTTTGCCAATTTTGTTGATCTTTTCAAAGAATCAACTTCTAGTTTTGTTGATTCTTTCTATTGTTTTTTTATTCTCTATTTCATTTATTTCTGCTCTGATCATTATTATTTCCTTTCTTCTGGTGGCTGTGGGTTTCTTTTGCTGTTCTCTTTCTATTTGTTCGAGTTGTAGGCTAATGTTTTGATTTTATCCCTTTCTTCTTTTTTGATGTGTGTGTCTATTGCCATGAATTGATCTCTGAGCACTGCCTTTGCTGTGTAGCAAAGGTTTTGGTGTGATGTGTTTTCATTCTCATTTGATTCTAGGAATTTTTTTATCCCTTCTTTGATTTCTTCTATTACCCAGTGACTTTTATGCAAGGTGTTATTCAATTTCCATGTTTTTTTTACTTTTTTCCCTTGCTCTTCCTGTCATTAATTTCTACTTTTATGGCATTGTGATCAAAGAAGGTGCTTTGTATTATCTCAGTGTTTTGGATTTTGTCAAGGTTTGCTTTGTGGCCTAAAATGTAGTCTATTCTGGAGAATGTTTCATGTGCGTTGGAAAAGAATGCATACTTTGTTGCTGTTGGGTGGAGTGTTCTATACATGTCTATGAGGTCAAGTTGGCTGATTGTGGCCTTTAGATCTTCTGCATCTTTGTTGAGTTTCTTTCTAGATATTCCGTCTTTAACCAAGAGTGGTGTGTTGAAGTCTCCTACTATTATTGTGGAACTATCTATTTACCTTTTCAGTGCTTTTAGAGTTTATGTGTTTTGGAGCCCTGTGATTGGGTGCAGAGATATTTATTAAGGTTATGTCTTCTTGGGATATTGTCCCTTTAATCATTATATAATATCCTTCCTTGTCTTTTATGGTGGATTTTGACTTAAAGTCTATTTTATCTGAGATTAGTATTGCCACTCCTGCTCTTTTTTGGTTGCTGTTTGCTTGATTTTTTTTTTCATCTTTGATTTTTAATATATTTATGTCTTTGTGTCTAAGGTGTGTCTCTTGTAGACAGCATATTAATGGGTGTCGTTTTTTTATCCATCTGTCACTCTCTGTCTCTTTATGGGTACATTTAAGTCATTTATGTTCAGTGTGATTTCTGATGGCTGTGATTTTATTGCTATCATTTTGTTGTGATTTTTTTTTGTGATGCTGACATTTTCTTTGTTGTTGTTACTTTCCTGCGCTGAGTTTCTTTTGTTTGTGGAATTTCTCTTCATTTCTTTCATTATAGATTTTGTGTTTATTGAGTCTATGTTTTTCTTTTTTATTTTGATGTGTAGGTTTGTTAACTTTCTTTGTGGTTACCTTGAAATTTACCCTTGTCTTCCTAAGTTTGAACCAGTCTTTTATTACTTGATATCGCCTTGACTTTCTCTCTATTTGAAAATTCTATATCCACACCGGTTATTCCCCCTTTTATTGTTTTGACATTGTCATCTTTTACAGACTGACATTTCTGGTTCCCTGTTTTAAATCTTGTAGCTTTGTTTTATCCTTGAGAGTTCATTACCTAGGATGGTATCTGGCTCCTGCTGTCCTGTGCCCTAGATTCAGGTTGTTGTCTGATGTTGGTTCTCTTAACAGAAGACTCCCTTTAATGTTTCTTGTAAGTTTGGTTTGGTTTTTACAAATTCTCTTAATTTCTGTTTATCTGGAAATGTCCTAATTTCACCTTCATATTTGAGAGAGAGTTTTGCAGAATATATTATTCTCGGTTGGCAATTTTTTTCTTTCAAGGTCTTATATATGTCATCCCATTGCCTTCTTGCTTGCATAGTTTCTGCCGCATAGTCAGAGTTTAGTCTTATTGTTTCCCCTTGCTATGTATGTAACTTTTCGTTTTTCTCAAGCTGCTCTCAGAATTCTTTCTTTGTCTTTGGTTTTAGCAAGTATGATTATGATATGTCTTTGTGACTTTCTTTTGGGGCCTATCCTATATGGGTTTTTTTTTTTTTTTCCTTCTTGGCTGGTCAGCTTTTCATCTTTCATGATATTAGGGAAGTTTTCTGCCAGCAAATCTTCAACAATCCTTTCTGTGTTTTCCATTTTCTCCCCCTGTTCTGGAACTCTGATCATGCACAAGTTTTTGCTCTTGATTGTATTCCACATAATTCTTAGGTTTACTTCATTTTTCTTCATTCTTTTCTCTGATTTTTCCTCAAACAAAGTGGCATCCATGGATTTGTCTTCAATTTTGCTGATTCTGTCTTCCATTGTTTCAAATTTCCTCCTAAAACTTTCTATTGAGTTGCCTATTTCTGAAACTTTATTGTTTATCTTTTGGATTTCTAGTTGCTGTTTTTGTATGATTTTCAATTGTTTGTTTATTTTGACATTTTATTCTTGTATTATTTTCCTTAACTCTTCTATTGCTTTGTCTGTTTTTCCTTGATTTTGGCTATGTTTTGGTTGGTTTTGTCTCCCCCCCCCCCATTATTTTGACTATTTTTTTCTTAGTTTGTCTGTGTTTTCCTTGATTTCTTTCCTAATCTCTTGGAAAGCCCTCAATGTTATACTTTTGAATTTCATTTCGGGTAGTTCCAGTCACTTTTATTCTACTGGAAGATCATTTGATGCTTTATTTTGGTCATTTACTAGAGCCACCTTGTCCTGCTTTTTTAAATATGTTTTGATATTGTCTGCTGTCTCCAAGACATTCAGGTATTATTTTCTTTATTTATTGATAGTAAGTGTGTTTGTTTCATCCTGCTTTTTTGTTTTGATTTGATAGGTCTGGGCAGGCAGACCAGGTGCACTTTGCTGCTTGCTCGTCTGTTGGCAAGATAATTCTCACCACCTTGTCGGCATGAGCAGGGCCACTCGCTCAGCTATGGTGCAGCAGGTCGAGTCTGATGGAAAAGGGGAAGAGGGGCATCGGGGTGGGTCATTCATCTGCAGCTTAACGGAGTAGAGCTGGTGGGGAGGGGGGTGGCCCAGGGTGTGTTCTGCTTAGAGCCATGGCACAGCAGGGCAGAGGAGAAAGGTGGGAGGGGGGCAAAGTGAGGGGCGGATGTGGCTAAGTGGAGGAGGGGACTAGGTGGGGTTTGTATTGTGGTCCCCAGAAGTCAGGGCTGCCAAGATGGGGCAGTTCATGCTGCTAATTGCCAGAAGGGTGGGTGTAGGATCATGCTTCTCTCGTTATCATGTGAGAGTGTCTGGGCACTTCCTTAAGCTGCAGCCAGCAAACAGGCTCTTACTTTGCTCTGAGTGTGTCCATGTCACTCCTCTATCTCATCTCCTATTGGGAATTCTGTGAAGGTGCTTCTCTGCACTCTTTGTGCAGGCTTGTTGGCTTTATCCCAAGATGGCCACGCTGTGCCGTGCTGTTTGGCAGGGAACCTCCACTCCATATCTCTACTCATTCACTATTTTCAATCAGTTTCTTCTCCTCAGTGGCTTCCAATGTAATACTTTATCCCTTCATTTGAAGTTTAGGGTTCCAGGATTGAAGCCTGTTATCCATTCTACTTGTTTTTTTGGGTCTTTGTTGTAGAGGGATGGCTTAGTGCATCTGACTGGTCCACCATCTTGGCTCTGCCCTCTCCATAATGCTTGTTTTTGAAGAATAAATTTTTCAAATTCTTTTATGGTATTCCTTTTTAAATCTCATGGTATGCTTGCCTTCTAAATGACACACTTTGAAAAACACTAGTATAGACGTTAAGAGCAAACACTACAGAGTTTGAGTCCCAAATCTATCCTTTACTAGCTTTTGACCTTGAGAAAGTTAGTTCATGTCTCTGAGCTTCCTAACATTAAGTAAATAATACCCACCCCATTTAATTGTTGGATTGCTGGGAGGACTAAAGGAAATGATGTATATAAAAATTATCTTTCATTGTGTCTGAAAATCTGACTGTGAAGAAGATGTGGCTTCAAGCAGTTTGTGTGTGAAGAAAGATGATATGATGGTGGAGGAGGCATTGGGGACAGGGAATTTTTTTTTTTTTTTTTTTTAATAAATAAGAATACCTG
>NW_004443940.1:7711995-7782770 GCF_000243295.1 Trichechus manatus latirostris
TTTTTTTTTTTTTTTTAATAAATAAGAATACCTGAGGTGCTGGAGGGCAGAGAGAAATAAGAAGGGAAAAAGAAGGCCAGTAGTTGAGGGTGGAGAACAAGTAGGGAAAGGATCTAGGCAAGAAGACTCACACCTGGAAGATGTTATTCTTATTCCACTGCAATCCAATCAGTGATTCATTTCCTGCAGATTCTTCTGAGCAAACAGGTCCCTCTTGATCCTTTCTCTGCATCAGCTCTTCACCTCCTTTGTGTGTCCAGTGCTACTCCTAGAGGAGACATACAAACCATTCTCTTGGTCTCACGTGGTCCTGCCTCATATGATTCACCCACAGAAAGGCCCACTGGAGGGAGAAGGCAGTGTCTAATGAAGTCCTTAGCCCAGCCTTCTCTTGGCATGTCATCCCAGGACTCTGTCACTGTCCTGTGAAGTTAGAAATGGAGACAAGCCAGAACCACGGGAGCAAGTGGAGAGTTTGCTTCTATTCTCTATGGTTTTGTTTATTTGTTTGTTTGACATGTCAACTATATTGATGAGAATTCTGCAGTTACTTCAGATCACTTATGTTGGGCAGAAGTCTGTCCCTTTGCCAAAGAGTTCCCCCTACTTGCCAGGAGCAGTGCTCTCATTTGGAGGCAACTCAGGTGCTAGTTTCATCATTTAGAGCAGTTTAAGTGTTTGTTGGGAGAGGAGGCAGAGCCATGGGGAGGAGTCTCTGTTTCTTAGCATTTATCTTCATTGCAGGCCATTGAAAATGTGCTTTGTAAATAATTTTTTGACTCTCCTTGTTTGTTTACTTTGTCTAGTTATAGGAAGTTCCATCTTTATTAGTCAAGTTTTTGATTCCACTTACACTTTAATGAAAGACAACTTCCAGCTGCTGTCCCTACTCCCTTTGTTTCCTTCCCCATATAAAAATATTCGGAAACTGGATAAGAGTTGCCACATTCATGTTCTCACCTATGCTTTTCTCTCATTCTCAGTGTCCTATCCAGACTTCCCTTGAGCCAACAGCTCTCCAAGAAGGTGAGTTATAGCTGCCGGTCATGGTCCGTGGGGGCATATCCCTGTCGTGTGCTTTTCACCAGGCAGATTTTCTTGGCTGAGTTTTGGCATCTGTCCTTGGACAAATGCTGAGTTCTCTGATCAGTCCCCTTGGTCAGTGAATTTGGGGTGATTGCACTGTGGTGTCATTTCCTTTGTTTATGAAGGAAAAAACTAAAGCCATGCAACTGCTCCTTTTCCTTATTCACACCCTAGGGTTGATGGCTAGGCAACATTATTTACAAAAGGACCTTGACCTTCCATGTTGATAAGGTCTTCTTTTCCCAAACCTGTCTTTCAATGCAAAACCTCATCCTTCCCTTTGTGTTATGGATTTAATAATCAGGGAGGTAGTAGCCATTCTCTGCAATAATAATAATAATAATAATAAAGAGCTGTGATAGATTAGTAACGTCTGTCTTGAAAGCAGGATGGGGAAGTGGTAAGTGGTATTCTGTGTGTTTGTCATCCTTGGTCCATGCCCAAATGGATTATGGAATTGCTTTTCCTATTATTCTTAGGGTCAGAGTTCATCCCATTGTCTCTGCCCTTGAGACCTATAATTACCTTTGAAACAAATCTATTTATACCTGGATAATTATATCCTGAGGAGCCCCGATTGTGCAATGGTTACGTGATCAGCTGCTAACCGAAAGGTTGGCAGTTCAAACCTACCCAGCAGCTCCACAGGAGAAAGACCTGGCAATCTGCTTCCATAAAGATTACATCCAAGAAAACCTTATGAGACAGTTGTACTCTATCACTGGGTCTTCATGAGCCAAAAATCGACTTGACATCATCTAACAACAACAAGAATAATTATATCCCATACATTTATGTCACTCAACTTCTTACATTCAATCAACAAATATTTATTGAACCCCAGCTATATGCTGAATACTATCCTAGGACACTTGACAATATAGCAATGAACAATAAAGACAAGACCCCTGCCCTAATAGAGCTTATATCCTAGAGTTGGGAGGCAAATAATAAAAAAAAAAAAAAAATACTTAAGAATATTTCAGATGATAAGGGTTTTGAAGAAATGGAACAAACCAATGTGATAAAAAAAAATGACTGGAAGACGTTTGTCTGTTGTTTGTGTATTTGTGTGTGTGTGTGTTTAAGAACGAGAGATACACTATGGCATGTTTATATGACAATGGGAGAATTGCTGTAAAAAGGAGAAACTGATGATTCTGGAAAAAGAAGGGATAATTATGAGAACAATTATAAGATAATGATAAGATGACCCTTTCTCTTCTACACAGATTTCTTCACCATAGCAAATCAGTTTTTCCCTTTCCAATTGATCCTTTTACAGTCTGTGGTCATCAGCTTCTCCGTTCTTACAGGGTTGTTTTCTGTCATTTATGCCATGCCATCAGTTTCCCAAAAAAATCATGCTTGAGATGTCCTTGTACTAAGCATCTCATATGGTTTGAGTATTTTTCTACTATCTGGTTCAGTTTTGTTTTCTTAAAGTGAGTTTAATGGTCTCAAAACTCTCATCAAGGATTGGCTTCTCTCTCTCACATTTCTTCAAGAAAATCCATTTTCTTGATCCTTTCTTTCAAATAATTCTCTCCATCTATTTTTAACAACAGCAAAGACATTTTTCAGCAAACTATCATGGGCATATAACCAAAATTAAAAAAAAAAAATTGCTGTCAAGTCGATTCTGACTCATAGTGACCCTATAGGACAGAGTAGAACTGCCCCCATAGGGTTTCCAAGTCTGCAAATTTTTACGGAAGCAGACTGCTGCATCTTTTTCCCTTGGAGCAGCTGGTGGGTTCACACCACCAACCTTTTTGGTTAGCAGCCAAGCCCTTTAACCACTGCATCACCAGAGCTCCTTTATGCGCATATAAAAAACAAACCAAACCCGTTGCCATTGAGTCAATTCTGACTCATAGAGACCCTGTAGGATTTCCAAGGGGCGCCTGGTGGATTCGAACTGCTGACCTTTTGGTTGGCAGATGTAGCTCTTAACCACTACACCACCAGGGTTTCCTAATGGGCATATAGTGTTGATATCTCCCCGTAGAAAGTGAGGGAGAGATTCTTAGAACATTGAATCCTAGATTTAAGATCAGCTCCCCATCCCTTCCACAAGTTTCAGAGAAAAGAAGAAGAAAGGACCACTTGGGCAAATATATAATGTTTATCATCAGAAATCTTTGGCCCCAAACCCTCCACGTAAACTCAGCCAAGCCATACATGAGCCATGATGAAGCTTTTTACCCCCTAGCCCAAAACCTAGACTAAAACCAGGCCCAAACTTATTCTTGACCCAAACGTATTCATGGCCCAAGCAGTAGTATTTCTAAGTTCTAGAGTAGAGCCAGCCAAGGCCCACCCCAGATCAGAGAGTCCTTTATTAAGCCAGATTCCCTAGAGGAAGAGGGCCAAGAGCCAGGAGGTCTCAAAAGAAAGAATCTAAAGAACTATCAAAAGGAAAAAGGAACTCTGCAGAAAAGCTTCTAATCCTTCACTGATTCTACCACAGTGGGCCAATTGTTTCCCTGACTTTTCTCCATATGGAAGCTCCTCTTTTCCTCCTCCTCTTCCTCTTCCTCCCCCTCTTCCTTCTTCCAATATGTGTGTGGAAAGGGTTAGCAAGGAGAGTTATTGGTTCTTCCTAGAGTTTTGAGCCTGCTATTAGCATGAACCTGACAGATTGGAATTAATAGAACAATCAAATTTGCAATTATTGAATGTTATTTCTTTAACAACTCCTCCCAAAACGAATCATGATATTTTCTTACTTTTGCATTCTAGATCTGAGATTATGGTCTCCAGATCTAGGTCTGAGACCTACACCTCATCTCAAGGCACTTGTTTGTGGTTCTTCAATGGAGAGACAGCTCAGAAGAATTCTTCAGGAAGCTAGGTACAAAGATGAGCTCATTCAGATACTTTCCATTTTCCTGGGTCAGAATCTTAATTGAAAATGGCTCCCTATACAGTGTTCAAATTCTCATAGCCAGAAACACAACTTCTGGTTGTTTTTTGTTTTCATTTTACCTCATAAAACCCTGAATATGTTCAACAAGGACCAAGTAGAAAATAACAACCCAAGTCTATCTCATTTGTATCAAAGAGATTCTGATATCAGGGTCTAACCAACATTAACTGAAGAGTAGTTTCCTTAGCATTAGAAAACACATCAATCACAATCACTTTCAATACATATTCTCTAAAAACAGAATTTTGAAGTTCAAAAAATTACTTAGAATGTAACATATTTATTTGTTAAATCATGTTTCTTCTTTCAAACTTAACATGAGATAAAACTGTTAGTTATCAGATTTAATCTTCAGCTAAATAAGTATCTCTCTAAGAGGGAGAAAAAGCAAGGGAAATGATAAGCATGGAAGTGGGATAGAGTTTCCCTCCTGATGAGGAGGACGTCAGGAGGATGAGAGGAGAATGCATATGTCGTCAACAAAATAGATAATGTTCTAGTTTGTAGATTGGGGGGGGCGCTCACAGATGTATTATTACCACGCTTTATAATGTATCAATATGTTACATATAGCCTTCTATATGTATCAGATATTACATAAAAGAAGAAAAGCATTCCAGTCTGAGTTATAAACAAAGAATGCATATTTTCCTTGGACAAGGTACCGTTATATAAAAAAACAAAAAATTCAAAAACATTGTTCTGGTTTTCTGCTTTATTCCCAGCAGGATATTTTAAAAGGTTTTCCAGGAGTTCAAGTCACATGTTAATTAATTTCATCAGGTAAAACCCATTGGAGGCTTCCTTTGGTCAATTTAATTCTACTATCAGATGCCAGTTGAATAAAAGTGAGCCACCATATTCTTCACTGTATTAATTTCAAATGTTTCATGCAATATTCTGTATTCTGATGTTCGAAAGGGGTTAGAATAAATTTGATGTCAATTATATTTTTTTCTTTTGTGAACGGTTTATGTTAATTTTTCTACAGCACTTGTGGACTTTTTCTTATTGATTTATAAAAACTATATATGCAAATGTTTTTCTAGTTTTTCATATACTATTTATGTTTTTATGCAAAAAAATTTCTAATTCTTCAGTGATAATATTATCAATTATTTGTTTACTTGTTATTGACATTGCATTGTGATAAGATACCCCACTCCAAGATAATAAGATTATGTTTCATAATTATATTTATATATATTAAATTATATTTCCATATAATACTATCTAAATTTTCATCTAGTGTGTTATGGTTTTATTTTTGGCATATGGCATAGGTCAGCAATCTATGGCCCTCAAGTCAAAATTCAGTCTGTTACCTGTTTTTGTAAATAAAATTTGATTGTAACATAGCCACACCCATTTGTTTATGTCTTGTTCAGGGCTGTTTTCATGCTACAGTGGAAAAGTTGAGTAGTTGTAACAGAGATAGTATAGCCCACAAAGCCTAAAATATTGACTATCTGGCCCTTTACATAAAGTTTTGTCAACATCTGATATATTGCATTAATAATTATTCTAGCTCTATATATTAAGTAGTCAATACTTTTCTCCACTGATTTAAGTGTAACCCTTATTAGGTACAAACACACACAAAGGCTGTCTATTTCTTTCTGCCTATTTCTACAATAGCAATACACTTTAAAAAAACTGCAGTTTTAAAATGTTTAAAATACTAATAGTGAGAGTTCTTCCATTATCATTTTTAAAATGTTATTGACTATTTAAAATCTATTCTTTTGGATGAAATATAGAATCATTTTGTCAAATTCCTATGAGTATTCCTAAAGCACCTATGAGTATTCATATACAAGTCTTTTTGTGGACATGTGCTTTCATTTATATTGGTAAATACTTAGGAATGGATGGAACTGCTTGGTCATCTGGTAAATGTACATTAAGATTAACATTATAAGAAACCACCTGTTTTGCTTCTATTATATTTTAAATATTTCTTCTTTTTACATTGTCTTGATTTTCTTTTCAGATAAACCAATTATACCTAGGTTGGATCTCCTTTGACTGTTTTCTACATCTACCATTTTCTCTTTAACCCTTTTAATTTTTTATTTCCATTTCACTGTATTAAGTTTTTCATTTCTAGCTTATGCTCTGCCACTACAATTTCCTCCTCAATGTTTTCCAAGCCTTCTCTAGCTTCCCTCCCCTGATCTCAGGATTTCTGATGGAGCTTAGCCTTTGCAGTATAGCTCTGTTCACAGAAACTTCTGCTTCAGCGATTTCACTTTAGGATACAATTTGGGACAACAATTTTGGGAAATGTTTTGTTATTATCTATCAAAGTTAAATATACACATACCTTAAGATCCTATGAACTCTAAATCTTTATATATTCTGGAAATAAGCTCTTTGTCAGTCATATGTGTTACATAGCTTTTACCTCTAAGGCTTTATTTTTTGCTCTGTTATTTTTGACAAACAAAAGTTCTTTATTTTAATGTAGTGATGTATATCAATCTTTTCCTTTATGGTCAGTGCTTTTTATGTTCTATTTAAGAGTCTTTTCTTATCCTGAGATCATGAATATATTGTTTTATATTGTCTTCTAGGAACTTTATTATTTGCTTCTCTTTTTAAAAAAATTCATCAGGATTTTATTTTTGTGTATGTGTGAGGCAAAAATCAAGTTTGTTCTTTTTTCAAATGAGTATTTAAAAAGATGTTCACTAAAAGCACGTTCATTAAAAAGACTTTCCTTTCCCACTACTTTACAGTGCTACCTTTTACATAATCAAGGATCCATACATCTGTTGTACTGTTATAATACACTGATGAATTTGTCCATCCTTGAGCAAATACCACAAAGGTTTAATTGTTGTACTTTTGTAATAAATCTTGATACTGCTATTTAGAGCAATTTCTCCTTCTTATTCTTGTTCAAAAGTGTCTTGCTAATTCTTGGTCCTTTGCATGTCTGTATTAATTTTAGAATCAGAATGTTATTGGATTGCACTGAATCTATAGATCAGTTTGAGGAGAGTGGATATAACATTGAGCCTTCCAATCCATGAACATGGAGTATCCTCATTTATATAAGTCATGTTTAAATTCTTTAAATATTGTTTTATAGTTTTCTGCATATATGTCTTCCTATTTTTGTTAGGTTTTTTTAATGCTATTTAAATACTATTTTTTATGCTATTTCTTTTTGGAAATTGCATTTTCTGTTTGTAACTAGTTTATAAATATACTATTGATTTTGTTTTTAATATTGATCTACCCAGAAACCTTAGTAATGCCATTTATTAATTTTAATAATTTATCAGTAGATTATTTTGGGTTTGCATATAATAGCTGCAAATAATAACAGCTTTTTTCCTTACTATTTAATTCTTACTCATTTTATTTCTTTTTCTGGCCTTGTAATATTAGCTAGGACTTCCAGGACAATGTTGAGTAGAAGTGGTCATAGCTATTATCCTTACCTTATTTCTAATCTCAAAAGGAAAGCTTTTAACATTTCACTTAAGCATAATGTTTGCTGTAAGATTTTGTATATATCTTTTTATCAGATTAAGTAAATTCCCTCGTTTGCTGAGCAGTTTTATTTTTTATTAGAAATGGACATTGAAATTTACTTAAAATTTTTGAGACGATCATATGATTTTTTTCATTTATTCTGTTAACATGAAGAATGTCATTGATTGATTTTTTATTATTAATATTGAATATTCCTGAAATGAAGCCAAATTAGTTATTATGTATTTTCTTCTTTTGTGTATTTCTGGATTCAACTTGCTTATATTTTGTATCTATGTTGATGACTTTGATTGGCATTTGTGTAATCTACTTGTCAGGTTTTGCTATCAATGTTATGTTGGCTTCATAGAAATGGTCCCTCTTTTTCTAGTCTCTGGTAGAATTTGTGTAGAATTAGTAATATTTCTTTCTTAAATAATTGGTAGAATTTACTAGTAAAGTCCCTGGGCCTGGCGTTTTCTCTATGTGGAATATTTTAATTATACATTCTAATAGTTAAAAAGAAGTATTGAGATTCTCTATTTTTTCCTGTATCAGTTTTTGTAAATTGAACTTGTCTACAAATCTGGCTATTTCATCCAGATTACCAAATATACTGGCAACTTTTTATTCAGAATAAAGTCTTATTGTTTTCATATCTATAAAATCTGTAGTTTCCTCTTTCATTCCTGACATTGGATATTTGTATCTTCTTTCATTTCTTTTCTTGGCCAATCTCATCAAAGATTCACATATTTTATCACGCTTTTCACAGACTCAACTTTTGGCTTTGTTTGTCCTCTCTATTTTTGTACTTACCTTTAATATTTCCTTCCTTATTCCTTCTTTGGTTTCAATTTGATGTTATTTTTCTAATTTCTTGAAATTTATTAATTTTTCAGCCTTTATTTTCATATATATAAAATTTTTCCTCTAGACTCAGCTTTATATGCATTGCATATAAATTTTTATATTTATTTATAGTATTTTTATTATTATTAAGCTTAAAATATTTTATAATACTACTGGGTGCATATATATTTCATATTGTTATATCTTCCTGGTGAATTAAACTTCTTATTATATCTTTTTCCTGAGTGGATTTATGTTATTTCTGCCATGCGCCTGGAAATACTAGTAATCTGGAATCACGTTAATCTTATTTCAGAGACTGAATAATGCAAAGCTGAATTACAGTCATTTTGAAGGCCTATTTATTTATGGTTCAACCTTACTTCTAGGGTGCTATCTTAATCAGGGTTCTCTAGAGAAACAGAATGAATAATATATTATAGAGAGAGAGCGAGAGAGAGAGAAGAGATTTATTTTTAGGAATTGGCTCACATGATTGTGGGGACTGACAAATCCAAAATCTGTAGGTCAGGTGACAAACTGGAGATTCCTGCAGTCATGTGTCCCAATATCTGTAGGTCAGGTTATAGAAAGAGTGAAGAGTGAGGGAGTTCTGGCAAAATGTCTATTCCCTAGGGGGCAAAAAACACCCTAGGGAAAACTCCTTTTTTGCTCTTAAGTCTTTGAACTGACTGGATGAGACCCACCCACATTATGGAGGGTAATTTCCTTTATTTAAGAACGACTGATTTAATCACATGTAACTACTTCATAACAGCATCTAGACTAGTGTTGACCAAACAACTGGGCACCATAGCCTAGCTTAGTTGACACATAAAAGTAACCATCACAAGTGCAGGCATCCTTTTGGTGTCTCAAGATGAAGGGAAGGGGGTTCATCAGGTTTCCCCTTTGGTGGACCCTGGACTCCAGGCTTTGTGCTCTAGCCCCAGCAGGCTGTCAAAGTTGCCACTCAGCCTTTGAGCCACTCCCTCCAGGACTGCCAAGCACCTTAGCCTATTATATTTTTAAACTCCTTATTGCTGCGAATTAAGAAAACTGTTACTTTTACATATTAATTTCCAACAAGCCATGGTACTTAACTTGGCTATTAATTAATTTTGGAATTTATTTCTGCTGCTTCTGTTACAATCTCTAGGTAGATAATATTAACATTGGTGATTAATTATGCTTTGTCTCTTCTTAGCATCTCGTATTGCAAAAGAGATGTCTACAGCCAGTCTAATTTTTTATCCTGCCTCCTCAGCGTGGATGTGTTACACATTTTGCCTGTGTATGCCTAGATGAGAGTACCTTAATTAATTCTGTATGGAAGGAGCAAATTACTTTTAATCAACATATAAAGATCATTTTGGCAGTCTGGGAATATTCTTTTGCTCCATAGTTAAGTATTACTTCTGTTTCATTTGCTCTGTTCTGTTCTTCAGAAATAATCATTTATAAGTTATATCTTAATTTTCTATTCTCTGTATCTATTACATTCTCTCACTTGATTTTTCTTTTCCTTTTTCTCTGCATTCTGCAAGAATTTCTCACTCTGGTTATTAATATATTCCTGCTTTTATCTTTTATGTTATCAATTTTCTTCTTTATTGGCTCAGTGTGGATTTTTAATTTTGTTATCTTATTCTTTTATCTCTTTGTGGGTTTCTGTCCTGTTTCAAAAAGACTACATCTTTTTTTAGTCTATGGAGTATACCAAATGGCTTCCTGAAATTTTCTTTTGGAATCTGCAGTACATTATTTTTGAAGATATACTTGGCCTTTGAATCTTCTGGTTGCTATTTCCTTTCCCTTGTTTCTGTAATTTATTTACAGGTTCCATATTAATTTTTTCTCTTTAATTATAATTTCAGCATCATACTATAGCCTAATTTACTGAATGCTTACTACGTACTGTCCAAAGTATTTGTCATGTATAGACTCATGTCATTGTCACAAGAACTCTGCAAGGTAAAACACATTATTAACTTGATTCTACAGATGTGAATGCTGAGACACTAAAGTTAGGTAACTTGTCCAGCATCACAGACCTATAACTGGTAGAGTCAGGATTTGAACCCAGTCTGGCTCCTTAGTACCAGTGCTATACTAACCTCTCAGTCATATTTAAATTATTTTAAAAGGGAAAATACTATCTAAACATGGTATTTGACAGCAGATAATGTCTGTAGATTTCCCCTGACTCCCATTCTTATTTGAGTGATAGTCAAACTTCATTCCAGCTCCACAGCTAACAGGCAGATTGGGGTACATGACATCCAGCCCAGTTCTGATTTCTTTTCATCCAGTTAAGCTCTGCACCTGCTCCTCTAAACTGATGTAATTAGTGAAAAGCTACAGTTCCAGCTGGTTCTGTAGACAGAGATTTTTCTCTCAATGCCCACACTAGGAACAACTCTTTACTTGTAAAGACTATATCTCCCAGGACGTAGGTACCATTGCCAGTCCCCCACCCAGCTGTCTCCCAACACACAACACACACACACATACACACACACCACCACCACCACCACCACCTCCACCTCCACCTACTGCCCAGTTAAATTTGGGGAGTTGCTGTCTTTAAGAACATGAAGAAAGATAAAAAGGAAGGAGGAGGAGAACCAACCTAGATTACCTCACAGGACCCCACAGTAGAGAGACAGCTGAGTCAAGAAGTAAATAGTATGGGAGGTTTGAAGGGTCTTATGTTTTTCAGGTATATTCTGTTTACCTGAGGCAAATAAGTTGGAGGGTTTTTTTAAACCTTTGTCCATCCTATGTTAAAGTTTTCTCTGAGATTGTGGGTTTATGCTATCTGCTAGACTTAGTTCACAACGTTGTTGTAAGCTTACCCTTCACTACCCCTGCTGTGACTTTCTTAATATTTTATTGAAAAGTTGAGAGATGAGATATTAAAGGCTGTTAATCAGATGCTATTTTAAACCAAAACATCCCTCAACTATTGTCTTTAATGCTTACCAAACAGCTTAGATCAGGTCAGTGATCAAAGGAATTCTTGAAAGTATTGAAGAGCCATATTAATCTCTAAACCTGATTACAATTTCAGCAGTGGCTTTTGTGTATACTTTTCACCTCACTTAAACCATTTGTCATGGAGTCAATTCCAGCCCCATGTGTGTCGGAGTAGAACTGTGCTCCTCAAGGTTTTCAATGGCTGATTTTCGGAAGTAGATCACCAAGTCTTTCTTCCGAGGCGCCTCTGGGTGGACTCAAACCTCCAACCTTTCAGTTAGCAGCTGAGTGTGTTACCGTTTGCACTACCTAGGGATTCCTCACCTCACTTAGCATTTCTCAAATCTCATTATATAAAAATAGCCAATCACGACTTTCTGAAAGCACAAACTTCTCATATCAGATATAACTAGGTAGCAACTACTGGTTGACTACCCAGGTTGGACCAGTCCTACTCCCTCCTCTTCCTGATTAACACAACCCCAATTTCATCTGGGGTGACTACATTTTTCAGCCTCCTTTAAAATTATATGGCCATGTGACTTTCTTTAAGCTAAGGAAATGTGAGTAGAAGCTGTTGGGGGACAGTGCATAGGGAAAGCTCCTTAAAGAGAGACAGCCAGCTGGAGATTGCACGTCTCTTCTTGTTCTTACCCACGTCTTCCTGCTTCCTGCCTGGAACACATGTTACAGCTGGATTTTCATAGAGCAGCTATCTTAGATCGTGAGCAACCTAAAAGATGGGAGCCATGCATTAAGGATGACAGAGCAGATGGATAGGGGGAGTCTGTGTCCCTCATACCAGTTTTGGACTTTATACCTCTGGACTTCTTTTACAAAAAAGAAGAAAATGTAGAACAAAATTCTAACTCACAAAAAGAGACCAGACTTACTGACCTGACAGAGACTGGAGAAATCCCGAGAGTATAGCCCCCGGACACCCCTTTAGCTCAGTAATGAAGTCACTCCTGGGGTTCCCCCTTTGGCCAAAGATTGGACAGGCCCGTAAAACAAAACAAGACTAAAGGGGTACACCAGCCCAGGGGCAAGGACTAGAAAGCAGGAGGGGACAGGAAAGCTGTTAATAGGGAAACCAAGGTCGAGAATGGAGAGTGTTGACATGTCATGGGGTTGGTAACCAATGTCATAAAACAATATGGGTACTAACTGTTTAATGAGAAGCTAGTTTGTACTGTAAAACTTCATCTAAAGTATACTAATAAAAAATGTTTTTAAAAAGAAAAAATAATCAAATAAAGCTCATACTTTCTTTGAACCACAAATATTTACAGTCTCTTTTACTAGCAGTCAAATACAATTTCTATATCTTTCTCTAAGTAATAAAAGTAATAAAAAACTAATGCTTGTTAAGGCCTACTATACACTGGAACTCTTCTAAGTAATATTAATGAATTTAATCCTTACAACATTATTATCCTCATTGTACAGATGAGGAGATCTAGATTCAGAATGCTTAAGTAACTTGTCCAAAGTCACACAGCTAACAAGTAGTGGATCTAGGATTTGCACTCCTAGCCACCATGTTAACCACATCTAATATCCCAACCCAAACATCAAAAATGGCCCAGAAAATACAGCAGGCACTGCAATTAGACAACTGCAGTTCCAAACGTTTAATCCAGGCAATTCCCAGGATCCTGTGTGCCTTTCATGGTATTCCCTGACTTTCTAAGCACCGGATCACAAATGGGCTTCACAGGCCCAGCTGAAATCTTGGGCCAGGGTTTACAGACACTCTTGCATCCAGGTGCTGGGCCTCTTACTGCCCTTGGACAGCCCAGGTGTAGTTCCACATTCCCATCACATTCAGGAAGCTCGCAGTACACAGCATCTTTTTTATAAAATCCCAATTTTTAAAACAGACGCAAAATAGTTGTAAACACTACATACTAGCAATCCTTTAGCATTTCTATTGCAATGTGGTTGGAGCCCTGGTGGTGTGAGCGTTTGGCTGCTAACCAAAAGGTCGACAGTTCGAATCCACCAGCCGTTCCTTGGAAACCCTTTGGGGCAGTTCTACTGTCTTATAGGGTCACTATGAGTCGGAATCAACTCCACAGCAACGGGTTTGGTCTTGGTTTTTTACTGCAATGCCGTTAGGTGTAAGTGTTCAGATTACTAGCATAAATTACCCATTCCAAAGCAACTGTTCCCAATTTTTCTGCCTGCAGCTGTTTTGCATTCATGACTTACCAAATTCATTTACAAGAATTTATCCAGATTATCTGGGACATTAGTATGTACATTCATGTAAGGTGT
This sequence comes from Trichechus manatus latirostris, assembly GCF_000243295.1. Classification (NCBI taxonomy): domain Eukaryota; kingdom Metazoa; phylum Chordata; class Mammalia; order Sirenia; family Trichechidae; genus Trichechus; species Trichechus manatus. The sequence continues at coordinate 7,725,611 of NW_004443940.1, forward strand.
TTTCCAGGCCTTTCTCAGTCAATTTCAAGTTAAAACTTTCTTACAGAAAGTTGCTGCTTTTCCCCTTCTTTCTTTTCCTCACTCACAATGTTTTGAAAATTTTTTTTTAAATCAGACATACCATCTGACTGAAAAGGTAGAGTCCAAGATACACCAATTTCAGTAAATGGGGAAATACACTGAAAATTTTACCAAATCTCAAACACACATTAGCCAATATTGCATAGGACACCTTTTTATCACATGCATTGCCATGTCTGTTTTAGAAGCTGAGAGATGAGGACCACGGGAATAGAAGGAAGAGAAAGAACAAAGTTGGTTCTGACTCATAGCGACCTTATAGGACAGAGTAGAACTGCCCCATAAGGTTTCCAAGGAGCGGCTGAACTGCCAATCTTCTGGTTAGCAGCGGAGCTCTTGACAACTACCACCAGGGCTCCGGTAAATCGGAAGGCGCCTCTAATTACAAATCCCTCCTTCTGGCATTGACTTATAGCTAATGCCTGAAATCCTACCATTGTAGACTTTTTTTTTTTTAGTTCTTCTTACACTTAAAGAATGCAGATGTTACTGTAAAGGATAGCAATACACAGTAATGATTTTCTTCCACAGGTACACTGACCCAGATAATCTATCAGTGCCTTTCCAACCTAACAGCTACCTGAGAGTAAAAAATCAGTGCGCCAAGAAAGTGTGTGTGTGAGAGAGCGTGTGTGTGTGTGTGTGTGTGTGTGCAAGGGGCACGAAAAAGAGAAACATGCGGAACAGTGGGGCATGTGGAGGGGTGGGGCGCGCGGAAGTTGGGTGCACGGAGGGATGGGGACCCACAGACTGTGGAGACGCGAGAGCGGGGGCGCGCGGGGAGGGATGGGGTCTCTGGAGGAGCCGAGGAGAATTGGACAGATGGTCTTCAGCACCAAGCACTGCCCCAGGTGCGGACTCCTGGGTAGTAGATCCGACCACTGGGGCAGCAGCATATGAGACCTGGGTTCCAGGGAGAAGGGAATGAAGTAAGGGACCAAGAGGAAAAATACAGCATAGTCCAACGCCTCCGACTTCAGGCAAACTCTACCTTGGTGAGGCTGGCACGAACACGTGGTGGAGGCTGTGACCTCTTAGCCCGAGCCCCGCCTAAAGGCTCCTCTTGAGGTCAGTCTCCAAAAGCTGGTTGCTCAATCACGTGGGAATGAGTCAGGCTCATCTGGGCTGGTTGGGGCGTGGGTGTGAGCGGGAGCCTGAGAGACTTGCCCAACCCAGGATCGCTGAGGTCACCGGAGGGAGCGCAGCTGTCTCATGGAGCTCCTAAGTGGCTCACGCGCTCGTTTGCACTCCAAAGACTGAGGGAGGAAGGCCACCGGGCAGTAGGATTTCTGGCTGCCGCTCTGGCTTGGTCCTGTGATGTGCCCTGTCAATTCAGGGACCAGCGTCTTAACAGGGATTATGAGTCCCGGGTCTGTCTTTCCCTGTCGGTGAGGAGAGGGCTAGGAGGTGTTAGAGAGAGCACCTCCCACACCCCAGGGTTGGACTTTCTGTTCCAGTGACCCGCACAGGTGGAGTGTGGGCTTCCTATTGCAGAGGGGCTTCCCCCTAGCTGCTGTCAGGGTGGAATGTGCACCTTTTGGGGAAGCACTGGTACTGGGGTCACTAGCCAGTTTGGGTCTGAGGGCAGGAGGATAAGGGATACTAAGTGTCTCCAAACTAGCAGGACAGAGCCCAGGTCAGCTTGATCTTGGGGGCTTCAGAGCTAGCCCAAGCTTGTGGCAAGTTTGGGGTACAACCACCTCTGTTGCCCAAAACCACATGCTGAGCAAAGATAGGGAGCCAAGCTGATAGGAATAAAGGCATAAACCACTAGAGATGGTACAGAAAGCAGCAAGTTAGAAATAGAAACACTTGTCCCTTCTCATGAGAAAGATGTGGCAGTCTGCTTCCATACAGGCTTACAGCCTTGGAAACCCTACGGGGTCGCTATGAGTTAGAATCGACCCGAGGGCAGTGGGTTTGGTTTTGGGTTTGGTCCCTTCTCATAGACCTCACACATCTGAGCTAAAGTCAACAAAGAAACTAGTGCAGTGATTCCAAGGAAAGAGCTAGAACCCCTCACCACCCCTCTAAGAAGGGCCTATGTGAATCTCAGGAGAAGGAGGGGGAATTTTTAAATTCCCTCCAACCACCACCACACCCACCCGCAGAGATTCTGAATCCCTTTCCAGGTAGTGGCAGCCAAGAAGCTGAGGTAACTGTTTCTTGAGCACCTCCTGTGTCCCAGGAGTCATGTGTGCATATTCGTCAGGGCGCTAGGGCAGACACAGGTAAAGAATCACTGCTCCATCATCGCTCTGGACATGTCTGAGCATGACGGTTTATTTACTCACAAGACAGTTCAGCAGGGAGGGTCTGAAACAGCTCCACTTCACCTTGGGGTGGGATGGGTACTGAAGGATGTGACCAGTTGGCCCAGCCTGACCCCAGAAGCTCAGTCAGGCAGGTAAGGCTGGGTGTCACTGTCACAGGCAATCACCAGCTATGGTGGAAACAAACAGTGAGTAGTGGGGGACAAAGCAGGGGTTAGACTCACAGGTGGGTGGAGTGCAGTGACAGGCAGTATCAACAGACTGGCATTTGGAAGGCTGGTCAGGCAGGTTATCCACAGCCGGGGATCTGCAGCTTTGCTCCAGGCTTTAGGAGAAGTCTCCCGTCTTGGGGAAGTGAGGCAGGGGTCCTAGGGTGGTTACTAGAAAAGGAACCCAGGAGCAGAGGCCAAAGGGGAAGCAAATGGGGCTTAGGCCTTGGACCTTGGGAGTTGGCCTTGGGTCGCCTTGTCTTGGATCAGATCACAGGCAATGACTGATACAATGTCATGGGAGAATATGGATTGGACGGAAGATCATGAGCGAGTAGGTGAGGGGATTCATGGGCTCGGCTGAGGAGATTGGGGGAGCTGGAGGCAGAGGTTGAGTCCCAGGGCCTCTTCGGAGTTATGCATCACCAGGCCTCGAGTAGACCACATGGAACCTTTGGATGGACTGAAAAAGGCACCCCCCAACCCCAGGCAGTCAAATTTGAACAGGGAGCCTTCTCTGGGCAGACCAGTTGGGTAGCCATATCAGAGGCACATAGATGGCACCTTTCACCTGAGAATACAACCCCGACCAGAGAACACAACTGGTGAACAGAGCATGGGCTGGATCTCAGCGCCCACTTCCTCCCTTAGTCAGCGTCTGTGTGCAGTCCACAAACTGCACACCTGGACGTGGATGCCCTGGGAAGTGCTCAGGGAGGGGGAGGGTGTAAACCCACCTGTTCTCCCTGGCAGTGGGCATATCTGGGCTTCCTAAAGTGGAATAGTGACGGTGAGTGGCCCATGGTGGGAGGAAGGGGTATTGGACTAGTCTTTGTGCCTTTGAAAATTAGCCCCCACACCTCAGCTGTCACCTTGCAGTATAGCCTATAATTGATTCTTTGTTCACACCGTGTTGGAATTTCAAGAATCAGGGCCTGTCCGGTGCTAGTGACACCCCCTCCCCGTCTTGCAGCCACAGGAGCATAGCTAGAGAGAGGCTAACAAGCTGGGTAGCCTCAATCACAGGCTTCTGGCTTGAATCCTGACCTGCAGGTTATAGTAATTACTAGTGACAACTAAGTAAAGAGAACATTGCAGTTTACCAAATGCTTTCTCACACATTATCTCATTTGCCCCCTGTGAGACGGGGATGACTGGCAGGCCCTGCACAAATGAGAAGACAGACTCAGAGAAGCCTCATGGGGCGAGGTGGGGTAGCACAGTGGTTGGGAGGATGTACTCTGTAGCCTGACCAGCCGGGTTCACATCCCAGCCGTACCCTATACCAGCTGTGTGACACGGAGAAAGTCGTTTCACCTTTCAGTGCCTCTGTTTCTCCATGTCTGAGATGAGGCTGTAAGTAGCTACATTGTGCAAGAGTTTGTTGTGGTAGTGAAAATACTGAAAGCAGTGCCTGGCATGAGATAAGTGACCCCAGCTTAGAGGGTCTGCTTTCACAGACTCATCTGGAAAACAGGATCCACCAATACAGACAAAATCATGCATCTTTTGGCTGACCAATTATGGCTCAAATAGAACTGGGTCAGATTGCAGTGTCACATATGGGAAGTTTAATGGGTGATGAGTTTGTTGAGCATGACTTGGCCTCCATGTAGCTGCACGCAGTGGGCTGGGTACTCAGGGAAGTTGCCAGCAAATGCAGCTAGAGGGAATGAGGGGAGCAGGTGGAGCAGGCACTGGGGCGGGCTGGTCAGTGTGTGCCCCCTATGAGGGGGCATCTGGCCGAAGGCAGCCGTGGGGGAATACAGACCCGATGCAGCCCTGACTTCCCATTTTTCAATAGAAGCCCAAAATACTAAATTTTAATGTGAAATATCCTGATTTTCAATTTTAGCAACTAGTTTGAATTTCTCTGAAACACTGTGTGGGCCAGACCAGACCCATCTGCAGGCCACCAGCTCAGGCAGTGTGGACCTGTGTGTGTCCGTGCGTCTCCTTGGTGGGTTCAGGGACCTTATGCCATTTCTCAAGGTGTCACTTGTCAAGATACATTTCTGGACCATCCTCTCTGAATGCCATCCCTGAGAGTCTTCGATGCCTGCCAACCCCACACACCTCTCTCCAGGCCTGGTTCTTGTCTGGCCCCTTGATGCACACCACTCTGCTCCTTCTGCTCCACACATGTTAAGCTACCACACGCTCACGGTGATGTTTTAATAATAGCCATCTCAGGGGAGAGATTTGACACCACATGAAAACCCTCTATTAAAGGTCATCTCACACAAGCTCTCGTACTACAGTTGGAGAAACTGAGTCCCAGAGAGATCTGCATAAGATCCCAGAGCTAGAAACCAGCCTCCTGATGCCAACGCGGTGCTCCCCTAGCGCTCTCTAAGTCCACTCTCCCAGTTTTAACGTGCAATTCCTGCTTTTCAGAGTCCGTGATTTCCCTCCTCGGGGATGGTAATAATAGAATAGCTTACATTTGCAGGGTGCCTCATGGGGGTTATCTAATGACCTTCACATGTCCCTCTGCTTTTCTGAAAGGGGTACAAGGTGTGGAGGGCAGACTATGGCTCTCATATAAACATCACTTGTGAGCTGTAAGACTTTGTGTGAGATATTTGGTCTCCCTAAGCCTCCTATTTCCTTGCTTTGTATAATACTAGTTATCTCTTAGTATTAGTGTTAGTGTTTGTATTAGAGTCAGTATTAGTATTAGATTGGTATTATGAGATTTCCCCAGCCCCCAATTAAAGACACATTGCTGAGTGACCATGATACTGGGGTTCTGAGCCTGGTCCAGGAATGTTTTTTGGCTGACAGGTGACACCTTGAGAAATGGCACAAGGATTCACACCAAGAATATGTACAGACATGCAAGGACACACGCACACACATGCACGCACTGCCTGAGCACCGGTGCTCAGGCAGAAGGCTGCCGAGAAGGTGGCCCTCGGGAATCCAGCCCTGGAGCTGCGAGCCGGGCTTCAGGTCACCCAGGCTTTCTTGGCGCTGAGGGCCAGTGAATGCCTTGGCTGGGGCTGGTGGCCTGTGTACCCACTGGCCACAGGCACTGGATGCCTTCTCTCTGACTTCTGAATCCATTTGGCAATCCCTGTGCACTCTGAGACCAGACTGTTTCAGCAGCAAATTATAGAGACAATGACCTCAGCAAGACTGGCAGCAGGATTCGAGCTGAAGACAGTCAAGAACAAGGCCTGTACCCACCAGGGTGCTGACAAAGTTACACAGCCTGGTAGGACTTAAACTTGAGGGGGTCAACATTCAGGGTAGAAAGGATTTTCCAGAGGGGAACAGCCAGGGACTGATGAAGACTAACATTTGAGAGATGATAGACTAGCCTGTGGCCCAGGCTAGAGGAATCAGGGGTTTATTCTTAGCTTCATCATTAGAATCCTAATTAACTTAGGAAAATGTCTTAGTCTTCTTGGCTATCGTCCCATCCATTTATAAGGGGGAAATAGTTAATAGTCAACATCTAGTAACGCTTACAATATGTCAGGTGCTGTCCTAAGCACTTTCTACTTGTGTCTTATTTGATCCTCACAGTGAAGTAGATTCTGTTATTATTCCCATTGTGCAGATGCTGAAACTGAGGCTTATAGAAGTTAAGTTATTTGCTACTAAAAAGGAGTGATAAATTATCACAGGAGAACCTGGGGGAGGCTTCACAAAAGGGATGATGTTGGAACTGTCTTAAGTGGGTAGATGTTTATTGAGTAGACAACGCCCAGAAGAGGAGAAAGGAAAGAGTATATTCTAAGCAGAGACATCAACTTTGCAAAGGTCCAGAGACAAGAGATTAACTGGAAAGACAAACTGGGATTCAACTGTGAAAGGCTTTACAGGCCAAGCTAGGGAGTTGGGCAATGATGCGTCATTGAGGGCTGTTTGGTAGGAGAGTCAAATGATCGGATTTGCTGGGTGGACTAAGAATTTTATAGTGCCTTTTGGAATAAATCTTTGCATTCTTCATTTATTATGACCACAATTTACTCTTAATTCTCCACTACTTATATCTCAATCCCTATTTTATTATCCTAGTGTAGTGTGTGCATTTCTGCCACCTGTTTAAATCCTTTTTGAGAGGAGGCAGGAATAATACCTACCTACTACAAAGACATATGTATGTGTACATATACATGACCTTCGGACCAGCAAGAGAGACTGAGAAAGAAAGATGGGAAAAGTAGATGAAGTAATGAAGAAATGGGTCACAGAATCTAAGAGGAGAGAGTTAAACGAGAGAGCAGCTGGTCGATGTGTCACATGTTACCAAGAGGTTAAATTGGATAAGAAACAAAAAAAGCCTTTGGGATTGAGTGATGAGAAGGTCACCAGGGACGGCAAGATGAGTTCACTGCCCTGTTGTTAGACACAAATGGGAGGTGAAGAAGTGGAGGCAGACTTACACATTCAAGGAATTTGGCTATGAAAGGAAAGACAGAAAAAGAGCAATGGGTTGAGTAAAGAAGAGAGGTTATTTGCTTGTTTTTTGTTGTTGTTGTTTGTTTTATTTTTTGTTTTTCTAGTTTGTAGTGAGCGGATCCTGATGAGAAGGGGAGCTTCAGACAAGTGAGGGGATACAGGAGGAAAGAATAAGTGATTGACAAACCCAGAGGTACAGACCTGGCAATCTACTTCCAAAAACTCTGCCAATGAGAACAGTCCAATCCCATTGTGCATGGGGTCACCATGAGTCTGGAGCCAACTGGACAGGAGCTAATAACAGCAGAATGAGTTTTTGGCAATGGAGATGTTAGACAGTGGAGATGGGAAGCAAGCTAAAACCCAAGCTACGGCTTCCCCTTGGAATGACAGCTGAGAGACGATTAAAGTGTACAATCTGACTGAAGGGAATCTGAGAAGTGGATTTCTATCCTTCCCCTCACGGAATATTACCAAGGTCATTGCTTCAACTGCAGAATCCTGGCACTCCTATTCCTGCCCCCTACACACACATACACTCACTGCATGTCCTCAGGGACAGTCCCTTCTCTGGGACTCAGTGTTCCTGCCTGAGGGTCCTGGTGGGGGTGGGGCTACCTTGGGGGGAGCTGGGGAGGGGAGGTAGACCACAGTGGTGGGAGGGAGGGAGACAGGGAGAGCAGGAAGCAGGGCTGGACATGCAGGCTCAAGACTCAGGGCTTCCACATTCTAATTCGAGCTTCTCTTAATGTACTGTGTTCTCTTCAATTGATGGGCAATTCCTCTTCTGCCTGTTCTCCAATAATGCTTCCATTTCCATTCCAAAAAATAGGCTCAGAGAAGCTTGTATCCAAAAGTAGGATAAAGAAGAAGAAGAAAAAAAAGAAAAAAAACCACAGTAGTGAATCTGACAGGGAGAGGCGTGCAGCTGCCAGCATATATGTAACACTGCCTGTTTCCAAGTGCTTACATAATCGCTATGCAACAGTGAATCACAGCTACCAGCAGAGCTGGAAACATGATTAAGTCCCTCTTACAACCGATCTGCCTGGAGCAGGGCAAGGTGTGCTATTTAACCCCTCCACTGCCACAGCCTGCCCTTGAGTAGACAGCTCCCCAAGATGGGTGAGTTCAGAGCAGTGGGGGAGGACCCCCGACTTGCAAAAATTCCTCCCTGAGACAGGAGTAAAAGGCCTTTCATTCCATGATGCAAGTACCTCTGGGAGAAGTAACACATGGAATCCTAACATTTGAAGGCAGAGAGGAACTTTACATTTGCCCATTTGAATCTTCCTCCTTAGCAGATGAGGACACTGAGGTTCACAGAAATTTAGCGACCACTCAAGATCATGCAGTGAGATGGTAGCAGAGTGAGAACTTGAACCTGGATCTCCTGACAATGAGCCCGTGATGTAGAAGACATGATGATCTATTGAGAACATCGTCCCCCATGTATTTAAGGCAGGGAGTCACGTGGTCCTCCACTTCAGTGTTTCCTGTGTGAACCTGTTCTCCTCACACAGCCCTAGTAAGAATGACCCCAAAAGAGTTTTCTGCTGGGGAAGAAAAGTTGTTCCATTATTTCTCTTAATTCCCAAATTCTACGTAAAATTCTCATAGCTGGAATTTTAGAGGGAGTAGTACTTGGACTCAAGTGGAATCTCCAGCTCTGGAGTTTGTATGAATGAATGTTTCAGACAGGTCCTAGCTGAGTGACTTTGGAGTGGTTATCTCATTTATTTGAGTCTCATCTCCTCATCTATGAAACGGGGATAAAAACAACAGGGTTTTTGTGAAATCACATGAAATAATTTACAAAAAGTGCTTAGCACAGAGTAGGTGGTCAACAAGTTGTTAGTGGCCGTCAAGTTGGCTCCTGACTCATGGTGACCTCGTGCACAACAGAATTGGACCATTTTGATCCACAGGGTTTTCAAGTAGGGGGCTCCTATTTAAATGGCAAAGGACAGTTGCCTTCACAAAGAATGGGGAGTTCTGACCACAACACCCAGGGAATGCTGCCTTCAGGCTGACCCCCAGACGTTCTGTTATGGATGGAATTGTGTTCCCCAAAAATATATGTTGTAAATCCTAACCCTTACACAAGTGGATGTAATGCCATCTGGGAATAAGGTTTTCTTTGTTATGTTAATGAGGCTATATCAGCATAGGGTGTGTTTTAAACCAATCATTTTTTGAGATATAAAAGGAGCAGATTAGGCACAGAAGTGAACAAACTGGGAAGATAGATGTCACATGAAGATCACCAAGGAACTGAGGACCAGAAGCTGAGAGACAAGGATCTTCTCTGAGAGCCTTCAGAAAGAGAAAGACTTCCCCTAGAGCCTGCACCCTGAATTTGGACTTCTAGCCTCCTAAACTGTGAGAAAATAAACTTATGTGTGTTAAAGACACACACTTTAGGTATTTATGTTACAGCAACACTAGATAACTAAGATACATTTCCAATCCTCATGATAATCTCGGTGCCCAAAGCCTTTCTACAAAGACCCCCAAAGGTCCTTCCTCAGCATCCTCCACAAAAGGTTCAAATGCCATCTCCCTACCCCAATGTCCTGCTTTTACTTGATAACCAATTGATTCCATCATCCAAGAGTTTACCTAAATAAATGGTTGTAAGAAAATCTTTTATTTTTATAATTGTTCTATTCAAACATTTGTGCTTTAAAAGCACATATTCTGGAGGAAAACGGCCTGTAAATATAGAGCAGTGAGAACAACCTCAGACTGGGAACACTGGGCAGAACAGAAGGTGGCATGAGGGGAGGGCTTGAAAACAGGGTATTAAGTATAAATCTGCACACTGAATGGTGAAACCCCTTGCCTTCCCCTGATTAGGTTCAAGAATGCTGGCAGCCAGGTTTATATCCTCCCAGGAGGGAAATTAGAGGATCTTTATCTACAGAATTTAATCCTACTAAGAGAAAGACCTACAGATCCTACAGATAATGACATTTGAAAACTCCTGAGTGAAAAAGTCCCATCACTGCTGTAATAGTAGCATCAGGGCCTGTCTACATTCAAGGGGAAGGATGAGAATCACCATCAGCCCAAAGGTGAATCCTATTGATTTAGGAAATAATACTGGAGTTATTATTCCTTGTCCTTGAACATAGAGAATGTGACCCAGCTGGAGCTGGGCTCACAAGGGCTCACAAGGGCTCACAAGGGTTCACAAGGGCTCACAAGGACTCACAAGGACACATCAACTGGGCCCTGAGATATAAAGACAATAGCTAAGATAATCTTGGAAGATATATCTTTTGGGAGGAACCTTTCACATAAAGTCAATCAAACAGGACACAAAAGACTTTCCACTCTTATCTTTTTCTATTAGCATTTAGTGAATAGAAAATTTGTTGGACCAATGAAGACCCTCCTGAATGGTAGTTACTGAAATCTGTACCAACGATTGTTAAGAAAGACAATTCAAAATGTAGGATCACAATTTCTAATCAATCTGTGAAAAGGTAAACCTTTCAATGGTTTTGCCCATTTGTAGTGTTAATACATACTGATGGCTCTGTAACTGTTCCTTTAAACTAGAGCAGACATGGCTGTGGCAGCATGCTTGTCCATTTTCCCATTCTTGCCTGTTCTGTAATATTCTTTGGACTTGGACAGACATGGCTCTAGTAGCATGCTTGTCCGTTTTCCCACTTTTGTCTGTTCTGTGATATTTCCTTGAACTCAGGCAGACATGGCTGTGGCAGCGTGGTTGTCTGTTTCCCACTTTTGGCTTTTTTAATATATGCTGAATAAAACTTTCTTTTTGCTTTACTAAACTTTGTGATGTTGTTCCCCTAAAACACTCTAACTTGGAGGTCAGACATAACCTCCACTCTCCAACCTTTTTACCAATTCTGACACCAGCCATCCCACCTCACTCTCTACTTCTCTGCTGGGTTCGATAATTTGTTGCAGAACTCATAGACCATACTTACAACAATTATGGTTTTATTAGGGAAGTAGCAGGATACAACTATGCAAATAAGGTAAGGATCAGGGTCAACTTGGAAGTAACAGGATACAACTATACTGTTCGTCGATCAGGACAGCATCCAACCAAGACAGCTCTCCATTTCTTCTCAGCAGTGCCCACCACTGGGCCTCACTCTTGACCTGGTTTCTGCTGCTGGGCCTCTCTCTCAGCCTGCCCTCTGCCCTGCTCAGGCAAGTGTTACGGCTCTTTTGGCTCCACCAACAAGTGCTCAGAGGCACCCCACTCCATCAGCAAGTCTCCTGCCTGAAGGTGCTCAGCTCTCTCACTCTGTGGGTCAGCAAGTCCCCTGCAGCTGCCTGTGCCAGTCTCCTGGTTCTCACCGCTCATGCCATTCATGCTACTGCTGCTGCCACTATCTCACACCATCTTGTGCTGTCTCCAGTGTTACAGCTCTCTCTGTCTCCTGGTTCTAGGAGGTTCTCAGCACAGGGACCCTGGGTCCAAAGGACACACTCCGCTCCAGACTCTTCTTCTTAATGGTAACGAGGTTTCCCCTCAATCCCTGTGGGATTGGCCCTTTTATAAGCCTACTCCTCCTACCAAGACCATGAACTGACCAATCCCTTTGGTAGGCCAGTCACCAAATTGGCATAGTAATCAACTAATTCCCAAAAGGTTTTATGCATCTTGTTTGTATTGTAAACTGTCCAATCCTGCAAGGTATGTAAAATAAACCAATCACAGGGCAGCTGAGTCCCAACCAATTATTTCTGGAAGAATTATAAACCCAAGGCCAGAGAGGCCATATGCATGAGAAAACGTTGCACTGCAGTTACCCGTTGGCCGCTACCTTATCACTTTTTTTTTTTTAAAGAAAAAGGAAAGTTTTATTCGGCATATATTCAAAGGGGCAAAAGTAGGAAATGGACAACCATGCTGCCAGAGCCACTTCTGTCTGAGTCCAAGGAAACATCACAGAACAGACAAAAGTGGGAAAACAGACAAGCACGCTGCTAGAGCCATGTCTGTTCAAGTCCAGAGAATATTACAGAATAGGCAAGAATGGGAAAACAGACACGCATGTCTGCCCAAGTCCAAAGACCATTACAGAGTCATCAGTATATATTAGCACTACAAATGGACAAAACCATTGAAAGCTTTACCTTTTCAGATGGTCTAGAAAGTGCGATCCTACATTTTGAATTGTCTTTCTTAACAATCATTGGTATAGATTTCAGTAACAACAGTCAGGAGGGTCTTCATTGGTCCAGCAAAATTTCTATTCACTAAATGCTAATAGAAAAAGGTAAGAGTGGAAAGTCTTTTGTGTTCTGTTTGACTGGCTTTATGTGAAAGTTTCCCCCCAAAAGATATCTTCCAAGATTATCTTAGCTATTGTCTTTATACCTCAGGGCCCAGTTGATGTGTCTTTGTGAGTCCTTGTGAGCCCTTGTGAGCCCTTGTGAGCCCTTGTGAGCCCAGCTCCAGCTGGGTCATATTATCTATGCTCAAGGACAGGGAATAATAACTCCAATATTATTTCCTAAATCATTCCCTCCTTTTGATCGGAGACTGGAGATAACACATCGATGATCAATACCTGGACTTAGTCGAGCTCCTAGAAGGCAGCCATTGCAGGCTCTTTAAAACTCATGGTGCTGGTTTTCCATGGGATATCATCTGGTTCTTCACCAGGTTATTAAGTAAGAGTGATGTTCTCATCAATTGCATTGCTGGAGTGAGCAGACTCAATGTATATCAACATTTTAGCCCAAGACCTTCTTTTGTCTTTTAGGTGTGTAAGACAATAGAGGATAAATTTTATTATGCCTAATACTATCAGGATGTAGCTAAGAATATTACTATTCCTTGTAATAGTGATCTAGCCCATGTACTTATTCCTGATGGTAACCAACCAAACAAATCTGGTATTTGTAAGAGTGTTACAGTGTGTAACCAAGCAGTTTGCCATCTAATTCTATGTTTATCTTGTCTACAGCACAGACTATCACTTTCTTGGACTAATAAAAAAAATCTAAGATTATTTTGTTATCTCATGTCACCTTGGCTTATGAGATCAGAGCTCACTGTTATGCTTCCACCCTCTTAGCAACTTTGTCTGCTATTTGTCCCATAGCAATTGACAAATTTCTTAAAGATTTCTCCAATTCAACTATACCATAAGTAGGAATTAAAACTACCAACCATATCCTGAGTGTTGGACCAGTGGGTTTTCTTCTGACTTTCATTTTACAGTGTGTAACAATTTAACATTACCTTTCCAGTATTTACTAGTATTGCTATGAATATCTGAAGATAACCCTAAAGTTTCCAAAGCGCATTGCCCACGCTTTCATCAGGAATCTAGAGATTGCCCACATAAATTCACTATCAGTTGGAAAGGGATCATCTAAATTAGTGTAGTTGGATCTGCCACACAGAAGCATATATCCATAAGGAGCATGCAAAGTTTGTCTAGAGAAAACAGAAGGTATAGAAAAATTTACAAGTGACGAACAAGTTTTCATTAGAGAACTAATGATTTAGCAAGATAATACAGGAAGGACCTCTCCTGTTGGAGGTCTTCAGTTAATCTCTTTAAAACATACTAAGTGTTCTCTCTGAGGGCAAGTGGTTCCTCCTTGGTTTACCTATTAATAGTCGTGAGTCACTTTCTCAGAAGCAGAAGTAGAGCCTAAGACAAAATGGAGTCTCAACCATGAGGTCGATCTCCTCTGAGAACCTAGTTTCTTTAAGATACATAATTTTCTGTGTCGTTGATTACAAACATTAGACAGGTATTTCATATGACGCTGTCTTAAAGACTGATTAAATGAATTACTGATTTACCTTAAACATAACTCTCAGTCGATCTTTGAAGTTAGTTTCCTAAAACAGACTGAATTCTTCAAAAAGAAAGCACAATGCCCAGAACAAAATGGTCTTACTAGTTTGTCTGGACCATTGTTTGACTCAAAGTGGCTTCAGGAACCATTTTTTTCCTCAAAGCTCGAGGTTCAAAAAGACACCCAAAGGCGATGGCCTATGTAGATTGCTTCAACCTCCATGAAAACCAGACATCTGGATTCTAAGAGGATTACATACAGTTCTCTCATCTTTCTTTCCTTTGGATCATGATCTTGCTACAGAATCTTTTATCAAAAATGCTCAATAAATGGTAATTGAGCATCATCTGGTTTTTCAGATCCCAAGCACTGTACAGCAAACTAGGAAATAGAATAGAAACACTAACAATAATATTAGGCCAGTTGTCTGAAATAACCAATGAAACCATGAACTTAAGTTCTTTGAACCAAGGAGACAAATCTCATGAGGTGTTTGTTTATACATAAGCAGCATTAGTAACTGTTTTTCATGTGCCTCAACAGCAACTATATTCTGCAAAACCTCAGGTTGAATATTAATATAAATATAGCTAACATTTATCTATTAAGGCACAAACTGTTTCTTCAGAGAACTAACAGGAAAACTAATACTATTCTATTCTGTAAAATCATAGAACAAATTTCAGACACTTCTTGTAGTTAATTTCTATTCCACGTGATTTTGGATCAGCCGCAGTCTGCAAACTCATCAGCTTCTGCATAAGAGTTCTGGAAATCTTGATAAAGTCTAATCACAGTCCTTTTTGCAAGTCCAATATAGTTCATCTTTTTGTTGAGATATTTTGGTCAAACATTTTCAGAAAATCAGCAAAGTAAAAACTTATCAGCAGATGACAAAATTGTTAATAGTGAAAGACCTGATAGAAATTAATTATAAGCACAATGTAAAGGCCCAAATAAAATCAGTTAAAAAAAAAACTTTAGATAAAAATATTTCTAAATAGAACCATTAACTGTATTTTTAAAGAGCTTCAGATATAAAACAAAATAATTTTGCTTAGGAATTATTTTGAGCCTGTATATCATAAAATGTAACTGTAATTGAAAGAAAGTCTGTTTAAATATTCTAATTTTCAGTTAACTTTTACTATTTCACATATTTTTCCCAATCTAATTTTAGCCCTTAAAGATTTTATCAACTGGCTTTGGAAATCACAGTCTCTGCTCAACTCACTAATTCATTGATATGGTTATAACCTTAAGTCTCTGACTACTGCTGGAAATATTTTTCCAGGCCATTTCAGGTGTGTCTCATTGTGATTTATTTTTTTGTTTGTTTGTTTGTTTCTTAGAGTTCCTTTATAATAGAGAGAACTTGTTCACAGTTCTTTCATGACTGGGATCCACCTAGTTTCTGATAACTATAGCAAAGCACCAATTTTCCCTATCTTTTGTCTCAAAAAAAGGGTCTCCACCTAGTTGGAAGGGGTCTTTCAAAAGCTTCCCTGGCGCTATATGCCTTGGAGACTGGGGACTGGGGGTTGATGATCTTGCCCTGCCCTCACTCTCTTGACTCATGGAAGACATTTACATATGTTTAAGTTGACCTAGGCATTTTGAAGGGCAAAAACTAATTTATTTCTTTACTATTCTGGAACTGGTACTTTTACTTTAAGACAAAATTATCATTTTTCCTTAAATAAAACATATTTCATACAATATCTAGCTTAAGTTACTTAGAAAGTTTTCACCTTTAAGATTGACATAGTATAGAACATAAAGATCTTAGTGTGATTTTCAAATAGAACAATTTGTATCAAATTTATATCCAAGTAGCTACTAAAAATCTAAATCATAAGACAGACACAAGATGCAGTTTTTTCTGGATGAAGAAAGAAGTGAGGTTCTACCACTAACCTTACAAAAAACAGCAGTTCTTAGCCATAGCCACCAATCTAATACAAGACAAACTTAGACACAATGGTCTAGACCAGAAGCAAGCTCTTAGGACAAAAGGAGTCAAAAAGACCACGTAAACTCACCAAACAATACCACACAAAACAAGGATATGGGGATTCTAGTTTCTTAAAGTGTATATAGCAATTTTTTGTAAGACCGACTCAATTCAGTGGAAAAAACAGGTTCTAGATAAAACTTATTGACTTGCCAGAGCCTCAGATGGAGGAATATTAGACCTTTTGACAAAAAGTGAGCATCATGCAAAGTTCCCTAAAGAGGAAAGAAAGGACCACACAAATGAAAGCTCATTTTCCCAAAGTGGTTACTGAAATTACAAATTACTTCTAGTACACTCAGTTTATAGTGTTTTTAAATATGAACCCCAAACAAGTGACTTGGCACGTTTATCAAAGATAATGTTAGCTCTAAGGTTCAAGCTTTTGGTTTCCTTCTTTTTGAACTTAATTCATTCTGATGGCTACAGACCTAGTCTCTTATTTTACACCTTGAATACACTACTTCTTCCAACTGGAAAGTACTTTAAAGCAACTGATGATTTAAATTTTAACTTTGTGATTCTTTATTGAGAAAGTGTATCATAAAACAGGTACAGAACTACCACTTCTTCCTCAAATTTCATAGCACAGGTCAAGAGCTGCCACCTTCCACTAAGAATTTGGCAAAACAGGTCAAGAGTTGCCACCTCTCCCCGCAAATTTCATGACACAGATCAGGAGCTGCCACCTCTTCCTGCATATTTGGCAAAACAGAGCACTATTTTCCAGGTTTTCTCTGAGCCACAAAAAGGCCTGAATTTTGTGGCTTATAGTGACTCAAAACTCTTTGAAAATAAAATTACCTCTTTAATGTTTCAAATGCCTGAATCCAGATCTAAACTGCAGTTCACCTAAAGAGTTACTAGACATCACTCTTAACCAAATGATCAAGCAAAAATCTAAGAAAGATTCTCCTTAATCAAACAACTGGTTTTTCAAACAAATATGCCAAACAAAGCTTAAGAAAACATGAGAAAGAGAACAAAAAGAATAAGCAAAGTCCCGTTTTCTGAGAGCACTCACCCCTTCAGTGTCAAAGAGACATGGAGTGGGAACACGTGGGTCCAGAAGATAGGACCTCTCTTTGCTAGCTTCTGCTCCACAGTCCAGGTCTCCTCAAGGTCGACTGGATTTGTAGCTTCAGAAATCCTTGACGACTACACCATTAACTGTTGCAGAGGAAAAACATCGCAAAGTTTAGTAAAGCAACAAGAAAAGTTTTATTCTGCGTATATTCAAAGGGGCAAAAGTAGGAAACAGACAACCATGCTGCCAGAGCCATGTCTGTCTGAGTCCAAGGAAATATTACAGAACAGACAAAAATGGAAAAATGGACAAGCATGCTGCTACAGCATGTCTGTCCAAGTCCAAAGAACACTACAGAATAGGCAAGAATGGGAAAATGCACAAGCATGCTGCCACAGCCAAGTCTGCCCGAGTCCCTCACCTTTTTTTTTAACACCTTTATTGAAGTATGTTATTAGCTGCTGTCAAGTTGACACCAACTCACAGCGACTTTATGTACAACAGAACAAAACGTTGCCTGGTCCTGTGACATCCTCACAATCACCAGCATGTTCAAGTCCATCCTTTTGATTGTTGTGTTTATCCGTCTCACTGAGAGTCTCCCACACCCTCGTTGGCCCTCTACTTCACCAAACGTGATGTACTCCTCTAGAGATTAATCCCTCCTGATGACGTGTCCAAAGCAAGCAAGTTAGACAATATTCTGTTGTCATCCATATGGTTTTCACTGGCTAATTTTTGGAAGTAGATCATCAGGCCTTTCTTTCTAGCCTATCTTAGTCTGGAAGCTCCACCGAAACTTGTCTACCACGGGTGACCCTGCTGGTATTTGAAATACCCGTAGCACAGCTTCTAGTATCGTAGCAACGTGCAAGTCACCACAGTATGACAAACTAACGGATGGGTGGTAGCTATTGAGGTATAATTGACATATAATAAATTGCTTATATTTACACAGTTTGAAAAGTTTTGACATAGCCATACACTCATGAAACCATCACCCCAATCAAGATAATGAACATATCAATTATCCCCAAAATTCTCCTTGTTTCCCTTTGCGATGCCTCCTCCTGCCACTCCCTATTCCACTCCCCCATCTTCAGTCAATGACTGATCTGTTTTCTGTTACTATAGATACATTTGAACTATAAATTTGAGAATTTTATAAAAATGAAATAAATATACTTTCTTTGTCTGGATTCTTTCACTCAGCGTAATTATTTTGAGATTTCAAATTATCTTGTTGATGCCAACACCTTTTTAAAATAAATGTTCTGAAATATCCCCTTTACTCTCCAAAGTGAAATTTATAGTTAAAATAATCAGCCTACACATAATATTTTAAAAAACCATTATAATGCCCTTACAAAGGATAAACAAAAGGAAAGTAATTTATGATACAATAATCCAAGTTTCACTCTGTAAGAACATGGGTAGTAGACCCTGGAAGACAGAACGAAGTAGTCAGATTCTTTCAGCTTCTTACACTTTTGAATGCAGGAAAAGTTAGACCATACTCTACTGAATATTGTTGACACTTTTTTCTTTATATTTTGTTATATTTCTTATATTTAACATTTTGGAAAAAAAAGGCCGAAGTAAGCGTATTTGAATTATGAATAAGACAGCTACAAATGCAGACTGATGCAAGCCATGCTTTTGTCTGTGACATTTTTAACTAAATAGTGAACAACTCTGGGTTAAGTTTTGAATCAGAATACTGTCTCTGTCAATTTACATGGTAGATGCATTCTTAGAAATCTTAAGGCATATTAAATCCATGCAAAACTTATTTGTATTTTTATATAAAGCACAGTTGATGTCCTGGATCCAATAATTATGAACAGTTTTTCATCTACATGGCTGTCAAATGGAACTTTGAAAGTGGAGTAAGACACAGCTAGAGTTGCCAGATTTAGCCGAGAAAAATACAGTATTTGGGACATACTCATACTAAAAAATATATTTGTTGTTTAATCTGAATTTCAAATTTAACTGGGTGTCCTGTATTTTATCCAGCAACCCTGGATACAAAGACAATCCTTGTTGTATGAAATTACCCTGGAATTGCAAGTCAATTAGCATCCTTGGCTCCCACATGCTAAATGCCAGTAGGGACCCCCAATAGCTGTGACAACTAAAACTCCTAATGAATTTCCAAAATGCCCCTAGGAGTTGCCCCTATTGAGGACCACTGCCCTACAATGAAGATCACCAGAAGCAAGCCCCACCCATGCACACAGAGCACCCCATCAGCTTCTTAGTGATTGACTCAAACATTAATGAATTGTTGAGAATCTACATTTGAAAAAGACTCTCAACATGAAAAACAAAAACCAGAACAAAAATGAAAAAGGGATTTGAAGAAAAGATCAAAAAGAAAAAACTTTAGGGAAAAAAAAAAACCTGTGCACAATCTTTGGAAAGATAATAGCAAGAAGAGGATACTATAGAAGGAAGAGAATCAGAAAACCTATAAGAGAACCTGAAAATTAAATATATGGGAGCCAAAGTTGAAAAAAATCAACAGAAGGATTGGAAGATAAATTCAAGGGAGTTTCCCAAAAAGCAGAACAAAATAACTAAGAGATAGACAATAGTAGAGAATGAACTGGAAAATTAGAGGGTCAATTCAGGAAGTCCAACATCCAATTAACAGGAATTCTGGAAAGAGAAAACACAAAATTAAAAAAGGAAGAAATCATCAAACAAATAATACAAGAAAAATTCTTAGACATAGAGGACATGAGTGTCTAGATTGAAAGCGTTCATCAAGTAATAGCACAAAGAATATGACCTATATCATGAAAATATTTCAGAGCATCAGGGATGAATAGAAGTTTCTAAAGAGAAAAAGAAAAAAGATCATATCAAAAGAACTGGAAATAAGAATGGCCACTTCTCAGTTATGATTCAGTAAATTCAAAATTCTGTGGAAAAAAATCATTTTCAGTCTAAAATTCTATACCCAGGCAAATTATCAATCAAGTATACTGACAGAATAAAGGAAAATTCAAATCTGAAAAGTCTCAAAAGACTTATTACCTGTACATTCTTTCTCAGGAACCTATTTGAGAATGTACCTCATGAAAATGACAGCATTAATACACCAAAAACTACAAAGATGTGGATTGCAGGAAAAGGGATCAAACACAGGAGAAAGTCAATGGGGATTTCTAGGGTGATGAAGGGAAGTCCCAGAATGTAGCTGCATAGCTAGCCCAGAGAGCAACAAGTCAGCTTGGCGCAAGAGGATGGAGGCAGAGAAGTTACCTGAAAGTTATCTGATAAACTGTATGATTCTTTTAACCATGTGAATAATCATGTTAAGAGGTTATCCATAGGAACAAAGAAATTTAAGCAAATGAGGGTGATGGAAGAAAGGCAATTATCAATGCTAGGAATTTCAAAAAGTTTACAAGAAAGGAAACATAATTACAGTATACTGCTTGGCTCTGTGACAAACGATATTTAAGTAGTTATAATAACATAAATACTGAAATTGAATAAAAGTAAAATTAATTTCAAGGAATTAATAGTTGAGGTGGAAGTGGTCTGAAAGTGTTCTAGAGCAGGACGATCTGCTGCATTGTGTTGCTGAATTTAATCTTTGAGTTATTCTCTGTCTGTAAGGGGGCAAAGTAACTCTTTGAAAAGAGAAGTCCATGACGCCTTATGATTAGAAAACGACCAAACCAAAAATCAAATCCATTGCTGCTGAGTCGATTCCAACTCATAGTGACCCTATAGGACAGAGTAAAACTGCCCCATAGGGTTTCCAAGGTGGATTTGAACTGCTGATCTTTTTCCTACACCAATGGGCATATGACTGAGTGAGCCTTCTCTCTCTCTTACCAAACCACCACTTCAAATTAGACACCTACCTCCTTTAGGGATATACAGGGGTGGTCTAAAGAGTGTCAGGGAAACAATTAAAAAGAAAAAAAAAGCCCAAGTCATGAACATTTAATCAAGCTGATCTTTCCTACAGGGTCACAAGATAGCAAAGAGAATTGTTAATGCCCTGGAATAAAAAACGGAGCATTAACCCTAAACCAAAAATGTCCTCTGAAGTCTTCTTAAAACCAAACAATAGTTCAGCTTAACTAGTAAAAAGATGTCTGCCTTGAGCATTATGCTCTTTTAAGAACTATCTATATGGGATCAAATTGATAACAGCGATTCAAAAGATTAGACAGGAACTTTAGGGGGCAGTAAGTTTATGCTAACGGGGGAGGAACAACTCAGAAAAGGAGGATGAGAATGGTTGTACAACCTGAAGAACATAATCAGTGTCACTAAATGGTACATGTAGAAACTGTTGAATTGGTGTATGTTTTACTGTGTGTATTCTCAACAACAACAAAATAAATAAAATTTAAAAAAGAAAGAAAGAAAAGGACCACGGGGAGGGTCTCTGAGAAAGACCCTGCTGTGCACACCCGCTATGGCTGTAATCTTTCTCTCGCTTATTGTTTTGCCAAGTCACCAGGAGCAGGAATTACACAGAGCAACACAGAGTAACAAAGGGGCAATAAGTGATTCGATAATGAGGACTGATAACTGTCTAACACAGAGAAAGCCTGGGCCTCCCAAAAGCTTTAAGTTACAACTTTGATGACATTGATCAAGGTTCCTGAAGTTGCAACTGGGACATTCAGAACCACAGAAGATGCAGGGTGAATTTTTCCCCAAGCACGAAGACAGACCTGAAGTCAGATTAAACGAAGTCCCCAGCTATTGAAGCAGATCAGTGAGGAGGGCAAAAAAAGAGATGTGCCTATCTCTTTAAATCTTGCTCTACATCGCAGGCTACCTTATATGTATAGGGGAAATTAGAAATTGTTTAATTGCTATGAGTTTTAATAGACAGTTTTATTTCAGTAGAAAAGACAATAAATGTTTTGGGTGGGGTGTTACAGTTTGTGACTCAGTTAATCATACTTAGGAAAAACCTGTCTGCTTGGATCACAAGTTCAAAGCCCAGACTCCACCATTCACACTGGCAGCAGCTTTATCTGGGTTACAGACTAGGTGCCTAAGGAGAACCAATCACCTTATGCTGGCTTTGACAATCTGAACTGATGAGATGAGAAACAGCATGTCCCTTTTGAGCCCATGTATATTTTCAACTGAAGGAGCCCTGGTGGTGCAGTGGTTAAGCTCTCGGCAGCTAGCCAGATATCAATGGTTCAAGCCCACCAGCTGCTCCACAGAATAAAGATGTGGCAGTCTGCTTCCATAAAGATTACAACCTTGGAAACTCTATGGGGCAGTTCTACTCTGGTCTAAAGAGTCGCTATGAGTTAGAATTGACTCGACAGCAATGGGTTTTTTATTTTCAACCTAGGCCATCTCAAGCCAGATCTGAGCATTTGTATACATTAGTTCATCACAAATTCTGGCTGAGACAACACTGGTTTAACTCTGCAGACCAGAGTGTACATCCCAGTTGTGTTTCAATAACTATCCCTGTAAGAACCTTGGAAAGTTTAGTAAAAGCAGTTGAAGATCTATGTATTTGAGATTAAGGTAATTATTTCTGAAGAGGTTTTCACAAGACTTTGGTTGGTCTTTCATTACATATTTTATTAACTACAACCTAAATACCCCTCAAAATTGATTTGATTTGGAAAAAAAAGAACGTAAGACATAAACGCCATTTGTAAGCAGGGATGGGTTACCCAATAAACAAGGTATGCTACACATGGGCTTACTTGTGCTTACTTACTAATCTGTAGTGCACAATTTCACCTGATTTTCACCAGATGTGGGGAAACCTATGTGAAATTGTACACTACAGAATTAGTAAGTAAACACAAGTAAGCACACGCATACGTTGCTTAATGTAAGCCCGTGTGTACCTTGCCTTACTGGTAAATTTGCACCTGTTTGTAAGTGTAACTTCAGTAAAGCGAGCAGCCCTAAACTCTCAGACATGTTTGACATGATTCTCTGTGTCCCAGCAGGCCTGAAACCACCGTCTCAAACTGAAGAGCTCTCAGTTCCCCAAATAATCTGCAGCAAAGTCTCCCTTCATTACTGATGAAGTTCTAAGTGTTCCTGAACTCTAGCTGCAGGGACCTGCCCATTAGTCAAGAAGTAGTCACTCAGGACTGACTGTGTCTGCTCACAGTGGAGAAGGATGGTAGCAGCACAGCCACCCACACCAACAATCCTTTCAGTAGGTCATGGTGGGTTTCATGGGAGTGTGCATGTGTGAGGAAGAAAGGTCTTGCTTCACCTCTCTTCTTTCCTGCTTACAAAATTCTTCTAGTAGTAACCCACTGACAGCACAACTTTCTCCACTCCTCGGAACAACTACTCCTCAATTACTGCTGATAATAGCTACCCTTTATTGTGTGGTTTCCATGTGGCAGGCACTGTGCTAAGGGGCTTCTATGCCTTATTTCATTCAGTCCCTATAAGAACCTCACGAGAAAATGGGTACCATTTTTCAGATGAGGAAACAGAGGTTTTGAGAGGTTAAGTAACATGCCAAAGAGCAAGTAGAGCTGGTATTGAAACCTACACTCTCTGAGCAGACATTTGTTTCCTTCCTATTTGTTTTGTATAAATAAATTTGAGTTGGGTTTCTGTCACTTTCCACCAAAAGGCTGCTAGCCAATACAGAAGATCAGTGTGATAGTGATGATCAGCTATAGGCAAACATGAAACCACCAAGCCACAAGAAGGGCAGGCAGCTGGCTTTCAGAAATTTCTGGAGCCAGAGGTTCACACACTTCAGGCCTCCACCCCTAGGTTCTGTTTCCCTATGTGCGTGTGTTGGTTCTTGCATCAGAATGGTTGGTGACATGTTGGACTAGAGTGATTATATCTGAGTGGCGAGATTACAGGTTATTTTTAATTTAACATTTTGCCTTTCTGTATTTTTTTCACTTTTTGTGCAGTGAATATTTATTTCTTGAGTAATTTTTAAAAAGGAATGTAGAAAACAAATAAAATCAAAACAAACCACAGAGAGCTAACTGTGCATCACCACTTAACTGCTAGCAACCCCAGAAAACACTCCACATCTGGAGCAGATGGACTCCAGGATGCCATGGGAGTGGACTAAATGTGGTTGAGTAATATGCTGAGATACCAATGTTTTTTCTTTCTCTAATTTTCTCTTTCCTTTCTCCTTGACCTCAATTTAAGGAGTAACCTGCTGTATCTCAGGGAGCTATGTGGTAGGATAGAAAGCAGAAGTAACATAAAAATACTTTCTTTTCTGGGTTTTATTTCCAAAAGCTTAAGTACCAGAGAAGGGAGAAAAATTGTGGCTAGAGAAAGAATATGTAGAAGAAGTATAAACAGAAAAAGATTTCCTCAAGACTAGAAAAAGTCTCCCCAGGGAGAGGAGGAGGTTGCTGATAGTCTCAGAGTACTGGCACCAAAGATTAAGCTCTTTTGCTAACTCTACACTAAATAATTGTCTTAAAAGTTTTAAAACAACTTTATAGAAATTCATATATTGAAGAATGTAAAGGTACACAGGAAAGTATTGGCATAAGGAATTATTTGAGCATCAACAACAAAAACACCTAAACAGGTACCCCCACCAAAAAGTTTTAGGAAGCTCTAAAAAGAAGAAGAAGCCATCAGAATCAAGTGTCTGGAGTTATTTCCAGACACACTTTTAACTTTACAGCTCACTGAAGACAGAGATTAAGCAAGAAGTGAAGTCTTGTGAAGATATTTTTGGTATCTGCTTTGTTAAAAACTTAAGGGAATTGCACATTCATGTTTTATCTGCGTAAGTGCCTCTGTCCTGGTTTCTGCTTCTCAGCTTCTGAATGTCACTGTGATGGTTAATGTTATGTGTCAGCTTGATTCTTATTGGTTTGGCAAACATTGGACTGATTGCTCTTCCATCAGTACTATAATGTAATCACATCCATGAAGGGATCTGATGTGATCAGCCAATCACTTGTAAGGGGCGTTTCCTCGGGGGTGTGGCCTGCATCCAATATATATACAGATGTTCTGGAAAAGCTCATTGGCTTTTGCTCT
The DNA here is from genome assembly GCF_000243295.1 of Trichechus manatus latirostris. Classification (NCBI taxonomy): domain Eukaryota; kingdom Metazoa; phylum Chordata; class Mammalia; order Sirenia; family Trichechidae; genus Trichechus; species Trichechus manatus. The sequence goes on from NW_004443940.1 coordinate 7,750,454, forward strand.
CAATCCTGTATACAATTCATCATCATCTGACCTTTGGTTCTTGGGACATGAGCCAGAAGGCATTGCCTAACCTGCAGATTCGGGGATTCAACAGTTCCTGCTGGTTCTTGGGACATGAACCAGCAGGCATTGCCTAACCTGCAGATTCGGGGATTCAACAGCTCCTGCAGCCTGGTGAATCAGCAGCCTGCTGTCTGACCTGCCAGTTTGGAGATTTGCCAGCTCCCACAGCCTTGTGAGCCAGCAGCCTACCATCTGACATGCCGAATTTGGGTTCATCAGCCCCTACAACCACGTGAGTCAGGGGAAGCCTCCAGCCTAATACCTCACCTACAGATTCGGGACTTGCCAGCCTCCACAATTGTGTGAGCCATTTCCTTCAGATAAATCTTCAGAGAGATTGAGACCTGGGGGCCCAGTGTTCAAGAGCACAGCTGCTGAGGCTGGGCCAAGAAGGTGGAGTAGTCAGACACTTCCGGTGGACCCTCTTACAACAAAGACCCGAAAAAACAAATGAATCAATTATATATGACAATCTAGGAGCCCTGAACATCAAAGGCAAAGTTAAGGAACTCAGCTGAGTGGCAGGGGGAGGGAGAGACAGTTCAGAAGCAGCGAGGAGTTACCAGACCTGATCTAGTGAGAGCCTGAACCCTTCAGGCCCGATCAGCTCGTGGGTAAGCAGCAAGACAGGCAAGCAGTGGTGCTCGGGAGACGTATTCCACACCAGGAGAGACCCAGCAGCAGAGAGTGTACTCAGCCACCCAGAACCAAGAAAGGCAGCCTTCAATTGGTGAAAGATGAGTACTTGCATCCTGCCTACTCGTGGATCAAAAACACCCCCCAAGGGAAAAACCTCTCTCCCATTTACCTCCCTGCTCCCTGCTCTGCACTGAGTCCCAGACAGGCTTCAGCAATTGCTGAGTCCCCTGGGCCGAAAGTAGGATCTGTCACTCGCCCTAAGCCTTTCTCCCAGCCTTGGAGAATGAGCAAATTAACAAATGGGAAAACATCAACCGCCAGCTCCCCTAAGCCAGGAACTCAGGGTAGGCACAGCTCCTTTGCCTAGGCACAGGCATAAGGGATCCACGGACTTTGAGTGCCTTTCCCCCTGCATAGACTTGTTTTAGCCCATTTCAACAGCATAAGCCCTTATTACTGCAGTACAACAGGGTATATACCTGAAGTCTAACTTCAACTGTTTCAGCTGTGAAATGGCAGGTTCATGACATTTGACCCTGTTCTGCCGATTAAACCGTGTCTTCACCTACGCACATCGGGGGCCTGAGGACTGGTAGCTCCACCCATGCCACCTAGCCACCTGCGATAGGGGCGCATGAATAAGAGGTGACCCCCAGTCCTTACAGTCAACAGCATTAGGTGCTCATAGTCCAGCTGCAAAACCCACCCACCTATGCACTGTAAGGAACAGGGACACATCTTCCTGCTGGACACTCAGGGGCAACAGTCAGCCCCCTGTCTTTCTCAGAGTGTGTCCCACTGCTGCAGCCAGATGCCTGTGCCTACACCAATCACCCATGCCTGTCTAGGACTGTAAGTGAGAACCTACACCACACACTTGGTGGCTATCTACCTGGGCACCTGAGCTGAATCCAAACAGGAGGAGTGGGCAGACTCCTGAGCTCACATACATAGTAACAGATCTAACCACCTGGTGATGGGACATTAGAGCTTCAAAGGTGCCAATAATCAAACTAGCTCATACAAGCAGCCTATTTGGGCATATCAAAACAAAACAAGAAGCTAGGACACAGTAAGCAAACATAAAATAAGTAAATATAATAACTTATTGATAGCTCGGAGACAACAGTCAATATCAAATCACATAAAGAGGCAATCCATGATGGCTTCAGCAAGCTCCCAAAATAAAGAATCTAGAAATTTTCCAGAGGAAGAAAATTTCTTGGAATTACCAGAGGCAGAATACAAAAGATTAATATACAGAACTCTTCAAGAAATTAGGAGGGAAATTAATCAAAATGCAGAACACACAATAGAGGAAATTAAAAAGATTAGAGAAGAGCATAACAACAAATTTAACAGGCTGCAAGAATCCATAGAGAGACAGCAATCAGAAATCCAGAAGATTAACAGTAAAATTTCAGAATTAGACGACTCAATAGAAAGTCACAGGAGAGGAATTGAGGCAATGGAAGTCAGAATTAGTGAGATAGAAGATAAAGCACTTGACACCAACTTATTTGAGGAAAAATCAGATAAGAGGATAAAAAAATGAAGAAACCCTAAGAATTATGTGGGACTCTATCAAGAGGAATAACCTATGAGTGATTGGAGTACCAGAACAGGGGGGGATAACAGAAAATACAGAGAGAATTGTTGAAGATTTGTTGGCAGAAAACTTCCCTGATATCATGAAAGATGGCAAGATATCTATCCAAGATGCTCATCGAACCCCACATAAGGTAGATCCCAAAAGAAAGTCACCAACACATATTATAATCAAACTTGCCAACACCAAAAATAAAGAGAAAATTTTAACAGCAGCTAGGGGTAAACAAAAAGTCATCTACAAAAGAGAGTCAATAAGAATAAGCTCAGACTACTCAGCAGAAACCATGCAGACAAGAAAGCAATGGGATGACATATATAAAGCCTTGAAGGAAAAAAAAAAAAACTGCCAGCCAAGAATTATATATCCAGCAAAACTGTCTCTCAAATATGATGGCGAAATTAGGGCATTTCCAGATAAACAGAAGTTTAGGGAATTTGCAAAAACCAATACTAATTACCAAAGACAAGGTGGGGATGGTTACCATAATGGACAGCAGAGTCAAAACAGTAATCAGAACAGTCTAACTCATATGGACTTATGACGTTGACTACTTAGCCAGGGTGTCCCAAGGAGTGAAATAGATGGGAAATCTACTAAATATTTACTTGATCTGTTCAAGCAGAAGTATTCTAGGTCAATGAACAGCAGTCTAACCCTAACTGACAAAGTAGAAAGTCACGGCCCCTCAATCAATTCCCAGAATTGAGCCAGTTTACAGACCCACAACCCCTTGAATGAAGGGGAGGCCAGGTCCCCTTGAGGAAGGACTCCACTACATTGGCAAAAATTTATTCTGTTACTCTTTCCCCCAGCCTTCCCCAAAGGGATCTACGGCCTTTTACGAGAGTGACTGTTCATTGAGGAAAGGAAAATAATCAGACTTTTTGGGGATTTCTATACACTATCTCTGAGCTAAAACTAATTCCAGTAGACCCAAAACATCACTGTGGCCCACTAGTGCAGGGTCGTATGGAGGTCAGGTTATTAATGGAATCTTAGTTCAGGTCCATCTAACGGTGGGTCCCAAACACATCCTGTAGTGATTTCCCCAATTCCAGAATGCGTAATCACAATAGACATACTCAGCAACTGGTAGAACCCCCACATTGGATCCCTGACATGTGGAGTAATGGCTATTATGGTAGGAAAAGCCAAGTGGAAGCCACTAGAACTGCCTCTACCTAGAAAAATAGTAAACTAAAGCAATACCACATTCCTGGAGGGATTGCAGAGATTACTGCCACCATCAAGGACTTAAAGGATGCAGAAGTGGTGATTCGCACCACATCCCCATTCAACTGGCCTATTTGGCCCATGCAAAAAACAGACGGATCTTGGAAAATGACATTGTATTATCGAAAACTTAACCAGGTGGTGACTCCAATTGCAGCTGCTGTTCCAGATGTGGTTTCACTGTTTGAGCAAATTAATACATCTCCTAATACCTGGTATGTAGCTATTGATACAGCCAATTCCTTTTTCTCAATTCTAGTTTCCAAGGACCACTACAAGTAGTTTGCTTTCAGCTGGCAAGGCCAACAATACACCTTCACTATCCTACCTCAAGGGTATATCAATTCTTCAGTCATAAGGTCATAATTTAGCCCACAGAGACATTGATTGCCTTTCCCTTCCACAAGATGTCACACTGATCCATTACATTGATGACAATATGTTGAATTGGACCTAGTAAGGAAGAAGTATCAATGACTCTAGACTTATTGGTAAGACATTTGTGTGCTAGAGGGTGGGAAATTAATCCTACAAAAATTCAGATACCTTCTACCTCAGTGAAATTCTTAGGAGTCCAGTGGTGTGGTGCATATCGAGATATTCCTTCTAAAGTAAAGGATAAGTTGTTACATCTGGTTCCCTCCTAAAACGAAAAGGGAGGCACAATGCCTGGTGGGCCTCTTTGGATTTTGGAGGCAACATATCCCTCATGTGGGTGTGTTACTGCAGCCTGTTTATCAAGTCACTCAAAAAGCTGTTAGTTTTGAGTGGGGCTCAGAACAAGAGAAGGCTCTGCAATAGGTTCAGGAGGCTATGCAAGTCACTCTGCCACTTGGGCCATATGATCTGGCTAATCCTATGGTTCTTGAAGTGTCTGTGGCAGACAGAGATGCTATCTGCAGTCTTTGGCAAGCCCCTACTGCTGATTCACAGTGCAGACCCTTAGGATTTTGGAGCAAAACTCTGCCATCCTCTGCATATAACTACTCTCTTTTTGAGAAACAGCTCTTGGCTTGTTACTGGGCCTTAGTAGAAAGTGAATGCTTAACCATGGGCCACCAAGTCACTATGCAACCTGAGCTACCCATCATTAACTGGGTGTTGTCTGACCCACTGAGTCATAAAGTTGGATGTGCAGCACAGCAGCACTCCATTATTAAATGGAAGTTGTATACACAACATTGGGCTCGAGCAGGACCTGAAGGCACAAGTAAGTTACATGAGGAAGTGGCTCAAATGCCCATGGCCCCCACTCCTGTCACATTACCTTCCTTCTCCCAGTCTGCACCTATGGCCTCATGGGGAGTTCCTTACAATCAGTTGACTGAGAAATAGAAAACTTGTGCCTGGTTTACAGATGTTTCTGCACGATCTGCATGCACCACTCAGAAGTAGACAGTGACAGTACTGCAGCCCCTTCCTGGGACCTCCCTGAAAGACACTGGTGAAGGGAAATCCTTTCAGTGGGCAGAACTTTGAGCACTGCACCTGGTTGTTCACTTTGATTGGAAGGAGAAATGGCCAGATGTGCAACTGTATACTGATTCATGGACTGTGTCAATGGTTTGGTTGGATGGTCAGTGACTTGGAAGGAACATGATTGGAAAACTGGTGACAAGGAAGTATGGGGAAGAGGCATGTGGATAGACCTCTCTGAATGGTCCAAAGAAGTGAAGTATTCGAGGAGGATTTTAACAATCAAGTGAATAGGATGACGCATTCAGTGGATACCAGTCAACCTGTTTTCCCAGCCACTCCTGTCATTGTCCAATGGGCTTATGAACAAAGTGGCCATGGTGGCAGGGATGGTTTCACTCACAAGACTGACTTGGCTACAGCCACTGCTGAGTGCCTAATCTGCCAGCAGCAGAGACCAACACCGAGTCCTTGATATGGCACCATTACGAGGGATGATCAGCCACCAACCTGGTGGCGGGTTGATTATATTGGACCACTTCCATCATGGGAAGTGAAGCATTTTGTTCTTACTGTAATAGACATTTACTCTGGATATGAATTTGCCTTCTCTGCACACAACACTTCTGCCTAAACTACGATCCATGAACTTACAGAACCCTTATCCACTGTAATGATATCCCGCAGAGTAACACCTCGGATCAAGGGACTCATTTCACAGCAAATGAAGTGCAGCAATGGTTCCATGCTCATGGAATTCACTGGTCTTACCATGTTCCCCATCATCCTGAAGCAGCTGGCTTGATAGAATGATGGAATGGCCTTCTAAAGACACAATTATAGCACCAGCTAGGTGGCAATACTTTATAGGGTTGGAGCAATGTTCTCCAGGAGGCTGTATATGCTTTTACTGGTGTCCAATATATGGTGCTGTTTCTCCCATAGCCAAGATTTACTGGTCCAGGAATCAAGGGCGGAAATGAGAGTGACACCATTCACTTTTCCCTGAGTGACCCACTTGCAAAATTTTTCTTCATGTCCCCACAACCTTATGCTCTGCAGATCTAGAAGTCTTAGTTCCAAAGACATGAATGCTCCCACCTGGAGACTTAACAATGATTCCATTGAACTGGAAATTAAGAATGCTACCTGGCCACTTTGGGCTCCTATGCCTCTGAATCGACAGGCAAAGAAGGGAGTTACCATACTGGCTGATGTGATTCATCCTGTTACCAATGGGAAATCACATTTATATTACATAATGGAGATAAAGGAGAGTATATTTGGAATACAGGAGATCCCTTAAGTGTCTCTTAGTACTACCATGCCCTGTGACTAAAGTCAGTGAAAAACTGCAGCAATCAATTCCGACATGACTTCTAATGGCCCAGACCCTTCAGGAATGAAGGTTTAGGTCACCCCACCAGGCAAAGAACCATGACCAGCTGAGGGGCTTGCTAAGGGCAAAGAGAATACGGAACAGGTCGTGAAAGAAGATAATTCTAAATATCAGATACGACCATGCAACCAGTTGCTGAAATGAAGACTAATTTCTTCCTTGTTTCACTATACGTGTATGTGTGTGTGTGTGTGTACAGCAAATTTTTTGTTTTCTTCCCTCCCTTATCCTATTCTAAAATATAAATTGATCTAGTGGATTTTAGTTTGTACATATGTTAATTGTGTCATGTTAGGCGCAAGTATGACTTTATAATTGTCTTTATTTAGAGATTATGTACAGTTTAAGGAGATGTGCACAAGTGTCAAGTTGATCTATGAACTGTACAGGTGTCTTCTGTGATCTATGAACTGTCACAAGGCAGAGCTCTCTGTCTAGTAACACAGACAGGAAGATAGGGGAGGGCAAGGAGGGAGAGGTGGCAGTGAGATGGAGTGGTGGAGAACTTCAAAAAAGAAGTGGTACTTGAGGAGAAACAGAGCAGGCTTGTCCCCCATGAAGATCTATACTGGGGTAGAATTGTCAAAGCACACTTGGGGCCAGGTAACTGCCCCTATGGGTCAGTTCTACTCTGTCCTATAGAGTCCCTATGAGTCGGAATTGACTCAACAGCAACAGGTAAGTAGACAGAAGGTTCTAGAAGACTATGAAGTTAGAAAGTAAATGAGCCAAATTGTGGAGAATTTTGAGTCTCTTCTGTAAATGAGTGGACCCAATAATTAAAATTACCTGTTGTTGTTGTTAAGTTTAAAAACTTCCAGGGACCCCAGTGCAGACTTTGTAAGTCAGAATATCAGAGAGTAGAGCCCAGGAATCTATATTTTTTAAAACTTCCCACATACTTCCAATGAACAGGTAAGTTTTGGAAGCACTTCCTTGGGCAATGGGCAATTATGGATGGTTTATAATAAGGAAACATAATAAAAGTGGGAATTTTAGAAAGATGAGTTCAGTAGCTATATGGAAATGTTGAAGGACAGGAGACAAGGGTACAAGAAAGGCAGTCTCACTACCTTAGGCAGAAGATGATGAGAACCTGCAGGAGGGAAGTGGCTACAGAGAGAGAACGAAGAAACTGCCAATCCTTCATTTTGGTAAAATACTTCCCTGGATTCAAGTTACCTCTTCTTCACTTTCTCATGAGGAAATATTGTCCCAAAGCCACTCTCTTGGGAGGAGCAGAAGCAGTGGTTTCAAAGTGAGGCATATGCTTCCAAGACTGTAGGATGCTCTTCTACGCGAGGAGTGAGTGGGATGTGGTTTTTCTGGGTCATTGGCCAGTTTGTTCCCAGAACCTACCTGAACCACTCTAGTGATTGGCCGTTGCTAGAAAGATAAGATGTTATCTTCTGTGGGAATCAAAGCCCATTTTCCTGAAGAAGTGTCTGTGCCAAGAATCAAACTGTGTATAAAGCCCCAGAGGAGAAGGCAGACTCCTTTCTGCGGTGCCATTAACATTCAGCTGGTGAGTCATCCAGATAAGGAGAAGCTGCAAGAGGTGGAACAACCTACAAAAAAAGTAAATCCTGGCTCTGTCATTTTACGGCCTGGCCTGTGCTGAAATAAATCTCCTTGGCTAAACAAAGCGTTTCCAAGAAGTCCATATATCAGGACCATTGGCATGATGGCTGATGTAACCTCATGGACCCAAGGACAGGAAAATCTACCACAAAGCTCATTCTTGGACTCCCTCAATTTCCTGCTCAACCTGAACCCATAGTTAGCCATTCAGTGCTGCCTTTGATAACATCCTCGGTCCCTGTTATGGACTGAATTGTGTGCCCCCAAAGTTATGTGAAGTCCCAACCCTTGTACCTGTAAATAGGACCTTTTATTGTGTTAATGAGATCATGGTGGAGTAGGGTGGGTACTAAACCTAATCACTTCTGAGTGGTGTCCTATAAAAAGAGCAGAATAAACACAGACACACAAGGGGGAAGACAGACACCAAGTGAAGATATATCTTCAAGCAGCCAAGAAACGCCAGGGCAACAGAAACTGAAAGAGACAACGATCTTCCCCTAAAGCCCACAGAGAGAGAGAAAGACAGACCCTAGACCTGCTGGTGCCCTGAATTCAGACTCCTAGCCTCCAAAACTGTGAGATAATAAATTTCTGTTCTTTAACACTGCCCACTTTGTGGCATTTTGTTATGGCAGCCCTAGAGAACTAAGACAGCCCCTTTGGTCCATTTATCTGCCACTAAGACAATCAAGAAATTGTGAGCCTTAAATATTTGGTAATACTAAGTAATTATTGTTAATATTTTATGTTTTTAAAATTTTTATTTTAGAGGTGCATATTGAACTATTCATAGATGAAATGACATAATGTCTGCTTCAAAATATAGAACAGAGTAAGTGAGGGTATACATGAAACAAGATTGGCCATTAATTGTTGAAGCTGAGTGATGGGTAAATTGGGTTCATTGAACTATTTTCTCTATTTTTTGTATGTTTTGAAATTTTCCATAATAATTTTTTTTTAAGTATCACCTATCCAACATCCAAAAAGTCATTGAAAATAAATTTAGGTTTTTGTTTCAGTTTTTCAAATAAATAACACAAGGGATCACATTGTATGAGACATGGCAAACATCAGTGCAAAAATCTAAAGATCTCTTCATCTATCAGTCTCCTCCAGGTCTCACTAACCCAGGCATCTGCTGCCCACAGTATCTCCCTTCTCTGACTTGCTCCCAAAGTCTGTCCCACCCAGGCTTTTCTGCCTTCTTCACCACCCTTTGACTCTTGCCCCTTCCTGCCCTCTTCCTGATCTTCCCTGATCCTTCTTGCAAGTAGCTCCAAACCCTTTCTAATATCAATCAATCCAGCCTTTGGAATCTCCTTCCAATGCTACAGCTGTGCCCATAACCCAGCTAGTTCAACAAAAGCACAATAGCAAGAACAAGACTTTGCACTGTGAATAAATCCTGTTAGCACTATTTAAAAAAAAAAAAAAGCATAATAGCCTGGCAGGGAAATATCCCAGCATATGTTAATATTTTATTCATGTTAAAAAGGTATGCATACTAAATAAATTTGGGATCATGCTGTATAAATATACTTTGTATCCTCTCTCACGCTCTTATTTTATTTATTTACTAACATTATACTACAAGCACTTTGCCAAATCCTTAAGTGTTCTTCAAAAACCTGCTTTTACTGTCCACAGAATATTCCATCATATACATGGGCTGTAATGTATTTATCTCATCTCCTGTGTTAGATCTAGTGACCCCTTAGTTACCAAAGCAATTCAGTCCTCTTCTTCCTTGACTTTCTGCACTACTTGATGCTGTTGGCCATCCTTTTGCCTTGAAAACTCCTTCATCGGCATTTGTGATACTCTCCTGATCTCCCTCCTCTCTGACTTTCTTTGGACTTCTATGACCTCTCTTCCTCCTGATCCCTGAATAAAGTTTGTCCCCAAGGTTCCATATAGGTCTGCTCTTTCCCTCTTTTCACTCTCTCTCTCCCCCTGGGTGGGCTTTTTGTCTCTTGGCCTCACTGCAAAGGATTCTCCAATCTACACTTTCAGCCCTGAACTCTTTCCAGTGTTCTAGACCTGCATCTCCCTTGTCTGTGGTACATGGTCACCAAAATGTAGTCAAGAACAGTCCCGCCAACACTACTGACCAACCAAGTGAGCCATCTTTAACCAGTCCTGCCTGCCTCCTTATACCTGACTTTGGTACTGTTATCTTCTCAGCTAGATGCCTTGGAGTCACCATCAACACTTTCCTTTATCCTCCACTTCACCAAGTCACCAGACTCTATAGAATCTACTCCTGAAATGTCTCTGACAAAATTTCTTACTTTCCATTGTCACTGCTCCATTCAGACTTTGAATTTTCATCTCCCACTTGCACTTACCTCCTACTTGGCCTTCTGTCCTCTGTCTCTGTTCTCTCCAATCCATCTTACCTCCTGCTGCCATAATAATCTTCCTAAAGCTTGATTTTACTTGGGTAACTTACCTGTTCAGTAATCTTCAGTGATTCCCCATTACTGACCAGATTTAATTCCAACATTTAATGCCTATTTTAATACAGCCCCAAACAACTTTTCCGATCTTATTTCTCATTTCTTCACATACATATATTGGAGAGGGAATAGTATGGCTCCAGAGTCAGATCCCAACTTAGTATTGCTATGGCTTTAAGTAAATTATCTAAGTTCTCTGAACCTCAGCTTCTCCACCCATAAAATGGAAGTAGTAGCTGAGCCTAACTCATAGAGTTGTTATGAGGATACAATGAGATAAAGTAAATAAAGCATAATAGCTGGCCTATAGTTCAAAGACAATAGCCTTCAGCAGGGATTACATCTCAAGAAAAAGACAACAAAAATCCTCACAACTGGATCAATAAGCAATATCATGATAAACAGAGAAAAGATTGAAGTTGTCAAGGATTTCATTTTACTTGGATCCACAATCAACACCCATGGAAGCAGCAGTCAACAAATCAAAAGATGATTTCATTGGGCAAATCTGCTGCAAAAGACCTCCTTAAAGTGTTATAAAGCAAAGATGTCACCTTGAAGACTAAGGTGCGCCTGACCCAAGCTATGGTGTTTTCAATCACCTCATATGCATGCCAAAGCTAAATGATGAATAAGGAGACTGAAGAAGAATTGATGCCTTTGAATTGTGGTGTTGACAAAGGATATTGAATATGCCATGGACTGCCAAAAGAACGAACAAATCTGTCTTGGAAGAACTACAACCAGAATGCTCCTTAGAAGCAAGGATGGCAAGACTATGTCTCACATTCTTCGGACATGTTATCAAGAGGGATCAGTCCCTGGTAAAGTAGAGGGTCAGCAAAAGAGAAGAATACCCTTCACGAGATGGACTGACACAGTGACTGCAACAATGGGCTCAAGCATAACAAAAATTGTGAGGATGGTGCAGGACCGGGCAGTGTTTATTTCTGTTGTACATAGGGTCTTTATGAGTCAGAACTGACTCGATGGCATGTAACAACAAGTATATTCTTAATAAATGTTAGCTATTGTTAAGTTTTATTCTACATCACTGCAGTCAAACTAAATTACGTGGCTTCTCCATACAAGTTTTAGCATCTCCCACTCCCCTATTTTTGCTCATACTATTCCCTCTGTCTGTAGGTTTTGCCTTCCTCGTCTCTGCCTTCTGAAATCCCTCCTATACTTTAAGGACCTATTTTTCCCCGACCACTAGCCATGAGTGGGCTCTCCTCACTCCTCTGAACTTTGGGGCTTTTTGCTTCTAACATTACTGAGGCATTTACGCTGCCTCCTGGTGAGTTGTGTGAAGGCTTTATCTCCCTATAAATAAGAGTAGAAGTTCCTGGAGTCTCTGGGTGGTACCACGGATAATGAGCTGCCTGCTAACTGAAAGGCTGAAGGTTCAAATCCACCCAGAAATGTCTTGGAAGAAAGGCTTGGTGACCAACTTCCAAAAAATCAGCCTTTGAAACCCTATAGAGCACAGTTCTACTCTGACATACATGCGATCACGATGAGTTGGAGTCAACTCAACAGCAACTGGTGGTAATGTCTTCTTCATCTTTTTATCCCCTGCACAGCCTAGCACAGAGTTGACACTTGGGAAACTTCCATTAAAAGATTGAATGGATGACATTCCTGTTGCTCATCAATAAAGTTTCATCCTGATCAATTAAACATATTTATTAAGCATCTTCCAGATGCCTAGGATTAGAGAATATGATCCTTGCCCTCTGGATGCTAACAGCCTATTTCAGAAGATGATACTTTCAGAAAGGAAACCAAGAACAAGTCAGGCAATATTTAACAATGTGTCAAATCAACTATAATCAAATTTCACAATATATAATACAGACAGACAGCTTCCTGGGGAGTCAAGCTAAGGAGGAGTTTGTAGGATCTGGAGGTGGGGGGAGGCAGAGGCAGAAATCATCACTGGAAGGTTGAAATCCCTGAAAGAGTAGAATTCAGGTAGGGAAAGTAGAGGGAGGAGTAAATTTACAGCATAGTAATTGTACTTGTTTTCAAGGGGGAAGGGGCATAAATTAGTAGGGGTGTGCACCTACAAAGTTAATGATTCTTTGTGCTGAAGTACCAGTCGATGACAATGGATGTCAACTACACTGTTCAAATGTGGTAATTATCATAATTATGAACACCAGGGATTCATACTGATCTGTCAGAAGACCAAGTGAGCAAGGGGTGTCTCCCAAACCTGCAGCTGAATAAAAGCAACTACAATTCCTAGAGAATCAGCTTTGATTAAAGAAGTTTCTGGGGTTTATTTTTTTCTTTTGGGCTCCAAGCTGCTATGCAGATTAATAAAATTACATCTCCACACTTCACTGAAAAGAGAAGTGTTTGTCAGGAAGTTGGACTTCGTCTCAGCTATATAAGGCCTTAAGCATGAGTCAGTTATGATTTATGATATGTAATTTAAGGAACCCTAGAAAGAAACCTACTTCTCAAAAAGATCCCCAGATGCCTGAAACCACACCATTAAATGCAGTTTTGTCCAGTTCCCTTCATACACATGTAAGTATTCCTGAGGAAAGCCACATTAAGTCTCTAATCTTTTTGTTTGGATGTGATTAGCATCAGTTTGAGGAGAGAAAGCATAGAAAGAGAAAGAGAGGGCAGGGCCCTGCACAGGGAAAGTGGGGGACAAAATAACCAACACCTTGTCTGGTCTAAAGAAAAAAGACTTTAGACTGCAAACCCAGGACCCAGTCTTTTGCTTTCTGCGGGGGCCAGCAGTAACAGTGGCGTCCGCCTGGTGGCTGCGGCAGGCAGTCCTCCCTTGGACGTGCAGGGCAGCATACCTTTGCCTGTCCCTAGGTGGCAGTGCACATGGAGGGCAGCTGCCCGTGCTCAGATCCTCAGTGGCGGTAGATGCAGTTATGCAAGATCTTATGAAACGTGCAGGGTGCTCTTCCCGGGCACCTCACCGCAGCTGGGCCCTGGGGCTGGCTCTATGGCCATGAAGGGGCTGATAACCACGTGGGGAATTCTGTAGGAAGGTGCTATGGGGTTGCACAAATAAGCCCTGCTTACCTTGCTTACTGGGTAATCTGTCCTTGTCAGGGATTGCAAATTTGAAAAAAGGCTTTGATTCTGCAGGAAGGTAATGTGGGATTGGGAGAGAGACAGATGCCAGCCATATCTAGAAGCAGAATCTTTGATGTGGTGAAAAAATGTGAAATTATTCATTGCAGATGATCTGGTGAGCAAGGTTAAGCGCCATGCTTAACTTGCCTATTGGATAATTTGCTCCTGTATCTAACCCTGTTCTCATCTTCCTTCTCTGAGTTACTCTCTCATAGAGTCAAGGCACTGAACGCCCTCACTGAACAGCAATCAGCACTTGCGCTGCCACCTGCAGGTGAAAGGGGAAATTACAGACTTGTAGTTGGGTGACTCATTTCAGAACTGGGTAGAGCGTCTGCCAGGGACACCTGGACATCTGGACATATTCCAGAGTACTGGAATAACTGAAGTTTAGATTTATTAACTCCAAAGAGCACAATAACTAAAAAAAGACTTGATATAGGCTCCACATCCTCTGGAAATGTCAGTTTGTTTTGTTTTTCCATTATGCAGATTTAGAAGGGAATTAATTATATCTACTTGCATAAATGCAATTCAATGCTGTAGAACAGCTGTTCACCACCAAAGCATGTAATTGATCCACATCAGTCAGAGCTGGTGTGTTACCGGCGCCACCTCCATGATGTCGCTGTGATTTCTGTCTGATCTGCTTCGTCCTGCCTGTATTGCTTAGAACAGGCCATGTGACATCACCCATGGAACAGTCAGAGCCCAGTGGGTCACCCCATCACCCTGAACTCTAAGCCTCAGCAACTCTTACTTCAGGCATTCTAATGACATGATTTTGAAAATGATTTTTTTTAAACAATTGTAAAACAATTCTTTAGAGTGATGGTTAAGAACACAGACCTTGAGGTCAGGCTGCCTGGGTTTGAACCCTGACTCCAAATTATTAACTTTGTAGCCTTGAGAAAGTTACTTATTCTCTCTGTACTACTTAAAAATAAAAACAATTTCAAGAACTGTTGCCATGGAGTCAGTTCCAACTCATGGCAACCCCATGTGTATCAGAGTAGAACCGTGCACCACAGGATTTTCAGTGCTATTAAAAATGGCACCAACCGTAAAAATGGCATGGCAGCAGGGTCAGACCTCCTCATTTAACTTCACAAAAGGAAGGAGAGAAAATCACTATCAGCATCAACATCCCAAGGCTGATTGCTGTGAAGTGGAGGTCAAACATACCTCCACCCTCCAAATTTTTTACCAGTTCCTACATCAGCCATCCCTCCCACAGCACTCTCTACTTTTCTGCTGGGTTCGATAATTCATTGTAATGGCCACACAGAACTCACAGACAATACTCACGATTATAGGGTTTATTAGGGAAGTACTAGGTTAAAATCCAGGATCAGGAACAACTCAGGATACAGTTCTTTGGTCAGGACAGTTTCTTGGCTGGGCTCACAGGCAAGCCTCTCCCTGGCCCTCGGCCCCTCAGCCCCTTGGGCATCTTGGGCCAGCTTGGCCTCTGCCCTGCTCGGGCAAGTGTTACAAAGCTCTTTAGCTCCACTAGTAAATGCCTGGAGGTACACTACTCTGCCAGTAAGCCTTGGCCCAAAGGCCCTCAGCTCTCTCACTCTGTGGGCAGAGAAGCCCACTGCACCATCTCTTGCTGGTTTCCTGGTTCTGCTGATGGTGGCTCTCTGCCATGTTTGTTGCCTGCTTTTCACTGTCTTGCACTGTCTCTGGCTCTTCTTTCTTGGTGGTAGTGAGGTCCCCTCTTTCTGCCTCTGAATGGCTCATTTTAAGCCGAGCGGGATGGCAAAACTGACCAATCCCCTCATTAATAATGCACCTTATTTGCATTATTAGCAAGCTATCCAATCTGCTTGGTAGGCCACAATCACCTTATTTACATAGACCCACCCAATCATTTGGTGAGAGTTACAAGATCACGGCCAGAAAGGCCACCACAGTGGCTGATTTTTCAGAAGTAGATCACCAGGCCTTTCTTCTGAGGCACCTCTGGGCAGACTCCAACCTCCAACCTTTCTGTTAGCAGGCAAGCACATTAACCATTTGTGCTGCCCAGGGACTCCTATGCTACTAAATGGGAATGATAATACAGTCCTCATAGGATTGTTGTGAATTCTAAATGAGATAATACACATAAGCCCCTGTGGCATGGCATACTGAGAAAGAGGATGTGCTCTGAGCTCAAAATGCCTGTGTGTGTGTGCAGGCTTTGACACTCGGCTAGTTTAGAGAAGTTATTTCACTTCTCTGTGCCTTGGGTTTCTCATCTATAAAATGGAGATGAAAAGAGTATCATTCTCAGAGGTTAGTTTGAGAATTAAATGAGCTAGAACAGTGCCTGTGACACAGGAAGTAGTCAATAAACCTTTTTTTAAGTCTGAACTATTCTATTGCTATTTTCAGCATCCTGATGTTGGGATTATTCTGGTTTTTAGACTTCCAGATAAACAATCTTTATCTGTTTTCTTAATTATTATACAGTCATCTTGAGTAAAATCTTATGTGATCCCTTCACAACATTAGGAGGTAGGCATCCTCTTCCCTGTTTTACAAATGAAGAAACTAAGGCTCTAAGTAGGTGTATGACTTGCCCAATGTCATGGATGCACACCCAACTCTTTTCTTTCCAAGAATAGGGCTTATAATTCTTCTAAAGCTGCAATGAGTACACATTTTATCTTACAAGCATTTCCCAGATATCTATGAACCCATTGCCGTCGAGTTGATTGCAACTCATAGCAACCCTATAGGACAGAGTAGAAGTGCCCCATAGGGTTTCCAAGGCTGTAAATCTTTATAGAAACAGACTGCCACATTTTTGCCGCTGGTGGGTTCCAGCCACTGACCCTTCAGTTAGCAGCCAAGCATTTAACCACTGTGCCACCAGGGCTCCTTCAGATGTCTGTGCAGTGTCTGTGATTTTTCAAATTACAGAAACTTCTTAAAAGCAGATCTCAACATTTTGAGGAAACTAAAAGAAATATACTTGAAACCTTTTCTTTGTAACAAACCATTTGATTTATTAATGGCCTATTAGGTGGTGTGTTTCAGAACGGAAAGTAGAGAGGGGCTGTAGGGTGGGCCACTGGGGGTGCCAGCATCTCAAGAACTTCAGAAGTGTTAAACTCTGTCTCATTCCACATTCCCAGCCCCCCACACTCCCGGTATTCCACGGTAATAAAATTACTTATTTTAATCCTTTCTTCCCCGACACACTCTATGAAGCCCAGGCCTGTGTCTAACATGTCAGTAATACTTTAAAAGTTCTTTCAATTTCCTTTCTGAAGAAAAAAAATGCATAAAAGAAACCTTTTAACTTTTGACTGAAAGGAGCCTGGAAATAAAATGACATTTCTTTGCATACCTAATAACAGGTCAATTCCATTCTGTAAGGAAGAGAGTGTAAGGATAGATTTGATGAGTTTTGGCCAAATATCCTGTTGAGTATCTTCCTTCTATGATATTAACAATAATAGTAAAAATAATAGCTAACATTAATCAAATGCGAACCAGGAATAGGCACTATGCTAAGCATGTTTCACATATTAACTCATTCAAGTTCTGCAGTAACCCTATAGACTAAGGAGTCCAGTCATCCTCATTTTACGGATAAGGAAGCAGGCTGAGAGAGAGCTGAGGGTTGTCTATCCCACACAGCTGGTAAGTAAACTAGCAGAACTGGGATATGAACCCAGGTCCCTCTGTCTCTGCCCCCTCCAGCCTCTTGGAGTGGCAGGGCTGCTGCTGCCGCTGCTTCTAGGCTGGCTCAGGGTTGGCGCCTGGTGTGCAGCAGTGGATGGGGTGCGTGTGTGCATGCTTCCTACTCAAACGATCTTGATTCTTTCTCCATTTTCTGCTTCAAGTGGCCTGGGTTTGTACCCAAGTCATTGTCCTTGGCTCCTTCCTAGCTGCGCCTGGCATTCCAGCCCTGACTTGGGCCCTACAGTGCTCTCTCCCCTAGTTCCTGGCATCAGTGGAAATATCTAATGTCAGAGATCAGCAGAGCCCTCCATGTGACCTCCCGACAGACAGACAGACACTCACCTTCCTAGTGAACAGCATCCACCCCTCCAATGAGCAGTTTCAATAGCGGTCAGCCAGGCTGAGACCTCGTCCCTCCCCCTTCAAGTCACAGACACCAGGTCACAGGCAGCAGCTGCTCCTTGTGTGCTCCTGGACCCAAAGGCCCAGTGTTTCCACGCGATTCATGCAGCCCTGAAGCCTCTCAGTTCTCCTTCCATGACCTCGTTTGTCCCTACCCACCAAATCCCCCCAGGCCAGTTCCTTTCTGATTGACACACAGGCAATTTGCTTCTGGGATTTGATTTCCAAACACTCAGAAGCCCCAGTAATTTCAGCAACAACTGTACAGGCAGCCCCAGTTCATTCATGACTTCTGTTCCCAAGATTATAGGTTTTTTTTGGAGCCCTGGTGGCACAGTGGTTAAGAGCTGTAAGAGCTTGGCTGCTAACCAAAAGGTCAGTAGTTCAAATCCACAGCAGCTCCTTGGAAACCCTGTGAGGCAGTTCTACTCTGTCCTATAGGGTCGCTATGAGTTGGAATCGACTCAATGGCAATGGGTTTGGTTTTTGGGTTCTTTTTTTTTTTTTTTTCCACTTTTTAAGGGTTGTTTAGAATTCCAAACTCATTTTCCTATTATATCTGGTTCTAAATAGTCATTAGGTACCATAACAGAACCTAGAAGTGACCTGTCATAGCACAGGCTGAGCATCTGCAGTGAAAGACAGCGAAAACTGAATACCTCCATGCCAACTAAGTTTCGACAGGAAAGTTTTCCCCCAATGGAGCATTGAGGGAAAGCAACTACAACTGGAGAATGGGGAATAGTAGGCAGGGATTCTAAAGCGGGGTCTGAATAACTTCAGAGGCCATAAAGCAAGAGCTGATCAACTCCCACATGCACAGGAACCACCAAGAGAGTTTGTTAAAATGCAGATTCGCAGGCCTCTCCCCAGAGATTCTGATTCCTCAGGTCTGAAGTGGAACCCAGAACATGCAGGGCCAATAGGATCTTGTCCAATGCAAAAGTCTACAGATAACCCTTGCAGAAAAGCTGTTTGAGGGATGTTTTCACTTCTTAGTGCTGCTGGAACCGAAATACCACAAGCGGGTGGCTTTAAAGAACAGAAATTTATTTTCTTGCAGTGTAGGAGGCTAGAAGTCCAAATTCAGGGCACTGGCCATAGGGGAAGGCTCTCTGACTGTCAGCTCTGGGAGAAGATACTTGTCTTGGCTTCTCTTGTCCTGGTGTTCCTCGGTTCCTAGGGGATCTTCACGTGGCATCTGTCTATCTTGCCGCCATTTGTGCTTGCTTGTCTCTGTGTCTATGCTGCTTTCCATATAACTCAGAAGTGATTACGTTTAGGACACACCCTACACTGGTACGGCCTCATTAACATGACGAAGAAACCTCTTTCTCCACATAGGATCACATGCACAGGTACAAGGTTAGGATTCCAACACATAGTTTGGGCGGATGCAATTCAGTCCACAAGGGACCAAGAGCATCTCAGAGAGGGGGACTGAGCCCACCAGGGAGAAGGACCCGGGGAGCAAGGAAGATAGAGCAAGGATGGTTTTCTGAGGAAGGTACTCAGAAGGGAAGTCAGGAAGAAGAGAGAACGGGAGTGTGCTATGGATGAGAACGAGATTCGAGGGACTAGCTTCCACATCCTAAAGGGACTACTGTATTTTATGCAAATAGTGCAGGCCCTCTGCTGTTTGTTTGCTGGCCACGCCCTGCCCGCTCACCCCAGGCACCCTCACAAGCAGCTGCCATACCAATCCTCCTCCACCCATTGCTGTAAAAAAAATTAGCATAGCATGCTTAGGAAAATACCTCACTGGGGAGAGCGCCACTGGCAAACAAACGCAGAAGGTGTGCATTATTTGCATAAAAATACAGTAAACATTCTTTATACAATTCATAAATCATACTACATTTCCAGAGAGCATTTAGGCAGCCTGTCTTAAACATTCACATTATGGGAATTGAAAAAGCAGTTCATTCCACTTTTAATTTTGACCTCAACTCACGACAACTTTATGTGTGTCAGGGTAGAATTGGGCTCCACAGGGTTTTCAGTGGCAGATCTTTCCAAAGTAGATATCCAGGACTTTCTTCCAAGGCACCTCTAGGTGAACTCCAACCTTCAACCTTTCAATTAGTAGCCAAGCACATTAATCGTTTGTACCACCCAGGAATTCCTCAGCATGGGCAAGGGTCTTTTCAAAAGGCAGCATGTTATTCTTACCTAGCTTCTTAGATAATCCTCTCAGCATAGTGATTGCCTCTTCAAATAGTGAAGTGCTGTGCCATATTTTTACTCTTTCAGTTTTTCTTTCTTTCTGATGTGCCAGTATTCCTTCTTTTATTATTTCCTTTCTATTTCAAGAACTTCTTTGGCCATTCTTCCAGGGTAAGTTAGGTCTACTGGTGACAAATTCTCTTGGTTTTCCTTCATCTGAGAATGTCTTGATTTCTCCTTCATTCCTAAAGAATATTTTCACTGGATGTAGAATTCTGAACTCGCAGTTATTGTCTTTCAGCACTTGAGAAATGTTGTGCCACCTCCTTCTGATCTCCATGGTTTCTTATGAGAGATTGCTGTTATTTGAAGTGTTTTTCTCCCATAGATAAGGTGTCATTTCTTCTTGCTGCTTTCACGGTGTTTTCTTTGTTTTTAGTTTTCTGAAGTTTGATCACGATGTGCCTTGGATTTCTTTGGGTTCTCCTGTTTAGGGTTTGCTTAGCTTCTTGAATCTTTAGGTTTATGTCTTTTATCAAATTTGGAAATTTTTTCAGTCATTATTTCTTCAAATTTGTGTTATTACATTTTTCAATCCTAAAATTTCTATATAGTTCTTTAAATCTTCTGTTTCTTTGCTGAGATATTTTAGTTTTTCATTTGTTTTAAGTATGTTTGTAATTGCCCTTTGAAGCATTTTTATAATAGCTGCTTTAAAATTTGTGTCAGAAAATTCCAGCATCTGTGTCATCTCAGTGTTGGCACCTGTTGATTGTCTTCTCTCATTTGAGTTGAGATTTTCCTGGTTCTTGGCATGACGAGTGATTTTCCATTTTATTCTGCATATTTGGGGCATTACGGTATGAGAATCTGGATCTTATTTAAATCATCTGCTTTGGACTGTACTGGTAGGAAAAGTGTCATTACTGTCAGGTGGGGATGGAAGTCCCCACTTGGGGAGGGGTATCTCATTACTTCTGAGTGCAGATGACAGTTCCAGGTCCCCATCTGGCTTTCACTCACACCACAGGGTAGGGTGCTTCCCACTCTGCCTCTTCTGATACAACCCTAGCAGGGAGGAGGAAAGGTTCCTTGTTACAGCTGGGTGAGGATGGAAATCTAAGCTCCCCGCTTGGCCTTTGTCGATAGGGATGGGGCTGCAGTTTTTTATATGGGTTGTATTTTTCTGTCTCTTTGCATGTCTTGTAATTTTTGATTGGGTGCTAGACATTGTGAACTTTACCTTGTTGGGTGTTAGATGTTTTTATATCCTATAAATATTCTTGAGCTTATTTTCTGTGGTGCAGTTAAAGTACTTGGAAACAGCTTGATCCTTTCAGGTTTTGCTTTTATGATATTCTAGGAGCATCCTGAAAAGTGCTCAGTCTAGGGCTATTTTTGCCTCCCTACTAAAGCAAGACTGTTCTGTGTACACTATCCAAAGCCCTGTGAAACATGAGGTTTTCCAGTCTGGCTTGTGGGAACAGGCACTGTTACTTCTAATCTGTTCATGTAGTTTCCTACCTCATACACATGTGTACTTATCATTACTAATCTGAATACTTGAGGGGGACCCTCTGAAGGTCTCCAAAGTTCTCTCTCTGTGCTGCTCTCTCCTCTCCCATTCTCTGTCCTGCAAACTCTAGTTGCTTTGGTCTCCCCAGACTCTCATCTCTGTTTCCTCAACTCAGAAAGTCTATGAGGCACCAGCTGGGTTCCCCCTCCTTGTACTGTGTCACCTGGAAACTCCTTTAAGGCAGAAAAGCTGGGATAATCATAGGGCTCACCTCATTTGCTTCCTTCTCTCAGGAATCATTGTCCTTCATTGCCTGATGGTTATGTCTTGAAAGCTGTTGTTTCATATATTTTTTGTTTTTATTGTTGTTTCAGGCAGAATATATATCCAGATCCATTACTCCATCTTGTCCAGAAGTAGAAGTCACCTAGGGAAGTTTTCAACTTTTTATTTCAAAAATATTTAATCTTCCAAAAATTTGCAAGAATAGCACAATGAATTCCTATGAACCTTTCACCTATATTCACCAATTGTTAATATTTTGCCTCTTTTATTTCAAAAGAGAGAGATGCAGCTATGCACACATTATTATTGATTTTATTGAAACTTGAGAGGTGCTTGCACACATCATGCCCTTTAGTCCTTAATACTTTAGCACGTACCTTCTAAGAACAAGGACATTCTCTTATACAACCAAGTACAATTAGGAAGTTCAAAAATTTTAGTATTGAGAAAAAAACTATTATATAATATATAGTCTATGTCTTAGTTATCTAGTGCTGCTATAACAGAAATACCACAAGCAGATGGCTTTAACAGACAGAAATTTATTTTCTCACAGTGTAGGAGGTTAGAAGTGCAAATTCAGGTGCCGACTCTAGGGGAAGGCTTTCCCTCTTCGTTGGCTCTGGAAAAAGGTTCCTGTCTCTTTTGAGTTTCTGCTCCTGGGAAATCTTCATGTGGTTTAGCATCTCTCTTCCCCCATTTCTCCTTACTTACTTGCTTGTTTAATCTCTCTTACATCTCAAAAGAGATTGAATCAAGACACACCCTACACTAATCCTGTCTCATTAACATAACAAAGACAACCCATTCCCAAATGGGATTACAACCGTAGACATAGAGGTTAGGATTTACAACACATTTTGGAGGGGGACACAATTCAATCCATAATATTCCACCCTGTGGCCCCCCAAAATTCATATCACTGGGACACTGGGAGGTATACAAGAGTAAATGGGAACAATGGTAAAAAAACTATTATATACACAATCCTGCAATAACAGTAATGTCATTGTTAGGTGCTGTTAAGCCAGTTCCAACCCATAGCAACCCCATGTACAACAGAACAAAACACTGCCCAGTCCTACTCCATCCTCAAATCATTGCTATGTTTAAGCCCATGATTGTAGCCACTGTGTCTATCCATCTCGTTGAAGGTCTTCCTCTTTTTCACCGACTCTACTCTACCAAGCATGATGTCCTTCTCCAGGGACTGGTCCCTCCTGATAACATGTCCAAAGTACGTAAGATGAAGCCTTGTCATCCTCGCTTCTAAGGAAAATTCTGTCTGCACATCTTCCAAGACAGATTTGTTCATTCTTCTGGCAGTCCATTGTATATTCAATATTCTTTGCCAACACCATAATTCAAATGCATCAATTCTTCTTCAGTCTTCCTTGTTCATTGTCCAGTTTTTGCATGCATGTGAGGCTATTGGAAATACTATGGCTTGGGTCAGGTGCACCTTAGTCCTCAGAGTGACATCTTTGCTTTTTAACACTTTAAAGAGGTCTTTTGCACTAGATTTGCCCAGTGCAATCCAACACAGTACAGCAAACTGACAGATGAGTTGTGGATTCTATCTGCAACAGTTTATAATCAAATTTTGCCAATATTCTTTATAGAATTTTTTCCCAATCCAGAATCCAATCCAGTTTTATGAATTGCATTTATTTGTCAAAGACCTATTTTAAAATATAAATGCAAGGTAGCAGAGGGGATGAGATGCTAGCCTTGTCCTGCTAGGCCTGGCCTACGATTTTGCCCCCAGGGCCTAGCCTCATCCTTAGTTTGCCTGTTTCTGCCCAGTCTCTGACCCTCTGCCCCTCTACCTCTCTACTGTTCACAGTTTTCTGAAGATTCCAGGGAGGTAGGGAGGTAGGGAGGTAGGGAGGAGAGAGAGGCATACCAGGGGCCCTGCCTGGTCACTGTGTTTGGGGCCCTCTACCTGGCCTCTGCAAATAGGATGTTTCCCCTCCTTGTCTGGCACTTTGATGAGTGTGAAGTGGAAATGCTCAGAAGTGCTCAATGGGACACAAAGGCTAGCTGAAAGGAAATGAAGAGATGTCAAACAAATAGATAAACTCAGAAGTAAAAATCAATCAGCCAAATTCTGTCCTGCTAGAAAATAAATGAGGTGCAAAGGGATCAACCATGAAATATGAGTCAGCAAGCCTCATCCAGGCAACCCTAGACCTGTACTGCTTCTGCCAGAAACCTCCCCAGGCCTTCTCTAGACTCCCCAACTATTCCCACCCCTCCTCCCTGCCATTGCACCCACATGCTTTGGTGTCCTGGAAAAACCCTAGCCCCAATTACTAATTACTGAAATCTGACCTTCAATCCACATCAGAGCTCCCTCTCTGACTACTGCAGCCAGAACGGCACCCCTCTCTATATCTCCACAGCCTTCCATGTATGCCGCTCATGTGTCCCTAATCAGGGTTTACCTGAGCCCGAAGCCTTTAGGTATGTGTGTTCTGACCCCCTCCCAGACTGCGAGCCCCTATGGTGTCATGGAAAAATAAAACACCTGTGTGGATAATAATAAAAGCTTTGGAGTCAGACCTGGACATATTGGGCCTATTGTATGATGTTAGAGTGTCATCTTGTATGAGCTTCAGGTAACTTATCTGCAAAATGGGGACATAATATCTAATGTTATCATGGTGAAATTACTTACCTAAAGGCCTCTGCTCAATACCTGGCACATTAGAAACTTTCATCAAATGTTAGTTCTCCTCCCTTCATTCATTTTTGTATCCCGAGAGATCAGAAATCTTTGTGTAAATTATAATAGCTTGTAAGGAATGCCAACAATTCCCAGCAACACAAGAAGCTAATAGAAAGGCATGGAATGGATTCTGCCCTAAAACCTTCAGACAGCCTGGACACCTACTGACAGCTTGATTTCAGACTTCTAGCCTCCAGAACTGTGAGAAAACAAATTTCTGTCATTTTATGCAAAAAATAATTATAATGGCTTGTAATTATATGAAAGGAGGCCTTGTGGTGCAGTGGTTAAGCACTCAGTTGCTAATCAAAAGGCAGGTGATTTGAACCCACCAGCTGCTGTGCGAGGAGAAAGATGTGGCAGTCAGGATTTACAGCCTTGGAAACCCTGTGGGGAAGGTCTACTCTGTCCTATAGGGTTGCTATGAGTCTGAATCGACTCAACAGCAATGGGTTGGGTTTGGTTTTTTGTAATTATATGACTAATTCACATTTATCATGGAAAAATCAGAAAATACAGAGAAGCAAATAGAAAATTATTTGTAATCTTCAAACCCAAAGATGTTGCTGTTGTTAGGTGCCGTCAAGTCGGTTCCAACTCAGCGACCCTGAGTACACCAGAACAAAACACTGCCTAGTCCTGAACCATTCTCACAATCATTGCTATGTTTGAACCCATTGTTGCAGCCACTGTGTCAATTCATCTCATTGAGGGTCCTCCTCTTTTTTGATGGCTCTCTACTTTACCAAGTATGATGTCCCTCTCCAGGGACTGGTCCCTCCTGATAACATGTCCAAAGTACGTGAGACAAAGTCTTACAATCCTTGCTTCCAAGGAGCACTCTGGCTGTATGTCTTCCAAAACAGACTTGTTCATTCTTCTGGCAGACCACGGTATGTTCAGTATTCTTTGCCAACACCATAATTTGAAACTTTAAAAATACATAAATGTTCATTATAACATAGTGTTTTATAATCTGCTTTTTTATATAATAACATATCATAAACATCTTTCATTGTACATAATTAGATTTATACAACGTCATCCTTAGTGGTTACAGCATGATTCAGTACAGGGATGTGTCCCAACTTACTCAAACTGCTACTCTTGAACATTTGGTAATTTGCAATTTTTCACTATTTCTAAGCAATTGACATGAAGAATATGTGAAAATGTTAACAATTTTGATATACAGTGATACCAATTGCTCTCCAGAAAGATTATATCAATTTATACTCCTCATCTAC
The DNA here is from genome assembly GCF_000243295.1 of Trichechus manatus latirostris. Taxonomy (NCBI): domain Eukaryota; kingdom Metazoa; phylum Chordata; class Mammalia; order Sirenia; family Trichechidae; genus Trichechus; species Trichechus manatus. The sequence goes on from NW_004443940.1 coordinate 7,776,004, forward strand.
TCAAAGTATATAGTTATTCTTTTGTTTTCTCTGTCATTGGGGAAATGATATCTAATTGTTATTTTAATTTCTTTTTTTACAAATACCCCTTGTGTTTAGTAAATATTGAAGTAAATGAATACACTTCTCTGTCCATCTTGGCCCTCAACCAAATCTGTCTGTACATTTGCAAGCTTTGCTGGGCTAGGATGAGTGGTCAAGAAGAGAAAATGATCATAATTTGGATGAAGCTGATTGAGCCCTGCTAGGAGATGGATGAATGACCCAAAGGAGAGGGGAACAAAGACATCTGCAAAGTTGGGAGGAACTGAGGAGCAGCTGGGCAAATCATGGGACCCTAGAGCAGGCAGGAATGCAGATCAGGATTATGAAACTGTGTTTGGAGTGGGCAAGAGGATGGGCAGCAACCCAAGCCCACCACAAGCACAGTGACCTGAAGGCAGTCAGGGGCTCTGGGAGTTGGGAGCATTGTTGGAGATGTTTGGTTAAGTTTGAATCCTGCCCACACCAGTAGACAGGTTGCAGTTTTTACTCTCTCTTATATTAGCTCATTAATACAATAACTAGTACCAGTTGCTGTTAATTCCGACTTATGGTGACCCCATATGTATCAGAGTAGAGCTATGCTCCATAGGATTTTCAATGGCTATGATCTTTTGGAAGCAGATTACCAGGCCTTTCTTCTGAGATGCCTCTAGTGGATTCAAACCACCAACTTTTCTGTTAGTAGCCAAGTGCTAAATATTTGCGCCACCCAGGGATTCCATTAGTACAATACTCAAAACCAAACCAAACCTGTTACTAAGTCTGTTCCAACTCATAGCGACCCTATAGGGTTTCCACAGCTGTAAATCTTTACGGAAGCAGATTGCCATATCTTTCTCCCGTGGAGCGGCTGGTGGGTTTGAACAGCTAACATTTTGTTAGCAGTCAACTGCTTTAACCACTGCACCACCAGCACTCCTTATTAGTACAATAGTTGTACCCTAATAATAATTTTTCCTCATTCCTAATTGGCTAAATAATAATATTAACAATTAACATTATTAACTTTCCACATGCCAGAAGCTATACTATACATGTATTATCTAATTTGATCTTTACAATGACCTCATAAAGTCATTGCACCATCATTATCCCCATTTTACAGATGAGGAAACTGAGGCTCAGAGAGGTACAGTGACTCATTCAAGGCCACACAGCTAGTAAGAGGGGGAGGCAAGATAAGAACTCAGGCCTCTCTTTCTTCAAAGCCTAAGTTTTTAACCACAACATTTTACAAGGGCTACTGTCTTTACCCAGCACATGATTCATACTTGATACTATTTCCTCAAGTTGAAGGCAGAATAGTCATGAGCAACTAAAAGCAAGGCTTCAGTAGCAATGACACATGAAGAATGGGGAGAAGAAAGCTAAAAATTCTGCCTCTCCCATCCCCAGTCCACACTGGTGACTCATCTAAGACTCCCATAAGCCACGTGTTTGGTTTTCCCCATCTACTTTGTTCGAGCAACTCAGTGTCTGCCTCACCAGGGAGGGTTGGATATTTGATATAATTGACTCTTCAGAGATGTGACGCTCACTTAGGCCCAGAGAACTGATCTGTTTCCTGATTCATACATGCTGGCCCCTTTCTCCCCTGTGCAGTTCAATCTAAAACAAGTGCCAGGAACTCAGATTTCTGGAGTCCTGTTTTGCACCTGATACCACCCCCGAGGCTTGCATCTGTGCTTGCTGGGCCTTCCTTCTCTAACACAGACCCACAAGTGGGACTTGGCCTCATTTAAAGAGAACAGCTGCAAACTCAAAGCCTTAGAAAGAGGCACAGAAGGACCCTCATGCTTGCTGCTCCAGGTGGTAAAACCAGGGCAGCCTGCAGGCCCTTTGGATTTTCATGCTACAAAGAGAGTTGGAATCACCTCGAGCCAGAGGCTGTAATTGAATCTCCGGGAGTTGGGTTCCTATCTGGATTCTAAGCCTGGCCTAGATGTGGAAAGCTGTAGTCTCCCTCCAGGCCCGTTCTGACCAACCATGTGAGCGTCCACTGAATCCACTGTGACGGTTTCCTGATCCTGTTGCAGTGTCTTCTCATCACAGTGCCTTCCTGGATAAGGCCCAGATGAGTGTTTCATTTCGGTCCATTGCAACACAACTGCCTCCCAGCAGCTAACGGGGGGCAGGGAGGGCCAGGGAAAATTGGCGTCACTATTTCCCAGCTGCATTCTACTCCATTCGTGAGCCTTTTCCAGACCATTTTTGCCAACAAATCTTTGGGCTGCATCCTTCCCCACCCCCTAACTTCTCTGACCTTCTAGAACATTGCTAGTCTCTATCAGCCAGTCACATTAATGCCTTGTTTGTTCCCTTACCAATGGACGAGTGAATGCTGCCTTGTCTCCTTAACCAGATTGTCACTTCTGGAGGGCTGGGACTATATTTTAAGATATTTCTGTATCTTCCTTGCTCAGAACATGGTGTTATATGCCTTCCCTAATCATCTTATTTAAAATGTCAAAAAAAATCACTCCTTCCCTTCCACCCTGTAATATAATTTACTTATCTATTTGTTTAATATCTGACCCCCACTAGAAGGTTAGCTCCAAGAAGACAGCAACTTTTGTCTGTTTTAGTCACTAATTTTTCTCCAGCATTTAGAACAGTACCGGCATATAGTGAGTGCTCGGTAAATACATGTTGATTTAATGGATGAATTAAGGGATGAATGATGTGAAGAATTATGAAGTAAAATGCCAGTATTTATGAGAAGATGACCCTTTTCCATGTCTATGTTTCACTGAGTATTTTATGGATTACTCTTTATGAATTTCGGGAGAATTTCTTTAGGCTCCCAAATCAACTTTATTTTTTACTTTTTTCTAGCTCAGGAAATCCTAAAATAAAAAGTTACCATCAGTACTTAATTGAGCTTTTACTATGTGCCAGTGACTATATATAGTTTCATTAAATCAACACTCCTATCCACAGGTTGCTACTATTAAAACCACTATTTTAATGAGGAGGATTTAAGTTCTTCTAAAGGGTGGCACAGTGGTTAAGCATTTGGCTGTTAACCAAAAGGTCGGCAGTTTGAATCCACCAGCCTCTCCTTGGAAACCTTATGGGGCAGTTCTACTGTATCCTATATGGTTGCTATGAGTTGGAATCAACTCTACGGCAATGGGTTTGGTTTTGGGTTTCAGAGGGTAAATAATTTGCCCGTTCTCACAGCTGGTAAGTAGTGGAGCTAGGACTTGAACCCAGGCCATTGTGGTTGATCACCACTTGGCTTTCCTGCCTCAACAGAATCCAGGTTTGCAGATTCCCCTTGAGCTTCCTTGCTCTGAGGTCCTCAGGCCCAGCTCAGCCTAGCCTTCTACAGGTGGAGAGACTGGGTCTAGGGTGCCCAGGAAAGGTAGAAAGCCAGCTGCTACCCAGAGAACTAGTGTAGGGCAAGTTTATGGCAGGAAAGGCAACTGATAAAACAGTTCCACGTCAATCAAGGCTTCCACATTGGATGCTGATGAGCAATTTTAGCTGTACCATAAACATTAACTGAGATGAAGATAACTGAAGACAGAGCAGGTTTCAGTTTTGGCCATCTGGAAGTTAAGTTGGTTCCCCATTCAAGGCAGATGTTGCATAAATAGTTGGATATACAAGTCTGAAGTTCAAGCAAGAAGGCTAGAGATATAAATTTGAGAGCTGACAACATGGTGGAACTTTGTCTAAAGCAAATGCCTCAGGGCCGCCAAACTTGCTTCTTAGCTGTCAGAGCCCCAATCTTGAGACTGTGTCAAATATTTTTGAAAAGTTGATGAGTGCCATATAGGGTTTCAGTGTTCACTGCATGCATTGCTGCAGCTGCTACATTTTAAAGCTCAAGCTTGCCATATTCCATGTTTCATTGGGGTCCCATTGGGATCCATGAATGTGTGATCCCTTGCAATTGTTCAACAGCTAACATGGTTAACCCCAGAGAATACCTTTAGGATTCCCTATTTCTTGGGTTTCCATGGCAGACCAAGCCACTTTTAAAGGGATATATAGTCTTTCTTTAGATATGTTAAAACCATAATCCAGGTCTGGGATCCTATCTATCTCTTTTCAGTGACTTTGTATGTCTCTGATCTGAAGCACAAGACACCAGTTTCATAGAGTTATTTCAGGACAGTCTGATTTCCCTTCTTATCATATTCTGGGCACACTATGTACCCCTTCACTAACTACTAAATCACTACACATCCCATCCCTGCCCCCAGGTGTAAAGATGGAGATTACTGAGAATGAGGGTGCTGCGGTAGAAGAGGGGACTCAGGGAGCTCAGAGCCATTGACTTCAGGTATCTAAAAAGTACTGAATAAAAAGATTTTCTTAGCAGCATTGAAGACCTAGCTGAGGTTGGAAATCACAAATTTGTTCTGGAACCAGTCAGCCTGGCTGTGTAATTTTCTCTAGCTGAACTCAAGCAGAGAAAACAAATGGTCAGGCTGCTTCAGGGTGGAGCAGTGGCCTGAAGGTCAGTAAGAGGTCCTAGGGAAAGCAAGTTGGGTCACTGATGTGAATGTATCTGCAACAACTGCCTGTGGGTCTTAGATCAGGTAAGCGAGGGAAGTAAAGCCAGAAGGGACCAATACATGGAGTGTCCCATCTCATGCAGGCTGCAGGTGAGCCAGCAAAGACATCTCAAGAGGACAGAGTGTGAGAGGATCCAGGAAAGACAAGTCCAGGATGAGGGACACTAACTCAGCTGATACCATGCCCCGTCGTGCTCAGTATCCTCAACAACCTCATCCCCTCCCACAAGCAAGGCAGCAGGAATCCTGCACAATCTCCTGTGGCCATATCGTACCCCACCCACCAGAGATCCCCAGATCTCAAATTCTCTGGGAATAATTCTGTTCCTCCTGCTGAATCTCTTCAGGCTCTGTCCCTTGCACTGTGCCCATTAGCTCTGTCTTGGAAAATACTGTTCACCTCTCATTAGAATGTTTGTTGTTGTTAGGTGCCGTTGAGTCAGTTCCAACTCATAGAGACTCTATGTACAACAGAACTAAACACTGCTCGGTCCTGCACCATCCTCACAATCATTGCTATGTCTGAGCCATTGTTGCAGCCACTGTGCCAGTCCATCTTGTCAAAGATCTTTCTCTTTTTCAGTGACCCTCTACCTTACCAAGCATGATATCCTTCTCCAGGGACTGGTCCCTTCTATAACATGTCCAAAGTACGGAAGACGAAGTCTTGCCATCCTTACTTCCAAGAAGCACTCTGGCTGTACTTCTCCCAAGACAGACTTGTTCATTTTTCTGGCAGTCCATGGTATATTCAATATTCTTCACCAGCACCACAATTCAAAGGACAAAGTAGGAGGCCGCACACCTCCCTATCTCAAAACTTATTATACCGCCACAGTAATCAAAACAGCCTGTTACTGGTTCAGTGACAGAAACGTAGACCAGTGGAATAGAATTGAGAACCCAGAAGTAAATTCATCCATCTACAGGTAATTGATCTTCAACAAAATGTCAAAGTCCATTCAATGGGGAAGTAACAGTCTCTTTAACAAATGGTGCTGGCAAAACTGGATATCCATTTGCAGAAAAATTAAACAGGATCTATAACACACCATGCACAAAAACTAACTCAAAATGGATCAAAGACTTAAATGTTAAAGCTAAAACTATGAAGTTTCCTGGAAAATAACATAGGGACAAAACTAGGGGACTTAATTTTCAGTATAAATTGTGTAACAAACAGAACAAAAAATGCACGAACGACAAAGGATAAATTAGACTCCTAAAAATTAAATACTTATGCTCATCAAAAGACTTTGCCAAAAGAGTAAAAAGAGAACCTATAGACTGGAAAAAAATCTTTGGCAATGATATATCTCACAAGAGTCTAATCTCTAAAATATATACAAAACTTCAACAACTCAACAACAAAAATACAAACAATTCAATCAAAAAATGGGCAAAGGACATGAACAGACACTTCACCAAAGAGGATACTCAGGCAGCCAACAAATACATTAGCCATTACAGAGATGCAAATCAAAACTACAATGAGATACCATCTCACCTCTACAAAAATGACACTGATCAAAAAAAAAAAAACAGAAAACAACAAATGTTGGTGAGGATATGGGGAAACTGAAACTCTTATACACTGCTGGTGAGATTGCAAAATGGTATAATCACTATGGAAAATGGTATGGTGCTTCCTCAAAAAGCTAGAAATAGAAATAACTTATGATCCAGCAATCCTACTCATAGATATATATCCAAGAGATATAAGAGCAATGACACAAATAGACATATGTACACCTATGTTCACTGCACATTATTCACAATAGCAAAAAGATAGAAACAACCTAAGTGCCCATCGAAGTATAACTGGATAAACAAATTGTGGTACATACATACAACGGAATACTACACAACTATAAAGAATAATGAGGAGTCAGCAAAACATCTTACAACATGGATGAATCTGGAGGACATTATGCTGAGTGAAATAAGTCAATCACAAAAGGACAAATATTGTATAGTTCCACTATCATAAAAAGTCAAGAATAGATATACACACAGAAAGCAACATTCTTTGATGGTTACCAGGGATAGGAGAGAGAAGGAAGGGGAATCACTTTCTAGATTCCCCTTGTTATTTTTTTTTTTTTAATATTTTATTGTACTTCAGGTGAAGGCTTACAGAACAGATAGTTTCTCATGTAACAGTAACACACATGCTGTTTTATGACATTGGTT
>NW_004443940.1:7792396-7870343 GCF_000243295.1 Trichechus manatus latirostris
GGCTGAGTTCTTTATCTCTTCATTTGATGTTCTAGGGTTTCAGGATTGTTGATTCTCTGTTTGGCTTAGTTTTTCGGATCTTTGTTGTGGAGGGACAGCGTGGTGTTTCTGCCTAGAGTGCCATCTTGCCGGAAGTCTCTCCCCTTGTTATTTTTGATGATGGGAAAGGCAATACCAAATATGGATGAAGTCTGCACTACTTGACCAAGGTAAATGAAGACACTAAGAAGTACACAAGAAAATGGGACAATTTTCATAAATGCTATAACATATACAATTCTGCAACAACATTAATAATAGCCAACAATGTGTGTGTGGTTACATAGGTAGACATATATGCATATATGTGTGTAGAAGGTCATATGCAAGTACGTGCGTGTACAAGTATAGGTGTATCTGTAAAACCAAAACCATTGCCATCCAGTCGATTCCAACTCATAGCGACCCTATAGGATAGAGTAGAACTGCCCCACAGGGCTTCCAAGGAGCACCTGATAGACTCAAACTGCTGTCCTTTTGGTTAGCAGCCGAACTCTTAACCACCATGCCACCAGGATTTCCCCAGGGTTCTATAGGCATATGTATATACATGTTTGTGTATGCTGCATATATATCCACATATATAATAAAGCACATAGGGGCTGCAGTTACAGAGACTTCCTAGACATATCCAACCAACTCACAGATTTAGTTTACTGGGTTAAAAGACTTAGGACCATAGTCTAGTGGAACAACTCAGTCAATTGGCATAACATAGTTCATAAAGATAATGTTCTACATCCCAGTTTGATAAGTAGTGTCTGGGGTCTTAAAAGCTTTCGAGCAGCCATCTAAGATACAACCATTGGTCTCTACTCATCTGGAGCAAAACAGAATGAAGGAAGCCAAAGAAGCAAAGAAAAAACTAGTCCACAGGACTAATAGCCCACACGAAACATGGCCTCTTCTAACCAGAGACCAAGAGAACTAGATGGTGCCTGGCTACCACTACCGCCCTATCTGACCAGGGACACAATAGAAGGTCCCGCACAGAATGGGAGAAAAATGTAGAACAAAACTCAAATTCCTAAAAAAGACCAGACTTACTGGACTGATAGAGACTATAGGAACCCCCTAGACTATCACCGTAAGATATCCTTTTAACTTGGAACTGAAGCCGCTCCCAGAGGTCTCCTTTCAGCCAAATAATAGATTCGCTTATAAAATAAACAATATCACCTGTGACAAATGTGCTCCCTTAAATAATCGACTATACAAGACCAAACGGTCCACATTTACCCAAAAGCAAAGATGAGAAGGCAAGGATGGGGCAGGGAAGCTAGATCGATGAAACAGAACAATGGAAATAATAAGAATGCTGATGCATTGTGAAAATTGTAAACAATGTCATGGAACAATTTGTATAAAAATTGTTAAATGGAACCCAATTTGCTGTGTAAGCTTTTGCCTAAAACACAATAAAATATTTTTTTTTAGGTTTAATACTAGTCCAAACAGAATGTAACCTTGGAAGACAGATCTCCAGCAAGGACTAACTCTAGCTGTGGATAAACGGGCACTCTTCTACTTTACTGATGGGAACACAAAATGGCACAAGCCCTGTGGAAGGCAATTTTGCAGTATCTATCAAAACCACCCATGCAGTTACCCTTTGACCTAACAAATCCACTTCTGGGAATTTTACCCCACAGATACATCCGCATTCCTACAAGATGACACATGTACAAGTTTATTCACAGCAGCTAGGCTGTAAAAGCTAAAGATTAGAAATAACCCAAGAACTCATAAATAGGGACTAGTTAAATATACGAAGGCACTTCCTTATAGTGCAATACCTTAAAATAGAACAAGGAAACTCCCTAGGGACCGATGTAGCCATAACTCCTTAATAGATGGTTTGGGTAAGAGTGGAAAATAAAGAATGTATTTTTATATTTGTTTGTATTTTCACAAAAAAACACTAGACGGATACATAGAAATTAAAATAAGAGAGATGGGAAGAGGCTTTTTGGTACACACCTTTTATATGGTTTTTATTTTTAAATCATGTGAATATATTAACTTTACAAAAGAAATCAATAAAGAAAAAAGCCCCTCTAGGATGCATTGCAGAAGGCAAAAGTTGCTTAGATTTGGTCCTGGCTAGGCCCCCGCCTCCCTGAATTTCCTCAGCTGTAACAAGAGTTGGGGGCCCTGTCTGCTCTCAGTTCCTTCCAGCCAGACTCTTGTATAAATAAGATGATTGCCTGGACCGTGCCCTGTTCTATATTACTGCTACCTTCTGCATTTATATTACTGCTACCTTTTCACTTGTACAGATAATTGCGAATTGACTGAGCCTATTTAGCACCACTTTCCGGAGAATTCCCAGCAACTTACAATCCATATTTGATTATTTCCCACACTTGGATTATGTTTGTCAATTGTCCATGCCCATGTGCCACTCTTTTAGGCTCTATTCAGAGGCTTTTAAACTTGCACTTTAATTTGGATTTATTTATTTAGAAAGCAATTTGGTCATATAAAAGGCAAAATCATAAAAATGGTTAGTACAGCATCCTTTTTCTTGGGTAATTATCCTCTCTATGACAAAGTCCAGTTCTCTGCTGCTTGTTCATTTGGAATTGCTTCTGTGCAGGATTGCGGGAACGAGGGAGCAGGGGTAATAGAAACCATGGGAGTGGGCCATGGAAGATGAGGTGAGCGGGTTTGCTTTGTAGTGTCGTGGGGAGAGAAGGGCAAGACTGGGGCTGACGAGGAGCCAAACAGGGCAGTGTGTGTGTCCGAGGGCTCTTCAGCGCTGTGTGCAGGACAGGGGCTGAGTGTGTTCTGGGGATTGTGCTACCTAGATATGTTGTGCAAGAGGCATCGAGGGTGAGGCTGGGCTAGAGGAGGATGGACAAGCTCTATGAACATAAAATACCACCACCAGCTACAGAAGAGTTGGCTCTACTGTTACATCTGGCCAAGTGCCTAATGTTGGTGTGGACGGTATTTGTACAACCTACTTGATGTGTGCTGAGATGCCCAGAGATCCCAGCACAATATTCTTTTATTTTTCCTTAAAAATCATTTTTGTCCATAATAGGGGAGGGGAGCCCTGGTGGTGCAGTAGTTAATAGCTGGGCTACTAACCAAAAGGCTGGCAGTTCAAATCCACCAGCTGCTCCTTGGAAACCCTGTGGGGCAGTTCTACTGTGTCCTATAGGGTCGCTATAAGTCGGAATCAACTCGATGGCAGTGGGTTTTGGGTTTTTAATATGGGAGGAACAATTAGGAAAAGGAGGATGAGAATGGTTGCACAATTTGAAGGATGTAATTGTCTCAGGCTGGGTTCTCTAGAGAAGCAAAACAGTAACGCATATAAATATATATATACATTTATATCAAGTAAACAGCTCATGCAATTGTAGAGGCTAGAATGTCCGAAGACCGTGGATCAGGGTAGAGGCCTCTCCCAATTCACGCAGCTGCAGAAGCTGGCGAGCCCAAGATCAGCAGGTCGGAGAGCAGAGTTCCTGCTCACAGGCTGTGAAGGTTGACAAATTCCAAGATCGGCAGGCAAGACTGCAAGGTTTCTCCTGATTCACATAGCTGCAGGGGCTGGCGAACCCACGATCAGGAGGTCAGAGAGCAGGACTCCACTCACAGGCTGTGAAGAGCGACGAATCCCAAGTTCCGCTGATAAGCTGACAGCTCAAGTCCCAAGAACTGGAAGTGAGATGACAGGAGGCCGCCGCAGGCTCCAGAGTGAGCAAAAAGCCGGAACATCTGCTTATATTTAGATGCAGGCTACCCTCTCAAGGAAACTCCCCCTCATCTGATCGGCTACTCACAGCATATTCAGTCACGGGAGTGATCACAGATGAACACTGAGAATCAAGGCCCAACCAAGTTGACACACAATCTCAACCATCACAATAATTAACGTCACTGAAATATACATGTAAAAATTATTGAATTATTAACTATGTATACTCACTCTGCTGTGTATAATCTCAACAAAAAAAATTGTTTAAAAATCATTTTTATTCAAAAACTTAAATAAAATTTTAAAATTAAAAAAAAATTCCAACTACCCTCATCCAAACACAATTATTTTCATTTCTCTAGGTTTATTTCCAGGCCCTGATCTTAAGAACTTCTTTCCCAGAAGTAGAACAGTGGAGTAGGTCAAAATGATGTTTTCACTTTTTACTGTGTAAGCATGTTGTGTGGGCTCAGAGTCCTCATAATGATTGCTTTAATGACTGAATAATATTCCATTGCATAGATATGCTATAATTTAGTTAACCATCCTCCTATTATGGTGGACTTTGTTGTACATTTATCTTTTCTATCTTTGGAAAATTTTCCTTAGAATGAATTCTCAGGAGGGACATAACTAGTTTAAAGCATATGAACATTTTGGATGTTTTCATTACTTTCTTGCTCTTATTTTATTTCCTTCCTCAACTTTCTCCTATCTTCAGCTATTGAGTTTACTAATACAATCAGGTAAATTATCTATTTATGTTTTCTTGGCTTAAAGATGTTGGCCATTACTTAGGATCAAGGTATTGTTTTGTTATGTATTTGAATAATGTCTCAGTCATCTAGTGCTCCTGTAACAGAAATACCACAAGTGGATGGCTTTAGCAAAGAGAAGTTTATTCTCTCACAGTCCAGTAGGCTACAAGTCCAAATTCAGGGCAACAACTTCAGGAGAAGGCTTTCTCTCTCTGTCAGCTGTGATGCAGCAGTCTTCCTTTGGTCTGGGACCATCTCAGCACAGGAATCTCAGGTCCAAAGGACGCACTGTGCTCTCGGCACTGCTTTCTTCGTGGTGTGAGGTTCCCATGTGTCTCTGCTCGCTGCTGTCTTTTATATCTTAAAAGAAATTGGCTTAAGACACTATCCAACCTTGTAGACCTCATCAGTATAACTGCCGCTAATCCATCTTATTAGATCGTAGTGATTGAATTTACAACACATAAGGAAACCACAACAGATTACAAAATGGTACACTACTAAACAATACTGGGAATCACAACCCAGCCAAGTTGACAGATATTTTTGGGAGACACAATTCAATCCATGACAAATAAGCTTTTTCTTAACTTTTCAAAATTACTGTAACCATTGTTTTTATTTAAAAAGTAATGCCTACTCATTGTAAAATTTTGAAAGTGTTTTATAAATTTACATATAATCTATCATATTGATACATCTAATCCTATTGGATTCCTAAGTTCTTTTTTGAAATTTTCCATTTTTATCTATCAATCTTTAATTTTTTTTTCAGTTGCTTCAACTCTTATAAAGTTATTCCTCCACAACAGAAATATAATCTCTGCTAGTTTTTCCATAAGGAGTCTTTGTGGCACAACAGTTAAGCACTGGGATGCTAACTGAAAAGTTGGCAGTTCAAACCCACCCAGATGCTCTGCAGGAGAAAGACCTGGCAATCTGCTTCTGTAAAGATTACAACCAAGAAAACCCTATGGGGCAGCTCTACTCTGTAACACATGGGGTCTCCATGAGTTGGAATCAACTTGACAGCACCCACCAAGGTTTTTCCATGATTGATTTAGATGTTTAAAAAGTATATAGACCTGGAGTTTACTTTGTGAGGTGTGAGGCCCCCTGGAAGAAGCAGAAACAGGTCTTGATTGTGTTTATTTTACAACATATGTGGTCCCTCCTTTGGGAAGTAGTTTGGCAACATTATCCAGTGGGAGTATTATTTTTAAAGTTAACCAAGAAATGTTCACACTGCTTTGCAAGACTGGGCTTCTCAGGCTATGAGTCTTGACTTACACTTCTCTGTTCCCTATAGCAACTAGTACTGTGCCTTCCACATGGCAGACTTCCATAATTATTTGTTAATTTGACTTGATTTGACATCAGAATGTTGCTGGCAGCATAGGGCTGTTATTTAAAAGAATAATCCAGAAGCTGAAGTTTATTGTTTTTCACCATCAAGTCATAGGCCCTTCACCCAGTCTCTCCCAGTTCATTGTTGGGGGCAGAACGTGAAAGCCAGCAAAAGTTGTGGAAGGACGTGGTTAACAGGGCATAGCCATGGAGCTTACAGATTTGGTTTCAAATTCTGTGTCTTCCACTTTTTAGTTGAGGACCTTGAGAAAACCGAACTCTGGGTTCCTCATCTGTAAAAAGAGCACAAAATAGCTCCTGGTGGAGTTGAAATAAGCATTATAAATAATGTACTCAAAGCACCCAGCACTGTGCCTGGCCCTGGGAAGATGCTCAGTGTGTTTTAATGATTATCATCATCTTTACCTCCATCTTATCCTAGAAGATCTAAGTTCATAAAGACCTTTGAGAGGCTGAAGGATGTGTGCAGCTATGGGAGAGCATGGGTGTCAAGAAAGAAGCATAAAAGGTGTCTGAGAACCTGGACACACACACACGCACACACGCACACACATGCAACAGTTCCATGCCCAACTTCCTTTGCAGTGGACATTTTATCAAACACAGGAATAGATAATTGCCATGTTATCTAAGCTCTTTTTCTGAGACTATCAGAATTTATCGGTTTAGTTATCTATCTCTAAAAGATTGAAAGCTTCCCAGTTCATTTTAACACACACAGAGTCCCAGTTCTGAGACATATGCCAGCATCCCTATGAAATAATGTATCATGGCAGCAAAAGACTGGAAACACCCCCAGTGTTTATCATTAGGGAACTGGATGAATAAACTGTGGCACAACCACACAATGGAACACTCTGTCGCTACAAAAAAGAATATGGAAATGCTCTATGAACTGACACAGGGTAATTTCCTGTATACATTGTTCAGGGTAAAGAACAGGCATAGCACGGGGTATGGAGCATGCTACTTTTCCTACAAGGTTTCCAAGAGCAGCAGTCTCCCCCTTCCAGGCTGCAAAGTCACTGGGAAACCAAGGCGGGTTCAGCACTAGGACATTAATAGGTTAAAACTATACGATCATCTTAATGGATGCTAGAAAGGTACTTGACATATTTCAATATCCATCTTGATTCTTTTAACAGAGAAATATAAAACCCTGTTAGTTTATAAATACACTATAAAAGTATCAACTAGAAAACATGGAAAATAATGGTGAAATACTAAAGGCACTGCTATTAAAATCAGGTTCAAGTTAAGAATGAGTTCTGCCCAGGCTTTTTCTGGAAGTTCTAGCCAATGTGCTGCGATAAGGAAAAGAAGGAAAAAAAAGAAATTTATATATTTGCAAATGATATGATGTTAATCAATGGAAAACCAGTTGCCATCAAGTCAATTCCAACTCATAGTGACCCTATGGAATGGAGTAGAACCGCCTCATAGGGTTTCCAAGAGCAGATGGTGGATTCGAACTGCCAACTTTCGGTTAGCAGCAAGCTCTTAACCACTGTGCCACCAGGGCTCCTGATTAATAGAGGAGTAGTTTAAATAATGAACATCAGACAATAGAATCTTATGGCAGCTACCAGAGATGATGAGGTAGAATTGTATTTATTATTGTGGAATGGAATCTTAGACATAGTACCAAGTGAAAGCAGCAGATTGCAAAACAGTATCATGCTATGATTTCATTTAAAATATATATTTATACACCTATAATGAATAGTTCCTTGTGGTGCAAATGGTTAAGCTCTTGACTACCAGCTGAAAGATTGGTGGTCTGAACCCACCCAAAGGCTCCTCAGGAGATAGGCCTGGTGATCTGCTTCCGAAAGGTCACAGCCTTGAAAACCCTATGGAGCACAGTTCTACTCTGCACACATGGGGTCACCATTAGTTGGAAATGCCTCGAGGGAAATTAACAATATATTGAACATACACATTGAAAAAAGTCTGGAGGAAATTCACCAAAATATATTCAGAGATGATCTCTGATTTATGGGATTCCGGACGATTCTTATTTTTCTTAATGCTTTATAATGAGCATATTATATTTATATAAACAGACAAAAAAATAAAGCTCTCTCTCTCTCTCTCACACACACACACACACACACACACACACACACACGAAAAATAATTTCAAGGTCATTAGGGTAAACTGTGTTTCTCTTCAGGTATTTAGTGTTTATGACCTAATGCCACTTAACTCATCATCCACCTCCCTGTAAAACCAAATTGATCTGTTCCTGCCTGGTCCCTGTCCCTCTGAGGAGAAACCTCAGACCTGTGTGTTCCAGAGAGACCTACTAGGCTGGGCTCAAATTCCCAGGTGACCATGGCCCCTGACGTCAGCACCTATACCCAGTCTTAATCTCATCCTAGCTGTTTGCAAAGAACTTCCAACCTTCAGAGGCTGCCCACCTTGCCCAAAGTTGACAGGGCTCCTCCTTGCATTACATCCACACCTCCCAGGGGTGGGTTTGGAAATCATTGTGTCCTCAAGCCCCCACATGCCAGGCTTCTCAGCCTTGGTCCTGGGCTGAAGGTTATGGGCAGAGAACACCAGGTACAGTAACCTCATCCCAGGTCTCTTGGGGACCTTAGATGTCCCACACCTGTGCTTCCTCCCTTGGTCCCTAAGCCTGTGCCTCAAACAGCAGTAGAACTGTTCTGTGCTTCCTTCCTGCCGGCCACAATTTCATGTCTGAATGCTGGGTCTGCCACTCTCTACCTCATCTTAGACACAGTGCCTGGCATAGGTTGCTACTCTGCGTGATGCACTGGATCCCCTTACTTATCCTCCACTGGTGTACTCCTGACATCGTGCCCTTGCCCAGCTTCTCTGCAGATAATGCCCCTACTTGGATCTCAATTCCTGCTGGGAAGAGGGCCAGATTTGCCATATGCTGTTTCAACTGGAGTCATAATCTAGCATCTCTTCTCTGGAGCCACTTCTTCTGCCTCATATTTGCCCACACGCCCCCAACTTCTCTTCCAGCCCAGTATCCACCACACAGTTAGCGAATGGTCCTTAAGGCTCCTTAAGGCTGGGCATCCTCTCCCCAGCCAGGAGCTTTCCCTTCAAATAACTGCAGCATTGGAGACAGCGACTAAGTGACACAGACGTCCCAGGGTGACTCACTAGGCTGAGATCAAAGCTGGCCTTGGCCATCTTGTGACTTTAACGATTACTGGCATAGTCATTCTTCATCTCTCTAGAGCCAGTTCCTTATCAATCTCACCTTCCATAATTCAGTTAGGAACCAGGAAGTAATATACAAACCAAAAAACCAAACACATTGCTGTCCAGAAGTTTCCAACTCATGACGATCCCATGTGCTACAAAGTAGAACTAAGCTCTATAGGGTTTTCTTGGCTGTAATCTTTACAGAATTACATTACCAGGCCTTTCTTCCATGGCTAACCTTTCAGTTAGCAGTCAAGCACAAATTGTTACCCCACCCAGGGACCAATACGTACAAATCAAAATGTCTCCAAATAGATTTGCCTTCAGAACCTACTCAAAACCTGCAAACTTTATCCTCATTTTTACCTAACTTGGTTATTTTACGTCTAAATCCATAACAAGTTAGGGGACACCAACCAGAAAAGGAGAAAGCAGCCGCCACAAAGCAGGCATCAGGAAGTGATAACCCGATAATGATCAAATGCAAGGGTTGGAAAAGTGTGAGACCTCAGAGAGCAGAAGCAACCAGTCCTGTGCATCAGATATTCCCACACAGCACAGTGACCGATGTGTACAATGGGAATCCCAAATCACAGCAAACATGGGTCATGTTCAGCACACTCCAGGGACACTGCACAAGGGGCATGGCTCCGCTCAGATCATTTGTATGGCATTTCTCAGAAACCCACCCAAGTGTATTTTCACTGTTGATAAATTTGTATCTTAATATATTTACAGCATAAAAATCCATTGCCTTCGAGTCGATTCCAACTCATAGCCACCGTACAGGGCAGAGTAGAACTTCCCCATAGGGTTTCCAAGGCTATAGTCTTTACAAAAGCGGACTGCCACATCTTTCTCCCACAGAGCTACTGGTAGTTTTGAACTGCCAACCTTCTGGTTAGCAGCTGAGTGTTTACCCACTGCACCACCAGGGCTCCTATTTAAAGCACAAGTAGTGTTGTTTTGCTGCATATGTACTAATTCCCGGAGCCCTAGTGGTGTGGTGGTTAAGAGTTAGGCTGCTAACCAAAAGGTCAGCAGTTTGAATCCACCAGCTGCTCCTTAGAAACCCTACAGGGCAGTTCTACTCTGTCTCATAGCGTCACTATAGGTCGGAATCGACTCAACAGCTATGAGTTTGGGTTTTGCTTTGTTTTGGGTGCTAGTTCCTAAAACTAGTTAATGGAGAGGAAAGAAAGATGGACCAATTAACTGTTAACTACTTAAGTTCTACAGTTAACTTCACTTTCCTCCTCTATAAAATGAAGTTGATAACACCTGCCTGGAATATTTCAAAAGATAACTGGGAAGATCTCATAGGGTGGCTAAGTGAAAATTCTAAAGAATGTGTTTTACTGTAGTAATTCCTCCTATCTAGATTGGGATATAGATTAGAATTATAAGAGAAATGAAAATGACAAGTAGTTATTACTCAAAGGTTAGAGGTTAGGTAAATCTCGCAGGAGATCATTGATTCAGAATTGGACCCAGCTCACAGAGAACTTCTTGACAGCAGTAGCCATATGTCATTCTCAGGAAAAAAGCGACACCTACTGCACCATAAATGCAATTAACCTGGAAAACCACAGGGCTTTGAACTTCAGTCATGACCTGCGTCCAGTTTTATTCAGGGATGAGACCCCCACTGTACCACTGCAAAAACAAAAACTAAAAATGGTCAGATAGTATCTTCCCTGGAAAAATCACAATTTTCTTCCATTAAAAAAATAACTTTTATTACTGCTTCAAATTCAAATGCAATGCATATTAATTGTGGAGTATTTAGAAAATAGAGACCAGCAATCAAAAGAAAATAAAGATCATCAGTAACATCCTTATCAACACACAATCCACTTAATCAACAACTGGTGTACAGCGGATGCTGTCTTCATCTTCTCTCCTCCTTTCCCTCCTTCCTCTTCTCTTCACCTCCTCCTCTTCCTGCTTCTTGTTTCTCCCTCCCTCCCTGACTCTGTGTCTCTTTCTGTCTGTCTGCCTCTGCCTTTCTCCTTCTCTCTCCCTCCCTCCCTCCCTCCCTCTCTCCTTCTCCTTCCCTCCCTCCTTCTCTCTCTCTCTCTGTCTTGATGGTGAAATCAGCAGGGGCGGGAGGCTGGCCCGTGAGCCTTGTAGAACTATCTATCTCTAAACTATATGTATGTATAGCCTTATTAAAAATAACCATAAAACAAGCAAAAAAAACTTGCAATTGCTCTTAGAATTAAGATCTAAACTTCTCGTGATCAGCAAGGCTCTGGCTCCTGTTTACTTCACCACCCACGTCCCAGGCCACACCCCCACCGCCCCCCACCGAGTGAACTTCAGCCACTCTGGCCATCCTGAGTTCCTCAAACTTGGCCACTTCAGGCCTTGCCTCTATTCTGTTCCCTCTATACGGAATGCTTCCCTCCCATGCCCACCCTGTCCTACTCTACTCTTTCAATGGCTAGCTTCTTACCCTTTAGAAGTCCTGGTGGTGCAGTGGTTAAATGCTCAGCTAACTGAAAGGTTGGCATTTAGAACCCACCAGCCAGTCCGCAGGAGGAAGATGTGGCAGTCTGCTTCCATAAAGATTACAGCCCTGGAAACCCTGTGGGGCAGTTCTACTCCATCCTATAGGGTCGCTGTGAGCCAGAATTGACTCAACTGCAACGGGTTTGGTTGGTTTCTTACTCTTTAATGCTCCATTTGAGGGAGGCCATTCACATCCACCTTTCTAAGGCAGATCCCCTTTTTAGCACACTGTATCATGATTTCTAATTATTTTGTTTACTGCTTTTCTTTAAATCTTTCCCTATGACTGAAAACCACAATGTGAATCATGTCTATCTCTTTCTCAAGTACCAGCACAGCGTTTGCATGTAATAGGTACTGTCTCAGTCATCTAGTGCTGCTGTAACAGAAATACCACAAGTGGATGGCTTTAACAAAGAGAAATTTATTTTCTCACAGTCTAGCAGGCTAGACATCCAAATTCAGGGTGTCAGCTCCAGGGGAAGGCTTTCTCTCTCTGTCAACCTTCACATCAATCTTCCCCCAGACTAGGAGCTTTCCACACAGGAACCCTGGTGTCCAAAGAATACCCTTTGCTCCCGGTGCTTCTTTCTTGGTGGTATGAGGTCCCCAATTCTCTGCTTGCTTCCCTTTCCTTTTATCTCTTGTAAGATAAAAGGTGGTGCAGGCCACACCCTAGGGAAACTCCCTTTACATTAGATCAGGGATGTGACCTTATTAAGGGTGTTATACAATCCCACCCTAATCCTCTTTAACATAAAATTGCAATCACAAAATGGAGGACAACCACACAATACTGGCAATCATGGCTCAGCCCAACTGATACACACATTTTTGGGGGGACATAATTAATCCTTGACAGGTACCCAAACCCAAACCAAACCAATTGCTACTGAGTCAATTCCTACTTATAGCAACCCTATAGGACAGAGAACTGCCTCTACCATCCTCCTATCTAGGGTTTCCAAGGAGCAGCTGGTGGATTCAAACTGCGAGCCTTTTGGTTAGTAGCCGAGCTCTTAACCACTTCACCACCTGGGTCTCATATAATAGGTAGGTGCTCAGCAAATCTTGATTGCATGAATGAATGAACAAATGTGAAGCTTTAATGAGCAGAGGTGCTTGGAGATCCATGACTATCCATGCCATATCACTCATTCATGCTGCATTTCTCACAGGCCCCACTGCAGGCTGGGCCTCACTGGAATCTCTCCCTGCAGTCTCCCCCTTCCTATCCATCATGCACACTGAGGAGGAACCTCTCTTCCTCTGCATCGTGCCTGTGGCTCCAGGCTTCAGTATAGACCTGGTCAGTGATTGGGAGCTTCTAGCCCAGATAGTAGATGCACATGGAGCAGCTGTGTGGATTGATCCTGTGGCAAAGGATCCCAGAGTACTAACTGACTGAATCCCCAGTCCGTTAGGGCTCCTTGGGGCATGCTGAACTGAGGAAGGAGCACAGGGCCTCCCAGGGGTAACCTAAATCTTTCATTTCAAAATCTGGAGAGCAGAGATTCTAGTTTTGAGTTTCTGTTGCAAGAAGTATCCAGAGATGGGGACAATTTGCAAGACCAAAAGGTGTTAGGGCAGGCAAGCCTCAGAGTTGAATCATTAAAGCTGTTCACAAATGTTTAGTCCTGTTGTCTGGGCATATGGCTAGGACAGCCCTGCTCCATCTGCTTGAACTCAGGCACAGCCATGTGACTTCCTTTAGTCACTGAATTGTGATCAGAAAAATATATGCTACTTATAGGCAGAAGCTTTAAACACCAGCACAAGGCTGGACAAGTTCTCTTTTCCCTGCCTCTACTATAAGGAGCCCTGGTGGTACAGTGGTTAAGAGCTTGGCTTAAGAGCTTGACTGCTACAGCTAAGATACATCAATTGGTCCCAACCCACCTGGAGCAAAGGAGAATGAAAAACACCAAAGACACAAGGAAAATATTACCCCAAGAGACAGAAAAGGCCACATAAACCAGAGACTCCATCAGCCTGAGACCAGAAGAACTAGATGGTGCCCTGCTACCACCAATGACCACCGTGACAGGGAACATAACAGAGTCCCTGACGGAGGAGAAAAATGGGGTGCAGAACTCAAATTCATGTAAAAAGATCAGACTTAATGGTCTGAGACTGGAGGGACCACGGAAGACATGGCCTCCGTTAGCCCAGAACTGAAATCATTCCCAAAGTCAACTCTTCAGACAAAGATTAGACTGGACTATGGGACATAAAATGATACTCATGAAGAGTGTGCTTCTTAGCTCAAGCAGATACATGAGACTAAATGGGCAGCTCCTGTCCAGAGGCGAGATGAAAAGGCAAAAGGCACAGGAAATGACTGAACGGACACAGGAAATCTGGGGTGAAAAGGAGGAGCTTGCTGTCACATTATAGGGAGAGCAGCTAGGGTCACATGGCAGTGTGTGTACAAATTTTTGTATGAGAAACTGACTTGAACTGTAAACTTTCACTTAAAGCACAATTTAAAGACAGAGAGCAAGAAAGAAAAAAAGAAATAGAGCTCGGCTGCTAGCCAAAATGTTGTCAGTTCGAATCCACCAGCCGCTCCTTGGAAACCCTATGGAGCAGTTCTACTCTGTCCTATAGGTCGCTATGAGTCGGAATCGACTCGACAGCAATGGGTTTGTTTTTGGTTTACTATCAGGAGGCAACTGGAGGGGATCCAAGGGCACAAGGCTAGGAAGCAGACATTGAGACAGCCTTCCATGGGGCCCAGCCTGCCCACAGGCTAGTGGATTAGAAGCGGTATTTGGTGCTTTCACAATCCCAAGGCGGGGAGCTTTGCTCAGACTTTGTAGACCATCCAATGGCCTCTTTCAAAACTGGATTTTGATGAGTTAAGTGTAAATGACAGAAACACACGGGTTGGATTTCCCTCCAAAAGCAGTGGGGTTTGAATACAGCCCAGGGAGGGAAGGGGTTTGCAGAGGGAAGACGTGGCTTAATCAAACAGGCCTTTTCTTTTTTCTGTTAACTTTTAACACCACCGCCCATTGGCTCCTGTTCTCTACCATCCCCCCTCCACCTCATCCCCAGGGGTGGGAGATCCAGGTCTTTGCTGCCTGCGCCCAGCTGTGGACCCCGGCCAGCCTTGCCGGCGTCAGACTCAGGCAGAGCTGGACGCTCCCAGATTCCCTCTGCTGCAATCCAGGATGCCTGTTGGAGGCAGCTGGAAAACTTTACTCTGGAGACAGTGTCTCTCTGTCCATCCTAGTCTTCTGAGGTAGTGGCACCTGGGGAGGAGAGGGCGGGGCAGTGAGGGTGCTAGACGCCCCTCTGGGTGGCACACTTGGGTTCACAGAGACTAGATCCTGGTCTCAGAAGGCAGTGTCTCATGAGGAGGCAAGTTTTCAGACAAGATTGTGTCTTTATCTATTTAAATTACATGTACTATTTTATTTCATCATAAACATCAAACCCACCAGCCACTCCGAAGTAGAAAGATGTGGCAGTCTGCTTCCGTAAAGATTACAGACTTGGAAACCCCATGGGGCAGTTCTACTCTGTCCTATAGGGTTGCTATGAGTTGGAATCAACTTGATGGCAATGTATTTGGGTTTTTGTTTTGTTTTTCAGACTATCATGGAAGCATGTGTCAACATGGAGCCTCCATGAGCCTTGGTTCCTGAGTGACTACCTTATGATGGACATATGAAGTGAGAAATAAACTGGTTGTTTTAAGCCACTAAGAGTTTGCAGCTGCTTGTTACTGCTTCATAACAGAGTCTATCCTCAATAGTATAGCAATAAATACCAAAAAAAGAGTAAGAACTTATCCAGGAAAGTGCCTAATAACAGTTTTATCACAAATCTTTGTAGCAGTAGCATTTGGACTCCTTGTTAACTAGGACCCTCCCCTGTACACTCATGTTCCCTTCTGAGAACATTTACCTGGAAGTTACAAGGTCATCATAATCTATGTTAAGCTGTAGTACTATGATCAATCCACAGGTAGACTGCACAAATTCAGTAAACCTGAGAGGCAATGCGTTCTGACTCTGGTAAAAGATTGATTTGGTGGATATGAGTGGGAAGAAGTTGCATTAGTGGGAATGGCTCCTGCAAAGGATTGGAGGGAGACTCTTTATTTCAGGCACTGAAGTCCCTGGGTGTCACAGTTAAGCGCTTGACTATTAACCAAAAGGCTGGCAGTTCAAATCCACCAACAGGCACCTTGGAAGAACGGCCTGATGATCTGCTTCCAAAAGGTCACAGCCTTGAAAACCCTATGGAATACAAGTTCTATGCTGACACACACAGGATGGCCATGAGCCAGAATCGACTTAACAGCAACTAGTTACTGGTTCGTTCAACTCTACCCTATCTACAGCCAGTTCTCCTCTCTCAAATTATATGCAGGTTCTTAATACAGATTGCTCAAGACTCAGCTAATTTTAGAAATGCAGATATTAGTATACCCACTCACCCTCTGCCACTGAGTCGATTCTGACTCATAGAGACCCTGTAGGACAGAGTAGAACTGCCCCATAGGGTTTCCAAGGCTGTAAATCTTTACAGAAGCAGACTGCCACATCTTTCTCCTGCAGAGCAGCTGGTGGGTTCAAACCACCTACCTTTCAGTTAGCACCTGGGCGCTTAACCGCTGTGCCACCAGGTCTCCTTAGATATTAGCATAATGGGTATGAATTTTTCTCCAAAAACTCGCAGGTACAAAAAAATTATTTCTACAGACCAAAGCAACCTGGCTCTGAGCTCCCACTCGCCTGATGGAAAGATGTTCTAACTCAGCCATCTTGGGGATGGTCATCCCTCTCCCTAGAACATGAATCCAGGGGCTCATGTGGCTCCCAGCAAGGGACAGAAGAGCCTCTGGATCTTTTGAATGCTGCCAAGAAGCTTATCACCCAAGCCACACAGACAAAAGGTAGGCAGCTCCATCCTTCCACACGAAAGCATGGGGTCACTTCCCGGCAATCCTCAAGGCCATGCCTGTCTCCAGTGTCCACGTCCCATCCCACCCGAGGTTCTATCCCTTCTGGAGAAGCTGCGTGGAAGCAGGGCACAGGTCTACATCATTCAAAGACTCAAACACCCATCCCCTTCCTCACCTCATTGAAGGGCTGCTTCTGCCTCACTTCTTGTGAAGGAAGGAATAGGAGCTCATCTGTCACACACATTTAAGCGTTGTCTTGAAAGAAGACTACTGACAATGACCGCCAAGTCTCTACATATTGGGGTTTGCAGGGGAGAATTCAGATGAATCTGCCTGTGGCTGATTAGAACCACTTACCCGATAGACATGAAATGTGCCAATGAAGGCCTGAGGCCTGAGCTTTCACCGCGAAGTTCTCTGCCTCAGACTCTCTCACCAGACAGGTCTAATCAGTCTCTTCAACCCTTAACCATCGGGGGACCCTGAAGTGAACCTCAGTCCTAGGAAGATTTTATTCTCAGCCTCCTCAACTCAGATCACTGCTTGAACATACGGGTGAGATGTTGGTCCTTGGATCCATCGTCAGTTGCTGACTGTTGCGCTTCTGTGTGTGGTTCAGCACTGCCGAGTACCAGAGTCCATGAGATGGGTGCCAACTCTGGCATAAATAAGGGGATCATCCCCACCAGTGGGCTGGTCTAGGACTCATCTGTAGCCCAAAACCCCAGGCCCAGTTGTGTCAAGGGCTGGTAGCCCTTGAAAAAACAGAATTCCTAGTCTGCACTTATCTCTTCACAGGGCTTGGAGGAACGCTTTAAACCTGACCCCTTATCTTGGCCCTTCCAACTATCCCTCTCTCCCCAAACCTCCAGGGAAATGGATTATTCCGTCACTTGCCCCCACCCCCTAACCAGAACTTAATGTTTTACATCAATGCAAATGGACTGCTCTGGAACCACTCCTACTGTCTGTTTGCCACACAAATTGCCATGTCATAGACAGACCTGTCCCGAGCTCCACCAGGGCAATCAGGGAACTGCAGGAAGATCTCTTCTTTGTTGCTTTTATTGCTAGTTTTCCTTTAGGTGGTGAAAACAACTTTTTAAAAATTCCAATCTTGCCTCTGCTACAACTAAAAAGGCAAGTTTTATTCCTACACCCTTGATAGAGGATCTGTGCCCAGTGGACCAAAAGCAGTCAGTGTGGCCGCAGCTGGCCCCCCCACTGACAGGGGTAGAAGAGCCAGGAGGGTCAAGGTCCAGCAGATATGGAAGAGAACTCCTTCCTGCCATTACTGAGGCCACCTGTCAAATTGTGGGGCTGCTAGGGGAAACAAGTTGGCCTGCCTCCTGTTGGGTTCAGATCCAGTGGTATGCTGGAGCCAGCTTGGCTCACAAGAGCCATGGTGCGTGTATCCTTCTAGCTCTGCTGACTCAGTAAGGTCACATTAGTAGCAGTAGATCACAGATTAGGGCTGACAAGCTGCAAGCCACAGTTATGGACAAGGGACAAGAACCAAAAGCAGAGGGGAATTTGCATGAGCGCGAGAAGGTGGGCAATCCTTGGAGTGTGGAGGTAAACACAAATACGAGGCCCCCTTATGGCTGATTTGATGTGCTACAAGCAGGCAGGGTTTCTGCCATCAGATTCCCAACAGTCTTCCCTGCAGGAGCATGGGGGAC
Organism: Trichechus manatus latirostris; assembly: GCF_000243295.1. Classification (NCBI taxonomy): domain Eukaryota; kingdom Metazoa; phylum Chordata; class Mammalia; order Sirenia; family Trichechidae; genus Trichechus; species Trichechus manatus. The sequence continues at coordinate 7,810,578 of NW_004443940.1, forward strand.
AGGACACTGGGTGTCCCAACCCTGCACCCTTCTTCAGTTGCCTTGTCCATGGACCCTCTCCCTTTCCACACCACCACCGTCCAAAGATAATACAATGTTATTCACACTGTTTCTCTGGGAGTTGGTTTCAAGTTCCCGTCCTGTCTCTTACTCCTGGGGCTTGAAATTCCAACCATTAATATGTGGCTCCTCTCCCTTCATGTGTATTTACATCCCTCATCCCATCTTCCTCCAAGAGCCACTGTTCGTGGACCAAAGGCTCCCAATCCACCATGGTCTGGTCTTCCCTACCTTGCTTGAAGAACTCTTCTCCTCCCTCCCCAAAGAGACCCCAGTCCCCTCTGACGTCTCCCTCATCTCCCTTCCTTCCCCAAGCAAAACTAACCCATAAACCTCAAGAGAGTAGGGTGCAGTGAGGATAAACCAAAGCACACAGGCCTTCCTCCATTCCCATATACCAGGACCAGCAGGTCATTAAGGTCAATACAGCTGAGGATTATAAAAAAGCACAGGTCCTGACTCCCAAAACCTAGACATTGGCAGCTAAGATCTGCCCAGAGATGATCCAGAACTGAACATCTGTGCAAGGCAATGACCCTCCTTCCACAGAATGGGGCCTAAAGTGATTGCATGTGTCATGGTTATTGTATTGTTAAGCTGAATAATAATGGTATAATAGGCCAAATTTTACAATAACAATCTATTGGTATAACTCCCCACACGTCTGCCAGTTTGTCATACTGTGGTGGCTTGCATATTGCTGTGATACTGGAAGCTAAGCCACTGGTATTTCAAATACCAGCATGGTCACCCATGATGGGCATGTTTCAGTGGAGCTTCCACACTAAGATAGACTAAGAAGGACCTGGTGGTCTACTTCTGAAAAAAACTGGCCAGCGAAAACCTTACGAATAGCAACAGAACATTGTTTGGTATACTGCTAGAAGATGAGCCCCTCAGGTTGGAAGACACTCAGAAGACGACTAGGGAGGAGCTGCCTCCTCACAGTAGAGTCGACCTTAATGACGTGGATGGAGTCAAGCTTTCAGGACCTTCATTTGCTGAGGTGACACAACTCAAAATGAGAAGAAATAACTGCAAAAATCCATTAATAATTGGAACATGGAATGTACCAAGTATGAATCTAGGAAAATTGGAAGTCGTCAAAACTGAAATGGACCACATAAATATTGATATCCTAGGCATTAATGAGCTGAAATGGACTAGTATTGGCATTCTGAATCGGGCAATCATAGGGTCTACTATGCCAGGAATGACAAATTAAAGAGGAATGGCATCGCATTCATCATCAAAAGAACATTTCAAGATCTGTCCTGAAGTACAATGCTGTCAGTGATAGGATACTATCCATACACCTACAAAGAAGACTAGTTAATACGAATACTATTCAATTTGTCCACCAACCACTAAGGCCAAAGATGAGGAAACTGAATATTTTTACCAACTTCTGCAGTCTGAAATTGATCAAACATGCAATAAAGATGCAGTGATAATTACTGGTGATTGGAATGGAAACAAAGAAGAAAGATCGGTAGTTGGAAAATACGGCCTTGGTGATAGAAACGATGCCAGAGACCAACAACTTCTTCATTGCAAATACCTTTTTTCAATAACGTAAACAGCCACTATACACGTGGACCTCACCAGATGGAATACACAGGAATCAAATCAACTATCTGTGGAAAGAGACAATGGAGAAGTCCAATATCAGTCAGAACAAGGCCAGGGGCCGACTGTGGAACAGATCATCAATTACTCATATGCAAGTTCAAGTTGAAGTTGAAGAAAATTAGAGCAACTCCATGAGAGCCGAAATACAACCTTGAGTATAACCCACTTGAATTTAGAGGACATCTTAAAGAACAGATTTGACACATTGAACACTAATGACCAAAGACCAGATGGGTTGTGGAATGACATCAAGGACATCATACACAAAGAAAGCAAAAAGCCATTAAAAAGACAGGAAAGAAAGAAAAGACCAAAATGGATGTCAGAAGAGACTCTGAAACTTGCTCTTGAACGTAGAGCAGTTAAAGCGAACAAAAGAAATGATGAAGTAAAAGAGCTGAACGGAAGATTTCAAAGGGTGGCTTGAGAAGGCAAAGTAAAATATTACAATGAAATGTGCAAAGACCTGGAGTTAGAAAACCAAAATGGAAGAACATGCTTGACACTTCTCAAGCTGAAAGAACTGAAGAAAAAATTCAAGCCTCGGGTTGCAATACTGAAGGATTCTATGGGCAAAAAATTGCACAACACAGAAAGCATCAAAAGAAGATGGAAAGAATACACAGTCACTGTAGCAAAAAGAATTGATCGATGTTCAACCATTTCAGGAGGCAGCATATGATCAAGAACGGATGGTACTGAAGGAAGAAGTCCAAGCTACACTGAAGGCACTGGCAAAAAACAAGGTTCCAGGAATTGACAGAATACCAACTGAGATGCTTCAACAAACTGATGCAGCGCTGAAGGTGCTCACTCATCTATGTCAAGAAATTTGGAAGACAACTACCTGGTCAACCAACTGGAAGAGATCCATATTTGTGCCCATTCCAAAAAAGATGATCCAACAGAATGTAGAAATTATAGAACATTAATATCACTCACAAGTAAAATTTTGCTGAAGATCATTCAAAAACATTTGCAGCAGTACATCAACAGTGAACTGCCAGAAGTTCAAGCCAGATTCAGAAGAAGATGTGGAACAAGGGATATCATTACTGATGTCAGATGGCTGAAGGCAGAGAATACCAGAAAGATGTTTACTTGTATTTTATTGACTATGCAAAGGCATTTGACCCTGTGGATCATAACAAATTATGGATAACATTTTAAAGAATGGGAATTCCAGAACATTTAATTGTGCTCATGAGGAACCTGTACAAAGACAGAGATGCAGTCCTTCAAACAGAACAAGGGGGCAATTCGTGGTTTAAATCAGGAAAGGTGTGCATCAGAGTTGTGTCTTTTCACCATACTTATTCAACCTGTATGCTGAGCAATTAATCTGAGCAGCTGGACTCTATGAAGAAGAATGCAGCATCAGGATTAGAGGAAGACTCATTAACAACCTCGATAGGCAGATGACACAACCTTGCTTGCTGAAAGTGAAGAGGACTTGAAGCGCTTACTGATGAAGATCAAAGACTACAGCCTTCAGTATGGATTACACCTCAACATAAAGAGAACAAAAATCCTCACAACTAGACCAGTAAGCAACATCATGATAAACAGAGAAAAGACTGAAGTTGTCAAGGATTTCATCGTACTTGGATCCACAATCAACGCTCATGGAAGCAGCAGTCAAGAAATCAAATGACATATTGCATTGGGCAAGTCTGCTGCAAAAGATCTCTTTAAGTGTTAAAAAGAAAGATGTCACTTTGAGGACTAAGGTGCACCTGACCCAAGCCACGGTGTTTTCAATCGCCTCATATGCATGTGAAAGCTGGACAATGAATAAGGAAGACCAAAGAAGAACTGACACATTTGAATTAAGGTACTAGCGAAAAATAGTGAATATACCATGGACTGCCAGAAGAACAAACAAATCTGTTTTTCAGTAAGTACAGCCAGAATGTTCCTTAGAAGTAAGGATGGCGAGACTTCGTCTCACGTACTTTGGACGTTATCAGGAAGGACCAGTCTCTAGAGAAGGATATCATGCTTGGTAAAGAAGAGGATCAGCGAAAAAGAGGAAGATCCTTAATGAGATGGATTTACACAGCAGCTGCAACAATGGCCTCAAGTATAATGATTGTGAGGATGGCACAGGACCCGGCAGTGTTTTGTTCTGTTGTACACGGGTTCGCTCTGAGTCAGAAGCAACTCGATGGCACCTAACAACAACAACGTTGGTATAGATAATGCTTTATTGTTTATACATTTTCTCATATAATCTATGCAGCAACCCTGAGGTAGATATTGTTATCCCCACTTTACAGATGAGTAAACTGAAGTTCCTAGGTTACATTACCTGCCAAAGATCACACACTTATTAGTGGCAAAGCCACTGATAATTCCAAACCAAAGGGACTATTTTGAGTAGTTCACAGGCTGCTGCAAGGAAAAGAAGAGCTGAAAACTTCTAATGGGGAGGGCTGGTTTGTTCAGTGGAGCCCAAGGGGTCCCTCACCAGGTATGAATGAGGCACATCCACAGGTCAGACTGGACTGGAGCAGAAGCTTAGAGCATCTGGGAGTTTGAAGCAGGAAGAGGTCTTTAACTGTGGTGAGAGTCAACATTGTTGTCAGTTGCCGTTGAGTAGATTCAGACTCATGGCGACCCCATGTGTGCAGACTAGAACCGTTCCATAGGGTTTTCAAGGCTATGACTTTTCAGAAGAAGACTGACAGGTCTGTCTCCTGAGACGCATCTGAGTGGGTTCGAACTGCCAACCTTTTGGCTACTAGTTGAGCGCTTAACCGTTTGCACCACCCAGGAACAGTATCTTCAAATACGCACAGAGCCCAGCTTCCAGAAACTGCAGAAACAAGAGGTCGTCCAGCAGCTACAAGTCTAGGGGCCAGCCACAGGGCAGGTGCAGTGGGGCCAAGAAGAGCTGCTGCAGAGTGGCACCATCCCGGCTTAGCCAAAGCACGGTGACCTCGGGGCAGTGGTCCCTTGCCCTTGTTATAGGCTTTAGGTTCTCTTGAAAATCATAAAACTTCCCCCCAGAAAAATACAGACACACAAGTACATACAACATTTTGCATACAGTTTCAGGGAGTCCATGGTCCCCAGGTGGAGAACTCCTGCTTGAGGGCAAGGGTGTTATCCTGAGTAAAATCACTGATACAAACCTGTCTCAACAATGCTCGTATTTCCTGTGACTGCTTCCCTTTTGTCTTCCCTGAATATTGAGAATGTCATGAAGTTTATTTGTAATGGGAGTGAAGGAAAGGAGGTTCAGCCCACACTAACCAGAGGAAAAGCAGCTGTGGCATGGCAGTGGTGGCAGCCAGGAGGCAAAAACCGAAGAGAAAGACAAGGTCACTGGTACCCCTGCCCTTCCCACCCAGAAGGCCACTTCAGGAGCTTTTCTCTACTCAAATTTAGAGAAGGGTTGTGAGGGTCATTTGGGGAGGGGCAGTGATTTGTTTCCTTTTAGAAAGGAAAGCCATTTCCTTGCTGGCTACAGGGTCTAAGGTTCTGCAGGCAATGCCCCCCTCAACCTTCCCCTTTCCGACTCCCCATAAATACACCTAAGCACTGGCCCAGTCATTCATGCACATGTGGCCAGGCCTCCTGTTAACACCCATGTATTTACACATGCTCTTTCATGAAAGGAGAATTGGGAAGGGGGAGATCTCAGGGCAGAGATTCCATGTTGCAACATGGGGACCATGCACTCCCCTACAGAGAGTCAGATAAACTGTGAGAATCAGCAAACCACTCAAGGACTCAGCGTCTGTTAGCCCCAACCACCTCCTTGGCTTTTCCTTCTGGCCAGGGCCCAACCAGAAGCGGCCAGGGCCCAAACAGACGCCGAAGTCCTAGTTGTGTCTTATGCCCCATCCCCAAAACTAAGGGGCCCAAGATAGGGGCCAGGGCTGAAGGGGTCACAGGGGTTCAGAGGGCAGGGTTGGGAAAAGCCTAGATTAGCTACAGAGCAGAAGCTCTGACCTCTCATGGGAATCAGGAATCAGGCAAAGGCCTGTCTTGGACATTAGCCTGTCCAGGCCCAGAAAGGGCAGATACTGAAGTCTAAGTGGTCACTCAGACTTAAAGACAACTGGAGGTCCTGATGGTCTTTCTGGCCCAGTGACCCCACATATCAGTGGTCACTCTATTCCAGTGATCACCATGCACTAGTGGTCATTTGCCCAGCTCTAGATGGATGTTTCGTCACACGTGGCTAGAGGAGCCCCAGTTAGCCGAATGTGGGCTGGGCTCGGGCAAGGATCAAGCAGGAAGGGTGGAGGAAAGCCACCAAAGCCACTGGCCCTCTTGGCCAGGGCCAGGGGCAGCCGCTCATCTTCAGGAGAGGGGGAGGGAGGGTCCTGGCTGTAGCTTGTGGTTCCAGACGGTGGGGCCCCCAGGTCCAAGCCCACCTTGTCTCGTGCCAGGAGTTCCCTCTGCCGCCGTCGCTGCTGATGCCGACCAATTAAGAGGAGAGTCATGGATGCTGCAAGAACCCCCAGGAAGAAGCCAGCCAGCCCAGCCCCCACTGTGTGGGCCCGGCTTGGGGGCGCCCGTTGGCTACCCCATACCAAGCTGTAAGCCGCTACTACTCGCGCTGCCCCACCCTCCTGACATTCACAGGCGTAGGCTCCCATGGCCCCTGGGGTCACCACCACCTCCAGCCCATCCCGCCGGGAGGTGAGTGCAGTCACTCCACCAGGCTGGTGCCATACACAGGATGCCCACGCTGAGCTTGGGGAACACGGCAAGACCACGTGTGCAGCTGTTGCCAAAGGAACTTCAAACACTACCGGGTGTTCTGTGGGGAGACAGCAGCGGCACAAGAGGTGGTGAGGATACAGGCTGGGGGTATGAGGAGAAATATGGGGTGCTGGATATGAGAAGGGGCCACAGGGACAAAGCTGAAAAGCGGGCTCCCAATGAGAATAAGACCCTGGGTCATCAGCTGCCATACCTCCCAGAATCTAAATTTTAAAGTGGGTCCAAAATAGACCTTTTCACCCGTTCTACCCACACTTCCCTAAACCATACAGACCTCCAGGCTCCTTGGGACACAAAGAGGAGATGTCTGCTGACTCCATGCCTTGCACCAGCCTATAAAGAGAATACTCGGTAAATCCAGGGTCAACATTTCTTCTACCATCCTCAGTGTCACTGAACGTGCACCCACTCGTTACAGCCATCATCTTGTAAATCACTCCTAGAATTACTGGCCAACATTCTCATCACTAAATTTTTCCCCAGTCAAAACCCAATTGCCTCCTATACCCCTCATGACATTTGCCTTGCCAAATTCTGCACATATTTCTAGCAGACCACAGTTAACCAGACTTGCACTAGGTCTGTTAGGAAGATGTTAGGTAGGAGTGCTTTTAAAGAAAGATGAGAGCTTTCCAAGAAACGTAGGTGGTTGTCCACAACCACAAGATGTCTATGGAAAAAAATGTATTAAAATGACATTTCTTTTTTTTTTTTTCTGTTTTTTTAAGAAAAAGAGAAAACCTCTTTTCTATAAAACCTAACCAAAATTCTATGGAAATCAGCAAGATGATCTCCAAAGATGAAGACTACATGGGTATTCTCTCACTTCAATACTGTTGATATATATTAGCCTCTAATGGATCTGTTTTAAACACAACACAATCCTCATACTTCCAGAATTTGGGTGGATTGTCTCTGACAGAGGGATAACAAGACAGACTGATTGTTGACAAACACCCTGGCACCACTCCCAGAGGTAGGGGGAGCCTTCTGATGCCTCTACTAAGACTGTCAATGAAGAAGTCCAGTCTGAACACATGAACATCTTGACCGAAGACAGACCTGGCTTGAGGGTGAACTCCTTCAACAGTCATTGAGCCCCCTGAAATGAGTCCTGAGGCTGGTATAAATGGATGGAATTTTACTGGGTAAAACTAAGGCAGACTAGTCCAGCTGAGCTTAGGAACAAGACAAGACCACATGTAGCCACAGGAACTTCAAAGTCTGTTTTTCTCTCTTGCGTGAATTGAGGTATGGAGGATGGAGTGTACCAAAGTACCGACTCAGGCCACTGGCATACACCCCCACCCCAACACACACATGTATCTTAAGGGTACTCATGAAGCTTAAGAACATAGGATGCCCTAGCCCAATGAAACTCTTATCTTAACGGATATTAAAACAATAAAGGAAACAATAAATCACCTGCTTTCATCCTAGACATTTAAAAGTTCTCCCAAGAGAAACTAGAAGACCAGGTCAGAATTCTTAACCAAAAATGTGAAGATAGCCAAACCTACCATCCAATAGCTACTTTATATCCCCAAATGGTGGAAAGTGAAGAGTCTGAGCAAAATCTTACACTTACAATGCAAAATGAATATCCAAAAGACAAAATTAAATTTTAAGATTTTTTTTCTATGTGTCAGTTATCATTTTAAACACTACCACTCTGTTTTAACATGTGTGAATTGTTTTATTCCCAAAGACACATCCTTTTACTTCTAAAAAATTCCTTTAAATTAACTGGATTTCAAAACAGGAAATCTCAAGGTCTGTTTGAAAAATTACTTTCCAAGCAATAAATTACTTCATTGAGAGGACATAATGATTAAAAGACACTTAAAAAACATATCAACCAATTGTAATCGATAGACACTATTTCAATCCTGACTGAAACAAACTATTAAAAGCACACGCAAGTGGGAAAACTGGAACATTGACTGGATATTTGATGACATTAACAAATTAAGTTTTTGGAATGATAATGGAAATATGGTATGTTTTTAAGAAAGTCCCTGAAAGATTTATGGATGAAATGAGTGATGTTTGAGATTTGCTTCAAAATAGTTGGAAGTGACTTAGGGTACTGATGAAACAAGATTGGCCAGGAGTTGACGGTTGCTGAAGCTGAGTGATGGATACATGGGCATTCAGTATACTTTTCTTTCTACTTCTGAATGTTTGAAATTTCCCATCATAAAATGTTTTTAAGAGAGTCCTAATCTTGGAGAGATCCATATTGAAATGTATAAGATGAGTCTGATGTCAGGGATTTGCTTCAAAATAATACAAGGGAGGGGGTTGATCATGGATCAAACAAGGTTGGCCACAAGTTAATAACTACTGAAGCTAGACGATGGGTACATGAAGGGTTCAATAAACTATACTCCTTATTTTAGTATCTTTACAATTTTCCACATGAAAACATTTAAAAATTCTTCATTGAAATTGTTAAGATGTCATATGGTTTGTTATATATATTTTCACCACGATAAAATTTTAAAAATAAAAGTAAAAAATTCGTCATTGAAAACATAAAACGTTTTCATTGATAAAAGTATTTTTTAAAATAAGCTTAAAAATACTTTTGTTAAAAAAAAATCAATATATATGAATAGGTTATGACTAAGAATCTAAAAATTTAAACCTTTATCTATTTCAAGATAAATTCCTCATAAGTAAAACTAAAATGCTATTGTGAATTAAATTGTGTTTTAACCAGAAATTCTGGTTTTTGGCATATCTTTACATACCAGAAGAAAAGCTTAAATCCTTAGTTGCTAAGAACTGACAAGACACCAAAAATTCCATATAGAGTAATGTAGTTTCTCTAAGACTAATGTCAATCAGAGGGAAAATGTCATTTTGAATCTTGGCCCCAAAATGAGAAGTTAAGAAAAGGGGAATTAAACTATTCTGCCTCTTCTTGTATTTATAAAATCGTATACATGAGTTCCATCTTTCTAACAATTTATAATTACAAATTTGGGAACTTTCATATTAAATATCTTAAGTTTAAAAGGTAATAAAAATATAGTGTGTAATTAAGCTGGAAAACAACATTTCTTCCTTAGGAAATTGTCTTAACCAATAGAAGTGGAAAAAATATCTATTGTTAAATTAAGTTGGTGTGTGTGGGTCCCATTTATGAAATTTAACTTTTTAAAATATCTTTGTGTCCCTTTTTTTAGGGAGGTGGGAGGGAGGTGTCCAGTCTTTTTGTAACAACTTTACTGAGGTACATAATTAACACATGATAAGCTGCACATACTTGAAGTGTACAATTTGGTAAGTTTTGATGCATGTATACACCATGAAACCATCACCACAACCAAGATAATAAATATATCCACCACTCTCAAGTTTCCTTGTGCCCCCTTGCAATCCCTGTCCCACAGACCTGGTTTCTGTCCCTGCAGATTAATTTTCATTGTTTAAAATTTTATATAAATGGAATCATATAGCATACACTCTTTTTTGCCTGGCTTCTTTCAATTTGAGATTCATCCATGTTGATGCATGTATTGGTAGCTCCTTCCCTTTTATTGCTGTATAGTATTCTGTTGTATGAATATACCACATTCCCTTGTTGATGGGCATCTGGGTTGTTTACAATTTTGGGCCATAGCAAATTAAGCTGCTATGAACATTCATGTACAAGCCTTTGTATGGACATACACTTCCATTTCTTCTGGAAATACCGAGGAGTAGAATAGCTAGGTCATATGATAGGTGTATGTGTGTTTAAGAAATTACCACATAATTAATGTCACTAAACTGTATATGTAAAAATAGTTAAAACGGCAAATATTTTGTTATATCTATTTTACCACAAAAAAAAAAAAAAAAAAAAGCAAAACTGCTTTCCAAAGTAGTGGTGGTTGTTGTCAGCTGCCATGAAGTGTCAATCCTTGACTCATGGCAATCCCATGCACAATGGAATGAAATGTTGCCCAGTCCTGTACAGTCCCCATGATCAGTTGAGGACTGGACTGTTGTAATACACAGAGTTTTCAATGGCTGATTTTTGGAAGTAGGTCACCAGGTCTTTCTTCCCAGTCTGTCCTAGTCTGGAAGCTCCACTGAAACTTGTTCAGCATAATAGCAACCCACAAGCCTCCACTGGCAGATGAGTGGTGGCTGCACGTGAGGTGCATTGGCCAGGAATCGAACTGGGGTCTCCCACATGGAAGGGGAATTCTATATTTCCACCAGTAGTGCATAAGAGTTTCAGTTGCTTTACATCATCACCAACACTTGATATGGTCAGTCTTTTTAATTTTAGCCAGTGACTCACTGAAATCAGTGAGTCTCACTTGGCTGCATCTTCGAATCACTTGGGAAGTTTTTTTAAAAATCTGTGATGCCCAGGCTACATCCCAGTCTAATTACATCTGGGATGTGGGACCAAGGCATCAATGTTTTTTAAAGCTCCCTAGGTTATTCCAGTACACAAGCAAGACTAAGTTATTCCAGTACACAACCACAGCCCTAAGCCTTTTTGAAGTTCCTACATCCAACAGGCATTAGCAGGTAATGGGTAGATAGATCCAGGCCCAACCCACAAAGGATCTAATGATCAGCTCAGATGAGGCCAAGCCAGCAGACAGACACACTGACAATGTAGAGACAATGTACAATAAGCCAAACACTGTAACAGTTCAGAGACAATATACAGAAAGACATACAGGTGGCATACACAGTACAGAGCTAACAGACAGAAAGCAGAGTCGATAAACAGATAGCATTGATGGTACAGCAACAACAGGTTAAAACTACTCATGTATCAGAGACAAAACACATGAGCAGGCAAATCACAATCAAAGAAACACAAACAACCATTAAATTAAAAAAAAAAAATTAGCCTGCCCAATAATCAACAAAATAAAATTAAAATAACAAGGAGATTATAGTTTTGCCTGTAAGACTGAGAAAGATTAAACAAAATCATCCCAATTTTGTCAAAGATGTACGGAAGTGAGCATTTTCTGATATAACTTTATGAACCCCAGAATTGTATGAAAACCTGGGCTTTATGGGATGATGGGTCAAAAGTGTAAAGACAATGCTATACAACAGGAGGGAGAAGGATGTGAGGGGGTACCTTAATGGATCTGATGCTGCCAGGAAACCCGTCTTAATTCAACCTATCTATTTTCTGCTATCCCAGATTATAATGGATCCTCTTAGTATGAAAATCTCCCTCAACTCCCTTCCTTTACTATGAGGACTGGGAAGGAGTTGCCTGGGATTGTCTGAATAGTGTTGGGTCACTTGTATAAATAGCAAAACCCTCACTGGGCAGCTTGAGCCTGTCTAAAGAGCCTGAGCCCCTCCTGAATGGAGTTCATTATTGACTTCCTGATATCCACCTTTAGTTACCCATCCATCCCCAAGATCCTTCTTGGAAGAGGGGAAGCTAAAAATGGGCTCCTATATTCTTCTGCCCAACTCTTAAAAGGTAAACAGGAAAATCATTTTGGTAAGGTCCCTGGAAAATAATCTATTTTTAATCAGGGGTATGACACAATCTGACATATGTTTTTAACTACCTTCTGAGGAAAGAGTAAGTGGTACCAAAATGAACGAACAGTGATAATTTAGATTATTACAGTACTCTAGTTAAGAAGTGAGATGGCTTGGACTAGGGTGGTGGCAGAGTAGAGATGGAGAGAAGAGGGTAGATTGAGGACATGTTTTGGAGTTAGAATCAACACAAGTTGCAATACAGTGTGGCTGATTTCTGGTTGGATTACTCGACAAATGAAGGTTCCTTTATTGAGATGAGGAAAACCAGAGTAGGAGTATATGAGGAAAAAAAGAAACAAGAGTGCATACTGAGACTTGCTAAGTTCATAGAAGCATCCAAGGGGAATATCAAGTAGGCAGTTGGAGACAGAATTCTGTAGTTCAGCAAAAGATACGTTTGTCGTTATCACCAGCACTCAGATTGTATTGAAAGTGGGAATGAAATCATCTAGAGAGAATACGGAAATGTAAAGGGGGTCCAGGACTGAACCTTGAGGAACATCAGCATACATAAGTTGCATGGAAAAGGAATCAATAAGGGACACAGGCTAGTAAGGTAAGGAGGAAAACCAGAAGAACGCAGAGTCACACAAAGCAAGAGGAAAGAGTACTTCAAGGAAGAAAGCTGTGGTCAGCTGTGAAAACCTTTTGAGAGTTCTTGTAAGAAGAAAATTGAGAAGTGTCCACTAGAGTTGGCAAGATGGAGGCCCATCACATGATCAGAGCAAATCTAGCAGAGAGGCAAGGGCATTGATGAGGTGGCACAAGACAGACAGACAGATGAGTTAGTATAGACCAACATATAGACACACAAGTGACACAGACACTAACAGGAAGGAAAAAACATACAGAGATACAGCAGCATTAACAGATGGATGAGACCCAGCCACAGGTCTATAGATGGAGCACAGCCACAGGACAGCAGGCAAGAGACCAGTGCGGCTACACTCACCCTCCATGCTCCCTGGTATGGGGCACACAAGCCCCCAGTCGGAAGCTCCAGGCACAGACAGGGTCTTGGGCCAGGATGCACTCTGAGCAGCTCTGGAGACGGCCACAGTTGGTTGTGTTCACTTGTGTCACCTCGGTATGGGAGCCAACCAGGAGCCAGCCCTAGAGAAAGGGAGTGGGTAAGGGGAATACACTGGATCTCCCAGACCTCAGGGTCACAAACTACCTCTGGACTCAGATGTCTCCCAGGTCCCCTAAAATTTACAACTCACCTGGTACAATTTCATGTTCTCAATTGGCTGTGGCTCTGAGAATAAGGCGAGATCCTCAAGGACGCTGAGCCGGGTTCCAATCTGTACTGCTCGGTGGAGGTGTCCATCCTCTAGAAGGCAGAGACATAATGACATCACTGTACCTGTGCCTGGGGCGCTGACATCCGGCAAGATTACCACTGGGTAGGCAATTGCTGGACAATTAAATATACCTGTCCCCAGGTAGAGGACATCATAGTCCTTCCCTGAGAGGCTGGTCACCCTGTGGGCCACAACTCTGAGATAGACTGTATCTGTAGTGACCAGCAGGGGATGGCCAGCAGCCGGAAACACTGGCCTGTCCATGAGTGGATGGTCCCGGATGAAGGTGAGTACACGGTCAGGCAGGGAGAGAGATGAGCCAAACTGCTGGAGCTTCACGTTGTTGGTGATGCACTAGAGGAAACACAGCGGTGGGTAACAAAGCTTCCAGGGCCAGGAAGTATCGGTGATGTTTAGGTGGGCTCTGGCACTCACGGCAGCTCTTTACTTCAAGCCCAGGGATGGAGAGCTGGCCCAGCGTCCTCACCTCTCCAGGTCTAGGCTGGGGCACATCATTGTCTAGGACAGGCAGTCCCCTGTTGCAGTCATGTTTCAGCTCTCTAAAGGGGCCGTTCAGCACTGTCCGAATGTCTTGTGGTCGGAAGGCACAGACAGCAGAGATGGCAGCTCCCCCCCTGGAAGAGTCACAGGTTGGAGCCAGATATTTGGAGGGAGCTAGAGGAAAACAACTCACCCTTGTCAAATGAGATGACCCATGAGAAATGCACAAGGAGCCTTGCCGTTGTGGGAGGGAAAGTCTTCCCTCTCTGGAGAGACAGCAGTGACACTGTGCCAATCCCACGCATCTCCCACCCTGTAACTCTCCTCTACACCAGGACCCCCTCACCACTGAGAGGAAAAGATGCCATAAAAGATGGGGGTCCTTGCTCCATGCTCAGGTCGAAGTATGGCCATGTCCTGCAGGACACTGGAGGCCCGGCCATGCTCAGGCCCTGGACACAGCAGGTCAGCCTTGAGAAACGTCGTCCACCTCTGCTGGAGGGTCTTCCGGCCCCCAAGGTCCCCCTGGAGTGACAAGTGCATAAGACATTCTCTTTAGAAGACCAACGTTGTGGGAGGTGCGAGGAGACGAACACAAGTTTCCTCCCTGGCTTCAGGACAGACACAGACAGGGAGACAGACACACAGAAATGCAAGAAAAGAGATACAGACAGAGTAACCTGGAAGATAATGAGATACAGGGCTTCAATACCAAGGTGGGAGGGGTCACAGTAAAAAAGACAGTGATTAAGTTAATTGTGTGCTTATGGAATGCTGTGCTGCGTGCTTTACACAAGTTACCTCATTCAGTCCTCAAAACAACCCTCGTAGATAGGCATAATTAGTATCTTCATTTTACAGATGAGATTCAAAATGTCAAAGAACCTGCCCAGAGTCACACAGGCAGTACATGGTGAAGCAGGGACTTGAACCTAGGTCTGTCCGTCACCAGGTCCTGCCTATAACCTTTACACTAAGCCACCTTCTGGGGACAGGGTGTCACGAGGGTAATTATGGGAGTCAAAGAGGCCAGAGCCCCTCCATGCCCTCCTTAAGCTCCCATAAAAGTAGCCACAGCAGAAAAAAAGAGGAGACAGAGGAGAGATGCAAAGACCGAGGCCCAGAGAGGAAAAGACAGGAGGATAGTCAGAGCAGGAGTTGACAGACAGATGGCTGGGATCAGGGTCTCACCGCACACACGCGGGCCACCCGTGGGACCTTAATGCGCTCGTATGAGTCCAATGCCCGGGAAGACTCCGTAAAGAAGAAGTAGATTTCGTCATCTCCATCTTCATTCCCCCACTCGACTGGGCTCAAAGCCACGGCTGCAACAAAGGCTGGGGCTGGGGAGACCCGGGGCCTCAGATTCCCACAGACACATCCTGGGGCCACCCGGCCTCCACCATCCTGCCCCCCAGAGCAGCCCCCACCCATCCCCACCGTTAAGCCAGGATGGCAAGGTCTCTGTCCGAATCCAGTCCTCAGCGCGATCCACAGCCCGGGAGATAATTGGCTCCGTTCCCAGGTAGTTTCTCACAGTGGCAGCATAGAGGACCCCCCCTGCAGGGCGAAAGGGAGGAGAAGAGCTGTCAGAGATGCACTGAGGAAAGCCAAAGGGGTCACAGGCAGAGTGGCAGATAAAGCAGGGGCAGAAACTATCAGGGACCGAGCACCCTTAAGCACCAGGCACTGCTAAGCACATTACAGATGCCACCTCACTCAGGAAGGGAAACCAGTGTTAAGGGGAAACTGCTGGAATGTTTGTGTGTATGGAGGGAGAATAAAAGCTTCCCCTGTGGAAGTCAGTTTTTCGGCATAACCATAAAAGTGAAACATACTTCTTTTCTTTTTGTTTAGGGACTTCTCTACCCCATAATATGCTAATTGTCCTGTGACTCTCCAGGATGGGGGTTGCTCTGCAGTCTGTCCCAAGCTTACTTAAGTTCTCCCTCTATGGTAAATGTCTGAGGGAACCAGCGTTCTTTCTGAACAGGAGTGAGTGTACAGTGCTCCGGAACAAGCCAAATTTTTATGGTATCCTAGAACCACTTGGGGAATTGATTAACATGCAGATTCCTGGGCTCTGGGCCCAGCAATTCTCATTCAGTAGATTTGGGGAGTGGCCCAAGAACCTGCATTTCAAACAAGCAACCAGAGGTATCCTGATACAGGCAGTTCAGGACCTCGCTTTGAGAAATACCACTCAAGGGGATTAATGGGGGTCTCACAGACAGTGGGGGAATGCAACAAGGAATTGAATCCTCCCTCCTGGTACAGTGGAGGGGTACAGATGCTGTAGGGGTGGTGAGGATTGGGAAAGAGAAAAATCACAGACACTCTGGAAGGAAGGTGAAGCTCTGTGGGCTGAATATGAGAGAACCAAGGGCTTGGACATGAACAGGCACAAAATGATTCAGGGAGTAGAAGAAGGTCACAAACACATTGCAGGGGTCTTAAGTCTCACAGGTACTCTGGAGAGAACAGGCATTCTTTGACCACCGACTATGTACGAGGCTCTGTGCCAGGTACTAGGCACACTGTTGCTCCTAAGAATTTCCATCTGAGTCAGGAAGACAAACGTGTCATCAGATGCCAGGAGGAGTATGTAGGAGCACAGAGGAGGACCCAGCTACATCTACCTGGGGGACGTGACATCTGAGCTGGGTCTGAAGAATGAGAAATTTGCCATTAAAAGGAGGTCTTCAGGAAGAAAGACGAGCAAATGATGAAGAGGTAAGCCATGTTCAGGGATGGTGGGACGCTTCTTGTGGCTGAAGCTTCAGCTGGGGAGGGGGCAAGTGAGCTGAGATGAAGTTGGAGATGCAGAGATGGGCACCCAATTGTGATGAATCTGCCAGGGAATATGGACTTTCTCCTATAGGTAATCAAACGGAGTTCCTGGGGACTGTCTAGTCAATTGGCCTCATATAGTTTTTAAAGTTTTTCTTCTACCCCCTAGTTCAGTGAGTAGTGCCTAGGGTCTTAAAATCTTGCTAGTGGCCATTCAAGGTATGGAGTGGCTAGTGAGTGCAGGCTCCAGCCTTTTGGATGGCAGCCAGATGCTTGGCCACTGCACCACCAGGGCACCCAATCAGAAAATTTTCCCACATAAAAGCAGAAAACAAAATTTTAAGTAAAAAAAAAATACTAATAATAATAACAATAATAACAAAATGGCTCAGGTTCAACAAAAAATAGTACAACACACAAAGTCACAAGAGAAGAAAGACAAATCAAAAGGAAAACATGAATAAGAGGAAATTTCTCCTATGACACCTGACTAATGCAAAGAATTGATAATTTTCAGACTATGGTGCTAAATATGTTTAAAGAAAGCAAAACCACACAGAAAACAAACTAGCAGAGATCAGGAAACAAACAGAGGAACAAAATGAGAGACTCAACAAGGAAACTGAAAACATTTAAAAAAATTACTAGAACTGAAGAATAAAGCAACTGAATTAGAAAAAGCAAGAGAAACACTCAACAATAGAATTGAACTGAAGATAAATAAATGAACTAGAAGACAAAATAACTGAATTTAGTAAGTCTCAAGAGAAACAAGAGAAAAGAACAAAAGCGAACAGATTCTATTAAGAAATCTAACATTAGAATTATTGGAATCCCAGAGCAGCATGACAACAATAAAGGCATAGAAACAATTTTCCAAGAGATAATCAGAGAATATCCCAGACCTGAACAGAGAACCAAGCCTGCAAATACAGGAAGCTACACGAGCCTGATTAGAAGAGACACAAAAAAAATCAGCTCCACACCATACCTTAATAAAATTCTGGAGAATCAAAGACAAGGAGAGAATTCTGAAAGGAGCAAGAGAAAAATGCTACATAACACACCAAGGGGCTTTCATAAGATCACTGCAGATTTCTCCCCAGAAACTCTAGAAACCAGAAGACAATGGAGTAACATATATAAAATACAGAACAGAAACAACTGCCAACCAAGAAAAGATTTTTTTTTTTTTTTTTTTTGCTTTACCCAGCAAAGATGTAATTCAAAAATGAGGGAGAAATCAAGACATTCCCAAATAAACAGAAGCTCTGGGAATCTGTCACTACCACATCAGCTCTGAAAGTATTACTCAAGAGAGTACTCCAAATGTAAAGGCAAGGGCAATAAATAAATACTCATATTTATACATGGGAAAAAAATAAAAAATAAGAGAGAGACAGAGATTTCCAAAAAACACAACACAGGCAATCATAAGGGCCAATTATTTGATATCTTCAGGGAATAAATGCAATAATTAAATTCTGCAAACAATAAAATATCAAGTTTGTAAGAAATAAGTGTAAAGTAAACTTATCAAATATAGGTTGTACATTGACATCAACAGAAATGGAGGAGGGAGGAGCATATCAGGAACAGATTTATTACGTTAAAGCTGTATGTTAAATGTTGTTCGTATGTTAAACATTGTTGCAATCTTAAGTTGTGTAATGTAACACATGTGGCAACCACTAAAAAAATCACAAAGAAGAAGTATTCAGAAGATAGCAAAAAGACTCATTACAAGAAAGTAGCCAAATACAAACAAAAGCAGAAAAATCAGAATTAAAAAAAATATGAAACACTCAAAAAACAAACAGCAAAATGAGTGAGGTAGACACTTTGTTTTCAGTAATACCCTTAAATATAAATAATCTAAAAGCCCCATGCAAAAGGCAGAAAGCAGAAGAATGGATAGAAAAACATGATCCATCCTTTTGCTGTCTATAAGAAGCACACCTTAGACATAAGGATACAAACAGACTGAAAATAAAGGATTGAGAAAATACTGCATGAAACCAGTAAACAAAAAAAAGACCAGGGGTGGCCACACTGATATCAGACAAAACAGATTTTAGATAAAAATTACAAGAGATAAAGGACATTATATAATAATAAAAGAGTCAATACAGCAAGATAACATAACAATTATAAATATATATATTCAACTAACAGCAATACACCAAAATACATAAAACAAATACTGACTAATATGAAAGGAGAAACAGACAACTCCACAATAATAGTAGAGGACTTCAACACACCACTTTCAATTATAGACAGAACATCAAAAAAGATCAATAAGGGCACGGAGAACATAAATAAAACCGTAAGCCAACTGGACCTAACAGACATGTATAGAACACTCCACCCAGCATCAGAACAATACGCATTCTTCTCCAGCACACATGAATCATATTCCAAAATAGACCATATGCTGGGACACAAAACAAGTCTCAACAAATTTAAAAAGACTGAAATTATACAAAGCATCTTCTCTGACCATAATGCTATGAAACTAGAAATCACCAACAGGAAAAATAAATACATACATGGAAACTAAATAATATACTACTAAAGAAACTATTGGGTCATAGGAGAAATCAAAAGAGAAATTAAAAATTTCTAGAATTAAATGAAAATGAAAACACAGCATATTAAAATCTTTGGGATACAGCAAAAGCAGTACTCAGAGGGAAATTCATAGCAATAAATGCCTACATTAAAAAAGAATGATCGAAAATCATTAACTTAAACCGACAACTTGAACAAATAAAAAAGGAAGAGCAAAAGAAGCCAAAAGCTACCAGAAAAATGGAAATAATAAAGATCAGAGCAGAAATAAATGAAATAGAAAACAGAATTAACAAAACCAGAAGTAGCTTTTTTGAGAGGATCAATAAAATAGACAAACCACTGGTTAGGCTGACAAAAGAAAAAAAACAGAAGAGGCAAATAACCAAATTAAGAATGAAATTAGTGACACTACAACCAATCCAACAGAGATAAAGACGATCCTAACTGATTACTGTGAAAAATTATACTCCAACAAATTTGAAAACTTAAATGGACAAATTTCTAGAAACACACTACCTATCCAAACTAACACAAAGAGAAAATTTAAACAGACCCATTACAAAATGAGAGATTGAAGATGCCATCAAAAAGCTGCCAAAAGAACATATGCACACCCATATTCATTGCAGCACTGTTCACAATAGCAAAAAGATGGAAACAACCTAGATGCCCATCAACAGATGAATGGATAAACGAACTATGGTACATACACACAATGGAGTATTATGCAACGAGAAAGAACAATGATGAATCTGTGAAGCATCTCATAACACGGATGAAACTGGAGGACATTATGCTGAGTGAAATAAGTCAATCTCAAAAGGACAAATACTGTACGAGACCTCTACTGTAAAAACTCATGTAAAAGTTTACACACAAAAAGACACAATCTTTGTTGGTTATGTGGGATGGGAGGGGTGGGGGGGAAGGGTAAGACAGTACACATTACTGGGGAAGCCAGCACAACCTGTACAAGGAAAGGTCATGGAAGCTCCATAGACACTTCCAAACTCCCTGAAGGACTGAATCGCTGGGCAGAGGGCTGTGGGGACCATGGTCTCGGGGAACACCTAGCTCAACTGACATACCACAGTTTATGAAGACAGTGTTCTACATTCCACCTTGGTGAGTAGCGTCTGGGGTCTTAAAAGCCTGTGAGCAGCCGTCTAAGATACTCCACTGGTCTCGCCCCTTAGGGAGCAAGGACGAATGAAGAGAACAGGATACTAGGAAAAGATTAGTCCAAAGGACTAACAGACCACAGCTACCACGGGCTCTACCAGACTGAGTCCAGTACAGCTAGATGGTGCCCAGCTACCACCACTGACTGCTCTGACCGGGATCACAATAGAGGGTCCTGGACAGAGCTGGAAAAGGATGTAGAACAAAATTCTAACTCACAAAAAAAAAGACCAGATTTACTGGCCTGACAGACTGGAGAAACCCCAAGAGTATGGTCCCCGGACACCCTTTTAGCTCAGTGGTGAAGTCACTCCCGAAGTTCACCCTTCAGCCGGGAATGGGACAGCCTCATAAAACAAAACGGGACTTACAAGGCAGAGCAGTCCAAAGACAAGGAATAGTAGGAGGGGACAAGAAAGCTGGTGATAGGGAACCCAAGGTTGAGAAGGGACAGTGTTGACATGTCGTGGGGTTGTTAACCATTGTCATAGGGCAATATGTGTACTAACTGTTTAATGAGAAACTATTTGTTCTGCAAAACTTCATCTAAGGTACCAAAAAAAAAAAAAAAACACAAAAACGAATTATCTATGTGAGATCAAATTGACGACAGCAACTCAAAATGTTTGATGGGAAGCCTAGGGGGCAGTGAGTTGAAGATAATGGTGATGGAATAATTTGGAAAAGGATAGTGAGAATAGCAGCACAACGGGAAGAATGTAATTGATGTCACTGAATTGTACATGTAGAAACTTTTGAAATGGTGTAACTTTGGCTATGTATATTTTCACAAAAAAAAAAGGGTCCTCCAAGGTCAAGAAGGGAGAGTGTTGACATGTTGTGGGGTTGTTAACCAATGTCATAAAACAATATGTGTACTATTGTTTAATAAGAAACTATTTGTTGTGTAAACCTTCATCTAAAGTACAATAAATATATACATATATATATATAAAAAAAAAAGCTGCCAACAGCATGAGGCCAAAATGGCGCCCTAGACAGACATACCATGCCGTCCCTCTGCAGCAAAGACCTGAAAAACTAAGTAAAACAGATACAAATGTCAATCTTGAAACCCTAAGCATCAAATGAAGGGATAAGGAACTAGATCAAACACTGAGTAGAAGAAGAAACAGAGAACAAGGAGAAATACAGAGTGGAGGTCCCCTGCCAACTAACATAGTACAGTGTCACCATCTTGGAACACAGCCAGTAATGACCATGCAGGAGCAACATCACAGAGCTCCAAACAGGAGACAGAGCACCTAGTAACCAAAGAAACACACTTTCCCACCACTCACCCTTCTCATGAGTTGAAGCAAGAACCCCCATCCCGCCTGCCCCCACCATCAGGGTCCACAACATGCCCACCCCACCGCACAGCTTTTTTTTCCCTCTTTCTTCCTTTTCTTTCTCCCTCCCACCTAGCCCTGTACACCACCTTTGCCCTTTCCTGCAGGCCCTCCTGCCAAACTGCCATGGCCAGACAGCAACCAGTCTGCTGCCACCTCAGGTCCACCCCACCCCACCGGCCAGCTCCCACCACACCGTCACTTTTATTTGTTTTTTTCTTTTCTTTTTTTCACCTTTCTCCCTTTTCTCTCTCCCTCCCACCTAGCCCCATACACTACCTCCCCTCACCATCGAACCCCAGCCATGTCACCCCAGCTAGAGAGCCACTGACATACCATTGCCCTGGGTGTACCACACCCCCAATTACCAGCTCCTGCCATGCTGCCATTTTTCTTTTCTTTTTTTATTTTTCTTCTGTCTTTTATTTCTCCCTTCCATCTGGCCCCATACGTCACCTCCCCTCCCTTTCCAATGGACCCCAGGTCTGCCCTGCCGTCACTCACCAGTTCCTGCCACACTACCATTTTTTTGTTTCTTTTTCTTTTTTTCTCTCTCTCTTTTATTTCTCCCTCTCACCTAGAACTGTATGCCACCTCCCCCCACCTCCTGCCAAATCACTGCCGTGCAATCATGACTAGAGAATCATGGGCCCACCACCACCCCAGGTCCACCCTAACCCCCACATGCCAGCTCCCACTGCGCAGCCATTTTCTTTCTTTCTTTCTTTTTCTTTCTTTTCTGTCTTTTATTTCTCCCTCCCACCCAGACCTGTACATCACCTCCCCTCCCTTTCCACTGGCCCCCAGGTCTGCCCTGTCCCCAAGCGCCAGCTCCTGCTCAGCCATTTTTCTTTGTTTTTCTTTTTTTTTTTTTTCCCTTTCTCCCTCCCACCTAATCCCGTACACCACCTTCCTCCCTTTCCCACCAAATTCCCACATCTCGACCAACAAGAGGAGGAAGACAGTGCCTGCCCAGTCCTCCCTCAGCCACCTTGCCAAACCAGTGTACAGGGAAGTAGGCTCACCCTGCCTGCTGCTGCCCCGCCCACCCAGACAAGGTGGTAAGAGCTATTGTGCCCAGAGACCAGCAAGCAGCAAAGCACTCCTAGCCCACCCACCCTGACATATCAAGACAAAACAAAAAAGCAGGATGAAACAAATGAACATACAATCAATAAAGAAAGAAAATAATACCTTAATGCCTCAGAGACAGCAGACAGTATCAAAACATATAAAAAAGCAGGACAAGATGGCGCCGGCAAATGACTAAAAAAAGCAATCAGATAACCTTCCAGTAGAAGAAAAGGCAGTGGAACTACCTGACATGGAATTCAAAAGACTGATATTTAGGGCTCTCCAAGAAATTAGGAAAGAGATCAAGGAAAACACAGTCAAAACCAACAAAAACATAGCCAAAATCAAGGAAAACACAGGTAGACCAATAGAAGAATTCAGGAAAATAATACAAAAACAAAATGTCAAAATAAATAAACAATTAGAAAGCATACAGAAACAACAATTAGAAATACAAAAGATAAAACAACAAAATTTCAGAAATGGACATATCAACAGAAGGTTTTAGGAGCAAATTTGAAACAATGGAAGACAGAATCAGCTAGACTGAAGACAAATCGATGGACATCATTTTGTTTGAGGAAAAATCAGAGAAAAGAATGAAGAAAACTTAAGATTTGTGGGACACAATCAAGAGCAAAACTTTGCATGTGATTGGACTTCTTGAACAGAGGGAGAAAATGGAATACACAGAGAATATTGTTGAAAATTTGCTGGCAGAAAACTTTGAAAATATCATGAAAGACAAAAAGCTGACCATCCAAGAAGTTCAATGAACCCCATATAGAATAGACCCCGAAAGAAAGTCACCAAGACATATTATAACACATTTGCCAAAACCAAAGACAAAGAAAGAATCCTGAGAGCAGCTCTATAAAAATGATAAAGTCACATACAAAGAGGAAACAGTAAGAATAAGCTCTGATTACTTTGCAGAAACTATGCAGGCAAGACGACGGTGAGATGACATATATAAAACCCTGAAAGAAAATAACTGTCAACCAAGAATAATATGTCCTGCAAAACTTTCTCTCAAATATAAAGGTGAAATAGGGTATTTCCAGGTAAACAGAAATTAAGGGAATTAAGAAAGAGCAAGTAAAAAAAAAAAAAAACAAAACCGATGGAAAATGAATAACACTTTGCTGAAAAAACCACTGGGTAACAGAATAAATCACGGATGGAATCAAAAAATTCCTAGACTCAAATGAGAATGAAAATGCATCACTCCAAAACCTTTGGGACGCAGTAAAGTCAATTTATAGCAATAAACACACACATCAAAAAAGAAAAATGGGCCAAAAT
The DNA here is from genome assembly GCF_000243295.1 of Trichechus manatus latirostris. Classification (NCBI taxonomy): domain Eukaryota; kingdom Metazoa; phylum Chordata; class Mammalia; order Sirenia; family Trichechidae; genus Trichechus; species Trichechus manatus. The sequence continues at coordinate 7,834,627 of NW_004443940.1, forward strand.
CAGAACATTAGCCCTACAACTCTAGCAAATAGAGAACAGCAAAAGAAGCCCACAGGCAACAGAAGAAAGGAAATAATAAAGATTAGAGCAGAAATAAATGAAACAGACAACAGAAAAACAACAGAAAGAATCAACAAGACCAAAAGTTGGTTCGTTGAAAAGATCAACAGAATCGACAAACCACTGGCCAAACTGACAAAAGAAAAACAGGAGAGGAAGCAAGTAACTCAAATAAGAAATGAGATGGGTGATATTACAACAGACTCAACTGAAATAAAAAGAATCATAACAGAATACTATGAAAACTTGTCCTCTAATAAATTTGAGAACCTAGAGGAAATGGACAAATTTCTAGAAACACACTACCTACCTAAACTAGCACAAACTAAGATAGAAACTCTGAACAGAACCATAACAAGAGAAGAGACTGAAGAGGTAATAAAAAACAACAACAAGAAAAATCTCCCAACAACAACAACAAAAAGCCCTGACCCAGATGGCTTCACTGGAGAATTCTACAAAACATTCAGAGAAGAGCGCATACCATCAGTACTACCCAAACTATTTGATAGCACAGAATAAGAAAGAATACTCCTGAATTCATTCTATGAAGCCAGCATAACCCTGATGCCAAAGTCAGGCAAAGACACCACAAAAAAAGAAAATTACAGATCAATATCTCTCATGAATATAGATGCAAAAGCTCTCAAAAAAATTCTAGCCAATAGAATTCAGCATCGTATCAAAGAAATAATACACCACGACCAAGTGGGATTCGTACCAGGTATGCAAGGATGGTTCAACATTAGAAAATGAATCAACATAATCCACCACATAAATAGAACAAAAGAAAAGAATCACATGATCATCTCAATTGATGCAGAAAAGGCATTTGATAAAGTCTAGCACCCATTCCCAATAAAAACTCTCAGTAAGAGACGAATAGAAGGGAAATTCCATGACATAAAGGTCATCGACACAAAACCAACAGCCAACATCATTCTTAATGGAGAGAGGCTGAAAGCACTCCCCCTGAGAACAAGAACAAGACAAGGATGCCCTTTATCACCACTCCTATTCAACACTGTGCTGGATGCCCTAGCTAGAGCAATAAGACAAGAAAAAGAAATAAAGGACATCCAAATTGGGAAGGAAGAAGTAAAACTATCCCTATTCGCAGATGATATGATACTATACGTACAGAACCCCTAAGATTCCACAAGAGAACTACTGGAACTAATAGAAAGATTCAGCAGAGTAGCAGGATACAAGATCAACATACAAAAATCAGTTGGACTCCTTTATAGCAACAAAGAGAACTTTGAGAAAAAAAAATCAGGAAAACAATACTATTTATAATAGCCCCTAAAAAGATAAAATTCTTAGGAATAAATCTAACCAGGGATGTAAAAGACCTATACAAAGAAAACTACAAAACACTATTGCAAGAAACAAAGAGACACCTACGTAAATGGAAAAACATACTATGCTCATTGACTGGAAGGCTTAACATTGTGAAAATGTCAATCCTACCCAAAGTGATCTACAGATACAACGCAATCCCGATCCAAATACCAACAGCATACTTTATCGAGATGGAAAAACTACTCACCAACTTTATATGGAAAGGGAAGAGGCCTCAGATAAGCAAAGCATTATTGAAAAAAAGAACAAAGTAAGAGGCCTCACACTACCTGATCTCAGAACCTACTATACAGCCATGGTAGTCAAAACAGCCTGGTACTGGTACAACAACAGACACATAAATCAATGGAACAGAATCAAGAACCCAAATGTAAATCCATCCACCTGTGGTAACTGATTTTGACAAAGGACCAAAGTCCATTAAACGGGGAAAAGATAGGCTTTTTAACAAATGATGCTGGCAAAACTGGATATCCCTCTGTAAAAAAATGAAAAAGGACCCACATCCCACACCATACACAAAAACTAATTCAAAATGGATCAAAGACGTAAACATAAAACCTAAAACGATAAAGATCATGGAAGAAAATTTAAGAATAACACTAAGAGCCCTAATACATGTGATAAATTCAATACAAACCATAACAATGCACAAACACCAGAAGATAAACTAGATAACTGGGAGCTCCAGAAAATTAAACACTTATGCTTATCAAAAGACTTCACCAAAAAAGGAAAAAGAGAACCTACAGACTGGGAAAAAAATTTTGGCTATGACAATATTGACAAGGGTCTTATCTCTAAAATCTATAGAATACTTCAACACCTCAATAACAAAAAGACAAATAATCCAATAAAAAAATGGGCAAAAGATATGAACAGACACTTCACCAAAGAAGACATTCAGGTGGCTAACAGACACATGAGGAAAAGCTAGAGATCTTTATTCATTAGAGAAAGCAAATCAAAACTACAATGAGATACCATCTCACCCCAACATTACTGGCACTAATTAAAAAAAAAAAAACACCACAAAATAACAAACGTTGGAGAGGTTGCGAGGAGATTGGAACTCTTATACACTGCTAGTGAGAAGGTAAAATGTATAACCACTATGGAAAACGATATGGTGCCTCCTTAAAAAGCTAGAAATAGAAATATCATACGATCAAATAATTCCACTCGTAGGAATATGTCCTAGAGAAATAAGAGCTGTCACACAAATAGACATATGTACACCCATGTTCATTGCAGCATTATTCACAATAGCAAAAAGATGGAAACAACCTAAGTGCCCAGATGAATGGATAAACAAATTATGATACATATACACAATGGAATACTGCGCAATGAAGAACAATGATGAATATGAAAAATATCTCACAACATGGATGAATCTGGAGGGCCTTATGCTGAGTGAAATAAGTCAGTCACAAAAGGACAAATACTGCATCAGACCATTATTATAAAAACCCAAGAAAAAGTTTACACACAGAAAAAAAAACAATCTTTGATGGTTACAAGGGAGGAGAGGGGTAGGGAGGGGAAATCACTATCTAGATAGCAGACAAGTGTTAACTCTTGTGAAGGGACAGACAACACACAATATAGGGGAAGTCAGCACAACCTGACCAAGACAAAGTCACAGAAGCTTCATACATATATCCAAACACCTTGAGGGACCGAGTTACTGGGGCTAAGGGCTGGGGACCATGGTCTCGGGGGACATCTAGGTCAGTTGGCATAACGTAGTTCGTAAAGAAAATGGTCTACATCCTACTTTGATGAGTAGTGTCTGGGGTCTTGAAAGCTTGCAAGCAGCCATCTAAGACACAAATACAGGTCTCTACTTGCCAGGACCAAAACAGTAAGAAGTTAATCAAAAGCTCAGAGAAGAAACAAGTCTACACAAGTCACAACCTCATCTACCCTGAGACCAGAAGAACTAGTTGGTCCCCGGCTACCACCACTGACCGTTCTGACCGGGGTCACAAAAGTTGCTCCTGGATAGAATGTGAGAAAAATATGCAGCAGAACTCAAATTCTTATTAAAAAAAAAAAAAAAGCCAGACAAACTGAAACAGTAGAGAACAGAGGACTCCCTGAGACTATCGCCCTGAGACACTCTTTAAACCTAGAACTGGGCCTATCCCCTCAGATCACCTTTTAGAGAAATAGCAGAGTGGCACACAAAATAAAGGGTATTACCCATAAGATTGGTGCCCTACTTAGAAACCATCAGTAGGAGACCAAAAGGTCAACAATTACTCAAAAGCAAAGATGAGAAAATAAGGGGGAAGGGAAACTAGAGTTACTGGAAAGGGAACAAACAGAACACAAAGAGAATGCTGAGACATTGTGGTAAGTGTAACTAATGTCACTGAACAATGTGTGTGGAAGTTGTCAAATGGGAACCTAACTTGCTGTGTAAACTTTCACCAAACACTCATAAAATATTATTAAGAAAAAAAAAAGAAGAAGATAATGCTAGTTAAAAAATCATTTACTCAGTCCAGGCGAGAGTTAGAGGGCCTGAACGATAGCAAAGGCAGGAGTAAAGAGGCTGGATTCGGGAGACATTTCTGAGGTAGAAACAGTGAACAAGATATGAAAATCAATGGACTCTGAGATGTGAAAGATGCTAGAGGGAAGCTGCATGTCTCAGGCACTGGAAAGACAACCAGCATTAAAAAACAAACACTCTAGGCAGAGCAAAAGAGTAGTCAGGAGCCCTCTGACAGCAGCAGTGAGGGCTAGAAATTCCCTTTGAGGTGGGGAAGGGAGACTACTCTATCATTTGAGATTGTGGGAAGAATCCAAGAGTTTTGGAGCCAGGAAGATTTGGGTTTGAATCCTATTTATTAGTGGTATGATCTCGGGTAAATTAACCTTCCTAAGCCTCAAGTTGCTCAAATGTAGAATGGTGATGATAATACCACCTTCCATTCAGAGTGGTGCTGAGGGCTAAATGAGTAACAAGTACAGAGCCTCAGCTAGTACCTGGCACATGGCCGGCGTTCAATACATGGTAGGTGCAGCTCCTTATGAAACCTCAAAGAGCCATCTGCTTAATTTGTTGCCAGAAGGAGGTGGGTAAAAAAACCTATAAAATGGCTTCCCATTCCCTTTCTGAGGATTTCAGGAGGGAGAAAAACGAGGCTACTGGTCATCAGTCCTGGCAGCAAAGAGAGTAACAAATGGGTCAACCATCTTTTTATTTCCAAAAGTGAAAAAATTGACACATAGGCCACAGTTGTATTGAACATTTTCCCTAAGAGAAAACATTCTAAATCCAAAAACTCTGGCTGAAGTTGTGTCATGGAAACCCTGAGAATGGAGGGAGGTGTGGGGGAGGAGATAGTTATGAATATTGTGGGGCATGACTTGTTGTGCAGGGTATGGGGCAAACAATTATAAATATTCTGAAAAGAGTAAAGAACCACCGATACCACGCAAGGACCTGGGGGTAGATGGAGATGAAGGGTTCCAAAACTTACTAAGGGATCAATGCAGCAGTCAGCAAGACTGGAGCCTAGAAATGCTAAAAACAGTACAGCCACTCAGAGTGGAATAGCCAAGGGTCACTGACACTAAGGGACAGCAGGAGGGGTCGGAACTTTGGGAAGAAGTAGCAGGGCTCCAGATGTTCCAGGAGTAGCAAGGGGCTTGCAACACAGCCTTCCCCTCACTCACTGGAGAAGGCATAGTCAGCATTTCAGGCATGAGGGCAGGTGCTCAGGAGGGAACACAGGACCACCAAATGTCCTAGATTCTCCAGGACAGTCTCAGTGCCAAATATTCTGCTGCACTGTTTACATAATAGAACACTCCTGAAAGTACAGTTGTTTGGCAAATTATTGCTGAATGGGTGAAGTCAGTAAACACTAAAATACACATCTGGCAAAAAATGGAGGGTAATACCCACAGTGCTGAGAAGTTCCTCAACAGCGTTGATGATGTTTGTCTCTGGCTAGTAGAATTACAAGTGATTTTTATTTCCTCCCTTATACTTTTCTGTATTCACTGAATGTTTTTTGTAGTTAGCATCTCTTACTTTTATAACCTGAAAAATTAAGATATTTTCATTTTGGAAATACAAAAAAAAAATAAAAAACCCAAAAGATTAAAAACCACAAAAGGCAAAGAACCACAATCAAAGAAAAATCATAATCATGTGTGAAAATAGATCGCTCCTTGCCCAGATGTAAAGCCTGAGAACACAGGCTTCCCAAATGTGTTGCTGTTGTTAGGTGCCATTGAGTCGATTCTGACTCACAGCGACCTCATGCGACATAGCAGTACCGCCCCATAGCGTTTTCTAGGCTGCTATCTCTATGGGAACAGACTGCCAGGTCTTACTCCCGCAGAGGTGATGGATGGGTTCAAACTGCCAACACTTCAGTTAGCAGCTGAGCACTTAGCCACTGCCCCACCAGGGCTCCTTCCAAATGTGTTAGCAACCCCAAAGGGACCAGCTAGGAGGGGTGTATAGCAGTGAGTAGCACACATAACTGGGGGTTTCAAGCTTTCACTCTGGTATCAATATGAGAAAAGTGTTCTCTTTTAAAGAAGTTTTTATAATAGGAATATCTGTTCATTAGTTTTAGAAAGAGGATTTTAAACATGCCCTGGCCTTTTTAACTCCACTCCCTTCTCATGGTCAGATGTCTTTCAGATAGACAGCTCCTACTCTAATAGCTCCATTTCCTTATCTAAGGATTGGGCCAGCTGGATACTTTTCTATCTTAACAGCCTCTTAAGAAACATAATTAGACAGATGGAGATGCAGCGTTTATTCTACCGTTTCCTCTGCTGGTTATGAAGGACTTCTAGAACCGTCTGGTTGCAACCATCAGTGTGCAAATGCTAGCCTTAGGTCAGACATGCATAGATTTATGAGGTAGGCTGGGCTCCAAAATGCTGGGGGGGCACCCAATGCATCTGAAACGTGTGCAGTGAGTGCTACTTGGCAGATACAGTAATTACAAGATGCAATGAGGCCAAAAGGAGAAAACAGCACAGGATGGGTTTCTAAAGAGAAAGAGCAAAGCTCCCTCCTTCCTTGCTCTTCTTCGTAAGTCTCATTTATTACAGGACGTGGTACGGAGGGCCAAAGACGACTGACTGCTGCTGCTCTAGCTTGGGTGCCTCGATGGGCAATGGCACCATTCACTCAGACAGGTAGCACTGGCAGAAGAGCAGGTTTGGGGAGGTGAGGGAAAATGATGAGCTCAATTTGGGACATGCTGACTTTGAGATGCTGGTGGAACATCCAAGTGGAGATATCTGGAAGACAGATGGATGTTTGGTCTGTAGCTCCAGATAAGGTCTGGGAGGCTGATACAGATTTGGGAGGTAACAGAATATAGGTGGAAACAGAAGCCCCAGGGCTGGTTGAGATCTCTAGTGTGAGCACATAGAATAAGAAGAGAAGAGGATCTTGGGTGGAAGCTTAAGTAACCCCAACATCTAAAAGATGAGCAGAAGACAAAGAGCCTATAGAGGAGACAGAGATGGAGTTGCCAGTGTTCTTCAGGCTAATGAGAAAGTTACTGTCAAGATAGTCACCTTTTTCCAAATTTGAATAGTGCAAATAGAGACACTCAGGAAATTTTGCTGATTTTATCTAAGTGCATCATATTTGAAGACAAGATTTCTGCAGCTTTTCCCAAAAGAAATACAAGCACCAATAAACATATGAAAAACTGCTCAACTTCACTAACAGAGCAAATCAAAACACAAATCAAATTGGACTTTGCAGGAGGTCACTGTTTGCTTATACATTTGTTAGCTATATTGCCTGAGACTGACAAGGATGCAATGAAACAGGCCCTCTCCTGCACTGCTGGTGGGACTGACTAGAGGGCAATGTGGTCAAATCCATCGAGCACCATAAGTGTCTTTATACCCTTTGACCCAGAAATTCCCAGTCAATTAGGTCCCAGTCAATTTTTGGATTGACTCTTATGCAATTAATTTATGTAAAAGATTTTCATTAAAATGTATATAAAAGGATTTCTACTGCAGCAATATTCCCACTATTGTATCCTAATAATGCTTTCTTTATAAACGCTTTTTTTTTAAATTTCAGAATATTTTTATTATCCTTAAGAAAATTTTCATAGATCCTAACTCAGAACTTGGGTCCCAGTTCTTAGATAATGTTGCCAGTATTTTCTATACTGCTATTTTCCAAACAGAGGGGCAGCAGGGCATAATGGATCAACAAGGAAAGCCCCAGGTAAATACGGACACTTATGTCAGACCAAAAAAATTTTAAATTGTAGACCAGTAAAGTAACAACTTCAGAAGAAAATTTATAATATTTGTTATTGACTGGTTTGGATCTGGGACAGAAAGAGACATGGAGGTTCTAGTGAACTATCTGAAGCTAGTCATTCTAAACCATTACAAAATGAATTCCCATCATTTCTATTAATTAACAGCTGAAAGACCACTCTGAATTTCATTATCTGGAAAAAAAAGGACTTAAAACCTTTTTGAAATGTTCTCTTCATTTTGTCATACAATAATTTCATTTGTGAAATTTGTGTTCTTAAACCACATCCTAATGTGAATTTCCTTGCTGAATAGAACAGAGAAATTACTCTCAGAGGGTCACATGTGCTTAAAGATTACTACTTTAAACCAAGAAAGTATGTTAAGTGATTGTCTTAGAATGTTGCAATTGATAAGTCACTTTTGTTGACTAACAATTTTGTAGAATCAAAAGACATTCACAACACTAAAACGGAGAATCTTTCTTAAGGATCCCAATAACTGCTCAGAGTTTTGCCAAAGACACATGATAAAAAGCCAAGAAAAATAATCTGTTGACTAAACTGTTTTATTCAAATATGTATAAGTATAAATAAGGTCTCAACAATTTCAACAGATAAATGATAAAAATGATAACCCAAATATTATATTTACTGGATATGTACTCTATGTTCATTTCCAAAAACTTTTATGTTATTTTATTATTTTTCAGAAAAGGTGATTCATTAACTGTCCGACTGAAGAGTGGTTGGTTTAATTTTTATAGCTTTTAAGACTTTTTCTATAAATAAAGTCATACATAAGAAAAATTTTAATTGTTAGATCTTGTGTTCCAATTTTTTGTTCCTAAAATATTATCTAAAAATATAGGCAAGAATTAATCTTACGATAAACCAAAACCAAAAAACACAAACCCACTGCCGTTGAGTCGATTCCGACTCATAGTGACCCCTAGGGGGCAGAGTAAAACTGCCCAAAGGTTTTACAAGAAGTGGTTGATGGATTTGAACTGCCGACCTTTTGGTTAGCAGCCAAGCTCTTAACCACTGCACCACCAGGGCTCCCTTACGATAAAGGAAGATGCATACGTCAGTGAAGAAAGAAAAAGGTCTGATGAACAATGTTAAGTCACTGATTAGCTAGCTGAGAAATTTTAATTCAGATCCCTATCTCATGCAGTTCACCAAAATAACTTCCAAATAGATCAAGGAGTTAAGTTTCGGGGGAAAAAATCATCAGAAGAAATTTTGTGTCTGCTCTCTAAATGAGGAAGGGTTGGGTTTAAAAAGAAATAATCACAAAGGAAAAGATATGTAGACTGGAACACTAACATGCTATACCTGATAACCTCTCCAAGAACATGGGCAGAGAATTTACCAAAAAAGAAATAAAAATAAGTACTAAAACATGAAGAATGTTCAACTTCACTAATATTCAAAAAAATACAAATTAAAACAAGGTGCCATTTTTAGTCACCAATTAGCAAAGATTTTTAAAATGATGATAAATTCTAAGAAACAAAAAAAAAAAAAAACCATTCTCACTCACCAACAGTTTAGGGTGTAAATTGGTACATTCTTTCTAAAAATTCAGGGAGCAACACATAATGAGCTGTAAAATGTTCACACCCTTTGATATAGTAATCCATTTCCAGGAATCTTAAAAAGACAATCTAAAATAAGAACAAAACCCCAGACACCCTTTTCACTCAGTACTGAAGTCACTCCTGAGGTTCACCCTTCAGCCAAAGATTAGACAGGCCTATAAAACAAAACGAGACTAAAGGGGCACACCAGCCCAGGAGCAAGGACAAGAAGGCAGGAGGGGACAGGAAAGCTGGTAACGGGGAACCCAAGGTCGAGAAGGGGAGAGTGCTGACATGTCATAGGGCTGGCAACCAATGTCACAAAACAATATGTGTATTAATTGTTTAATGAGAAACTAATTTGCTCTGTAAACCTTCACCTAAAGTACAATTAAAAAACAAACAAACAAGGACAAAAACTTATGCAGAAAATTTTCAATGCAGCATTTTGGACAAAAGCAAAAACTTTGTAGTAAACTAAATAAAATTGAAAATAAACTTTGGAATTGCTTAATTAAATTATAGTATGCTTACAGGATGAGTATCATGATGTCATTAAAAACTGTTTACAAAGAATCTTTAAATCATATAGAAAATGCCTACAATATGAAGTTACATGAAAAAATACAAAATTATATCCATATAGCATGAAATTTAAAAGGTTTATACACATGTACACACACATTAATTTTCCCTTAGCCTGCTTGTTTTACACTGTCATGAGAAAATGACTGGATTTTCCCTGAATTTGGAGGGTATGTGTCGGGTAGTCTGCCCTAAAGAGTTCTTTGTCTGTGACAGACAAAGAACTAGACAGTCAACCTCCAGAAGAGGTTTAGGCATGATATGTGACAAAAACATTCCACACCTGAGCAACTATATATAAAGTGTTCAAAAATAAATAACAGTAGGGATTTATTTAATAATCATTAATGATTCCCCTGAGCAACAAAGAATTGGCCAGCAAAATATATGTGCATGAGGGTACATGCACGCATGCCCATACATAAAAAAAGGCTAGAAGGAAGTATACTAAAATATATTTTTAGCAGTGGTTTCCTGAGTAGAGATATTCTAGAACTGCGTTAATATGGTAGACACTAGACACATGTAGCTATTTGCATTAAAATTATCAACTCCATTCTTCAGTCTCACTAGTTACATTACAAGGGTTCAAAAGCCACATGTAGCTAGTGGCTGTGGTATTAGGCAGCACAGATCTAGAACATTTCCATTGTTGTACAAAGTTCTTTTGGGCAGTGTTGTTGTAGATTTTTATGTTCTTCTTTATACTTTTTCCAAATATTTTACAATATGCATTGTAGTGGATTCCTCTTGTAAACAGAAAAAATAAACACTATCAGAAAAGAAAATGAGGTTACCAGAAGAGGCATTCACACTAGGCGTGCAAGAGGACACACTGTCTAGAGAGAGCCTTGGAGAAAGAACACTGCGGGGAAAAGCAGGAGGTCACAGGCACGCTGGGAAGGATAGAAAAGGCTACTAAGAGACATGAGAATAATGGACATTCTGAGAAAGTAAGGGCAGAGAAATTCCAACAGTAGGGTGGGGAAGGAGGCAATTATAGCAAGAAGTCACAGGTTCTTGTCTCCCCCCACTCACCAGCCATTACAGCTGCTGACCGCTGAGCTGGCTCAAAAGGACATTTCCCCCGGCCACTCTCAAGTCTTTCAACCTGCCGGAAACTGGACACATCCTAAGACCAGAAGGGTGTAAATGGTTTAGGGGTCATGGGGAAGGTTCATGGTAAGAATTACAGAGATGGTCAGATGAAGGAAAAGCCAATTCCCCATTCATCTCCCATTCCCCTACTGCTACTCCCATATTCCCAATCTACTATTCCTGATACCCCACCCATTCCTGCATTTCCCATCTCTGCCACCCCTCTTTTTATCAGTTTCTCCTCCCTCAATTCCCCTAGTACCCAAAGATGAAACAACAGCTAGGATGGCCTTATAAGACACTAAGAGGCAGACAGGTAGCTCTTTCCTCTGAAACACTGGAGAACTGTAGGTTTTGCAACAGGCTGGAGAATATGCAACAAGACAAGGAGGACCAGGGAAGCAAGCAGGCCTCATGAGGGCTGGAGCCCTTGGGAAGGATAAAGAAGAGTACAGCCTGGTACAGAACCCTCTGAAGTCCAGGGGCTTAGATAAAGAAGGGTCATCCTCCCCCTAATCCAACCCCAAGGATGAGAGACAGGGCCAGAGTCAAGGATATAGCCAAGGGAGGGAAGGAGGGAATCTGCAAAGTCCGTGAAGAATGACCTAAGGCTCAGGTCAGAATGTAAAGTTTTGGTAGGTAAGGGCCTCCTCATCCAGAAGCAGTGACCTGGGTAGGGAACAAGGGGTGTAAGACTTCCACGAAAGCCAGCCAGAAGTTACCTTAACCTAGCATCCTGCACTAAGAGAGTCTTCAAGATAACATCTAAAAATAAATATCAGGGATGATTTCAACCTAGGTCTGAGAGGGAAGTTAACTGTGTCCGGTTGGAAGTCAAACTTGTGGCACAGAAGTGTCAGGTATGCTATCTCTAGTTCACAAATAGGATGGACATATGGTATGGCTGGAGCCTAAGTACTTTGACAGCAGTTGGACTAGCAACATAATATATATCCCCTGAGCATACTACTGGCCCATTCTCATTGCCCATCTATTTACTGCAGATAGCAAGCAAGATTTTATTTTACTGAGAGAGCCTTGAAGGCAGCCTGCTAAAATCAGATGTGATCTGAATTCCGATAAAGGGAATATTGGGTCAAGAGAGTCTACTGGAGTGGGAGAACCCACAGAGGCACAAGTACCTCACCTCTGGCAGTGGAAACATCCTAGCCTGAGGCGAAAGATGACAATTTGGTGAGAGATTACTAAGACCTTTGGGTACTTTGGAGATGGGATGAATACCTGCTGCTGCCCTTCTTAACTCTCACTTCAACTATTGCGATAACCTCCTTTTCTCCACACTATCTAGCCCCACCTCCAATTTATTCTACATATCCACCCCAGATTAATCTTCCTAGAGTATCAGTCACTGCCTTGATAAATTTTTGAGCAAGAGAGTAACAAAATGGCTCACAATTGCCTGGAGTAAAAACTCTTTAGACCAACCTACTTACTTTCTACTACTTCTCAAAATGAATTCTGTTCGATACAAACTGGATCACCTATTATTCCATCTCTATGCCTAAAACTACTCCCTTACATTTTACCAAGGACTAAACGGATGAGCTTTTCTCAGTTCTCATTCTCTTTAATCTTTATGCACCATTTAAAATTTTGACTCGCTCCATTCCTTGAAATATTCCATTCCTGACACTCTTAAAATGCTATGCTCCTAGAGTCCCTCTTCCTATCTAATGGTTGTTTATCTGTTTCCTTTGGTCACTTCTTTTCTTTGTTATCACCCCTAAGTATGTATCCTAAGGATCTGTCCTTAGTTCTTTTCATATAACTCTCGAAGATCTCATTCATTCTTACATTTCCAGCCAGATGTTCTATGCATATTATTCCTCCAAAGTCTCTGAGTTTGATCTCTTCCAAACTCTAGCCATATTTTCAACTGACTGCTAGACTTCTCACAGAGATCATCTACTAGCCCGTTAAAACTCAACACCTCTTAAAACTCAACACTTCAAAACTAGTCCCCTTCCAGTTTCCCCAAATGGCATCATCATGTCATCTAGGTTTATAACCTTTGAGAAAGTGAGCCTCCTATTAACTAGATAGGTTATGATTATTGTATGGTCAAAGTGATGTCTAATTAGAGTCTGAGAGAGGCAAGACCACTCCACTACATTCTATATCTGGTGAAATTCTTCATTGTATCTTCACTGTGTCAATCAGCACAGTCTCTCAAAACCAGCTGTGGTGAAGGCAAGTCCCTCAAGCTGCAAGTCAGAGTTGGCTTGGAAGGCTCTCACTGAGCTGTGGGGATGGAATGTGTCTTTTGGCCTTGGTGAAGAAGGGTACAAAACATACCAGTTGGTCAGAAAACAAAGATGTTCCTTGTTACATGAAACAGGTTTAACATCACAAGAAAATGAAGCCAAATGAGGTCTTCTGGGCTGCAGGCTGGACTAGAGACAGGATAGTGGAGCAGAGCCAGACAAATGTGAATTTGAATCTTGGCTCTGCCTCTGCTAGCTATATACTCTTAGACGTGGCACCTAACCTCTCTGAACTTCACTTTCCTTACCTGTAAGGTGTAACTTAATAATACCTAAATATCATGATGTAGTGATGAGAACTAAACTCAATCATGAATGCAGAGTGCCTAGTACCAAGCTGAGACAGGGTAAATACTCAACTGAATGGGAATTCTTGTCATCATCATTGTCACTGTTCTTGTTAGAAGTTAAACATTTCTCTCTACTAACTGTTGAGAAGTTACCTCAGCAAAACAAAATAAAATGTTTTCTTCCAATGTCTGGTGAACTGTTACTGAAGGGCAGAGCATTCCATACTGTTGGAGCTGGTGGGTCTAGCACTGGAACTTCTTTTGTAAGAATCATTTCTCCATAATCATCTCTGAGCAAGTTGCTGTGTCTGGATCAGTAAGTCAAAGCTCTGAGATGAGAGTTACATACTCTCAAGTCATCAGTCTGGGTCATAAGAGGTTCAGCACTAAGGAAAAGGCTAGAACTTGGTCAAGTACACTGGGGTTGCCAGGAAGCAGGATAAGACAGGTAAAGGCAGAAGAGAATGTTCAGAAAGTCTACAAGGCAGACTCAGGGTTAACAGTGCTGACCACTTCAGGGCTATGCTCAATATTTTCCTACAAATAAGCCTTGACAAAAGAACGGCCCTTCGTTTCACAAGCCAGCCAGGTACCCTCCAGAGAAGGAGAGACCACTGAAGTTGTGGAGCTCAGGATGTACACTCCCTGGTTTTACTCTTCGTTGCTGACATTTTTCAAGAGTGGACAGAGGTCCAAGTCACAGAAATCCTGACAGGTATGTCCAGAATATACCTTATCTGACAACCACTAGGATTCTACCTCAGAGAGTCAAGGAAGAATAAGAGGCACTGAGAGATTAACTTGGAATGATCTCATCGTAGATAAGCCATGGCTCTGATATTCATACCTATGGGCTCCCCAAGTCTGTGCAGACCAAATCAACCAAACCAAACCCACTGCCGTCAAGTCGATTCCAACTCATAGTGACCCTATAAGACAGAGCAGAACTGCCCCACAGGGTTTCCAAGGAGCACCCTGTGGATTTGAACTGCCTACCTTTTGGTTAGCAGCTGAGCTCTTAACCACTGCACCACCAGTTAAAGAAAACTAGACTCTTAAAAAATTACCCAATGGGATATAGAGATCTTCAACACCACCCTGAACTAGAAAACTTTCTAGCCACCAGCCCCAGAATGAGGCAGCTATCCATGCCTAGGTAGAGTATCTATCATCCACATTGTGGAAAGGACTTAACATATGCCCAACCAACCCCAAGGGTAACCCAGAGGGACTGACTGGGGCAATCAAGCAAATACAATTTTGGCATCCTAAGCTAGAGATGTGAAGATGGTCTGTGACAAAGAAGAGTTTGGAGATACATGCTGACTAGATCCAGGTGGCAAGGATTATTGCAGATTGCAGAAGGGTCAGGTCAAGCTCTCCAGTTAAGGATTAGGGTCAGAAAAGGGGATGGTTCCACTCCCTCCTATTGTTCTATGGAGCAGAAAGGGAAGCCATTAGATACAAAGGACACATGAGGCTTTGCACAAATGTGTGCTGTCAGACAGTGACTGGCTACTAGACAACTGATGGGAAAAGCTGAGGGTTCAAATATGATAAGACCCCTGCTGAGATGTCACCAGTCCCACAGACCGATGTGGCCATGACCAGCCCGGATGTGATTAGGGATATATGTGTCCCAAGCCTGCCTGGGTTAGAGAGTGGAGATGCCCACAGCTTCAGCGGCAAAGGAGAGGGTCTAGAAGAAAACGTGGTTGACAGAGTGTCCACTGTGAAGCCAAGATTCAGAGTAAGGGGCCAGTAGGTACTACGTCAGTGGGCAGTGACCGCAGAAGCCGTGACAGCAGAGCGTCACAGCCCACAACAAAATTCAGTTGGCAGGGGAGGTAGGGGAGGGTGGTGAGGGACAGTCACATGCTATGGGGTGAAAAAACAGGCATGGGCTGCACTGATTAATAAAACGACCCAGGCTGCTCGGACAAAGCATACGCGGGATAAGGGGAACGTGAGTTCCTGGTCTCTGTAAGCCTCTCCTGGACTTTTCCTCTCCCCACCACAGCCAGCATCCCTAACTTCTTTCACCCTCCCACTATGGCTCCCTTTACGTCCTATGTACCTCACCTTCTACAGATAACCTCCCTCCTCCTCCCTCTTATGCCCATCCCTCAGTGGCATGCCCACCCCCACCCCAATGCTTATCATGCACAAAGGTTACTCTAAGCATGCCCCCATCATGGTCACTCACAGTAGGCCCTTCCCACCCACCAACCCCTGTCCCCGAGTAACTCACACTGGTGCAGGCTCCCTCTCCCTCTCTTCCCACCCCCGTCACTCACAATAACCCCGCACTTCGGATCAAAAGCGTAGGTGCCACAAGTGAGGAGGTGAGAAGCATTGGCAATGGCGAGAATCTGTACAAAATTGTGACATTCGTCCTGGGGGTCAGAGATGGTTAGAGAGAATCAGAAGCAGCAGGTACAGGAAGGGCCGGGTAGTGTCAGGACAGTTAGATGCAGCTCTGAGATCGGAGATGATGGGTGATGGCATGGTGTTAGAGTCCCTGACTGGGCCCATGGGATGGGGGCACCACAGGGGACTGACAAAATCAGAGCTGGGCCAAGGCCTCAAACAACACTCAGGACATGGCCCAGATTCACACCTACCTCCCTCTTGCCTTTCTTCCTACAGTTTTGTCTGTGCACCTCAGGCACCATCCAGTCAATCTGAAAAAGGAGGAGTGATTGTTTCCCTCAGATCAATGCCCAACCTCCCTCAAGGTCAGGGGAGGTGAGACAGTTCCAGGACTGCCATCAATTTCGGAACTGGAGGTCCCCACCCATTAATGAGTAGTGAAATCAATTGTGAAATCATGACCAACAGAATATATCAGCATGTATCCCATATAGGAGATTAGATATTGTTTCAAGAAACATTTCTTTTGGATCACAATATAAAATATATTTCTTACTAATGGGTGGTCACAAAAGGTTGAAAGCTACTGCCCTAGTGTGTTGTGATTCTAGTCATTCCTCTCCCTGCTATGACCTGAAACCTGGCCTCATCCCCATAATCATGAACCTCCCTCATATCCTCCCCAGGCATCATGACCCCCACAACCCTCAGCTGACACCCTCAGCTGCCATCTCCCCCATTCGCTTTCACCAATACTCCCCCTCCCACAACCACTGTTAGTTACAATGAAACTCCTACAGTCACATACATCCCATAACTATGGCTCTAACCTCATGCTCTAGGGTCTAGAGTCCTCCCCACTCTCAACTCTCACCCTGCGGGGTCTCTCCCCTGAGAAGGGCAGAGATAAAGCGAAGATGGTGTCCCGGGCGCCGACATAAAGAGTGTGGGAAGCAGGGTCCACAAGGAGAACAGAGTAATTACGTGTCTGAGGGACAGCAAACCGGGTGAGGTAGGAGTCAGCCTCTGGCAGGAAGAGAAAGGACAGTGATATTAACCGTTACCTCATAAGGGCTGGGCCCACAAAGGTAAAGCCAAAGAGGCCAATTTTTGGTTTCTTCCAGGTAGCATTTATTTAGCAGCCATCAGTGGAAAACACAGAGCTTTGACAGGCTGATCATCTAAGCTTCCCCAGAGATACTGATGAGACCAGAATATTTTAACACACAATCCCATCAAGTATGCTTTTTCTATAAAAATAGAACATTTTATTAAAATAACAGCAAAAATATTAAGTCTGTAATTTCTATTCATAGCAACATGATACATAACTTGAAAATACCTTCAGAAGGTTCATATACTTTCCTCTGCTATATTTCATTTTTTATCACTACTTAGTAATAACTTATTTTCACTTAGAATGGAAGTGTTTCACTCTCTTGACCAACACTTTGGGAGTCTATCTTCCCTCTCTTCCCTACATTTTGACCGCCTTCCCAATTCTACCCAAAGAGGTAGAGAGTGTAGTGGGAAAGAGTACGTACTTTGGAAACAGACCAGTCTGTGTTTAAATCTGACTCTTCACTTACCAGCTGTATGATCTTGAGTAAGTTACTTGCCCTCTCTGAGCATCACCTTCCTAATCTGCGAATACCACCATCCAGGGTTGTTCAGAGAATTAAAGGAGACAGCATATGTAGAAGCACCTAGCACATAGTACATGCTTCACAAATGGTTCCTTTCTTCCTTCCTTAGGCATATGTTCTGTTTTGAACAATTCTAAACCTATTAGCATTCAGAACTCTTCTATGTTTAAAGATTAAAATAAATAAGTTATCATGAATTTACCTTCTTAGCTCACCCTCTGGTTCTAGAGACCCTATCTCTGTACCAACACAGCTCTACTCTGCCTGCTTCGTCTGTTCATCTGTCCTTAGGACAGTAGAGGGCCATCAGTCATTCATTCCTAGATGTGATGTATGGAGTCCCACCCACCTATCCTCCCACACACATGCTCAGCTCCATGCTGTATCCAGCCTACTCTCTCATGCTTAGAATAAGCACTGGATCACCCAACCTCCCTCCCTACCCCCAACTCTGCTTCGTCTTGCCACTTAGATCTCTCTTGATTCTGGACATGAACCCAACCTGGCAATCTCAACTCCATGTTATGGCTATTACTCCAGCACAAACTGAAACCCCAGGCTCTGAGCATATAGCATTCCTATACGTTACTGGTATGAAATTTAGATTCTAAATTAACATTACCAGTTGTGAGTTTTTGCCAACAGGTTGCACTTTCAGCTTTACCAGTTCTGTTTGCCCAAGGTGCTAACACTCAATGCCCTGAGAAGAAAACAAGGTCCATGACCACTCATGCCCACCTCAGCAGAGAACCTCAAAGTCTGAATCACTCCTATTGCCACTTTTAACTGTGTGGCATCCGTGGCTCCTTCCACGACTTTTGAAAGGGCTATGTTCCCTGGCTCCCTTTCCTTTCAAAGACATTAAAAATCATCTAAACAGAACTTTAAATCAACTTATTGAATGGTTTTCCTACATTCGATGTGAGGAATGGGTTGAGCGAGCAGGGAACCTTGAGGAAGTTAGGAGGGTTAGGTGGATCGGATATCGGAAACATGGACGCTAGTGTCAGAGATATGAGGGGGCTGGAAAATGGGTTAAGGAGATTAGGGCTGTGAGCAGGGCAAAAGGCTTGCAGGGAGGTAGAACTGATAATAGGAGATGAACGCGAGAAGTGGGCATACGAAAATGCTGAGCTGGGGATGAGAGGGTTGGGTGGTTGGAATGGAATGAAAGACCGATGGGTTTGAAAATAGAATGGGCGCCAAACTGGACACAGGTGTATGTGCAAGGAAGGAGGAGGCGGGGAATAAGGGAGAGGAAACTTCGAAATGGACAACCTCAAGCAACCCCCATCCCCTCCCTGGGCCTGCCTCAGTGTCCGCATCTGCACCGTAAGGGGCTCAGTTCCTGCGGTTCTGAGAATAAGGGTCCGCGAGAGCAGCCAGGGCGTGCCGTGGGCGCCGAAGCGCGAGGTCCCGGCCGGGGATGCGGTGGAGGAACACCGCGTAGGGATCCCGGCCGGATCTGGACCAGGCGGCGTGGCGCGCGCGCTGAGCGGTCCCTGGGTGCGGCAGCCCGAGTCGGAAGAGCAGGTGGTACGGGCACGTCTGGGCTGGGACCTGGGCGCGACGCGAAGGACTGAGGGCGAGGGCGCCCGCGCCTTACCAGAGATGGGAAGGGAGGTTCTGGGCACCGAACGGGAGACACGGCCGGACACTGGGCCGCTCAGCACCGCCAGCAGCAGCAGCGGGAAGGGCGAGGCCGGAGGCGAACCAAGGCCCAGGCAGGGCTGCACAGCAGAGGCCGGCATCTTTGGCTCCGCCTGGCTGTCGGATGGGGTGCGCCCTGCCGCCTCGGCTCCCAGACACAGCGCCGCGGGCCTCGGCCCCACTCGGCTCTCATCGGCCGGGCTCGGCCTGCGGCTGCAGGACGAAATGCAGCCCAGCTCCGCCCCCTCAAGGAGAGACCAATGGCCGGGCCTCTTTCCTTCTACAGCCAATCGGGGTTGAGTGGAGACGGGGCTGAGGAGAGGAGAAGCCCAACCCAGGTAGAGGCCGAGCTAGAACCAGAGGTAGGTGGGAGTTCTTCGTGGGAACCGGGCCGGAGGTGTAGCTCTAGGACCTCAAGTGGCAGGTTTGCTCCGGGCGCTCCAAAAACTCAAAACGTCCAAATCTGCACTAATAGGGAAAATATGTGGGTCAATGGGTACACGCACCAGGTTTCTCAAAATTACTCCTTCTGCAGGCATTTAATGAGGGCTCCCTATGTGCCAGACACAACGGAAAACACTAAAGATACAGAAAATCACGATCCTTGAACTTAGAGAGTTCACAGTGTAATGGGGCAGATATGTAAACAAATAACTGCAAATGTTGTTAGGTGCCGTCAAGTCGATTCCGAGTCATAGCGACCCTATGCACAACAGAACAAAATACTGCCCGGTCCTGCGGCATCCTCACAATTGTTGCTGTGCTTGAGCCCATTGTTGCAGCCATTGTATCAATCCACCTCGTTGAGGGTCTTCCTCTTTTTCGCTGACCCTCCACTTTACCAGGGACTGATCCCTTCTGATAACATGTCCAAAGTATGTGAGACGTAGTCTCGCCATCCTTGCTTCCAAGGAGCATTCTGGTTGTACTTCTTCCAACACAGATTTGTTCGTCCTTTTGGCAGTCCGTGGTTTATTCGATATTCTTCGCCAACACCACAATTCAAAGGCGTCAATTTTTCTTCGGTCTTCCTTATTGTCCAGCTTTCGCAAAAAAATAATTGCAATACACTACGATGCATGTTTGCTGTGTAGGTTTAATCGGTTTTTACTATGAGAAACAGTTGAGAGGAGAAAAAGTGGTTTAGTGGGTCTAGAACATAAGCAGGTGACTCTTTTCCTATTGAAACATCTAACCTGTCCTGAACCACTCATTGGCACACTGAGGTCCGCCTTAAGCCCCACCCCAACCCGCATCTCGTACCATGAACTGAGAAGAAAAAATGCTAATAAAGAGGGAAACAAAAGAAACCTATGTATATATTCATTTTTAGTTTGGTGCTGGCATTTTTTTCCTTTCCTGTGGGCTCTTTCAGAGGATTCCTGTTCAACCACACAAAGTTGAAGACCCAGACCAGCCAGCTGAGAAGAAGCAGGATACTCCTATCCTATATAGATTTTATCAAAGAGACAATAGAAATCAACAGCAAGTGAGGATAAGTATAAGTAGAGAGGCAGATTCTCTTGGGATGCAGGAATTTGAAAAGACTTAAAAGAATTTTCTGAGGGTGGACTTAACTAACTTCCATGAGGGCAGGAAAACCAGTTTGCTTATCCACTATACCTCAACTTCTAGCACAGTGCCTGGCACATAGCGTGCCCTCAATAAATATTCATTGAATAAAAGAGTGACTGACTGAATGAATCAGTGAATGAATTATCTGGAAGAAAGGGTTAAAGCCAAGAACTCGGCACTGGAATGTTTCATTGCAGGTGGGGATGAGGGGGAGAAGCTAAGGAGAATATGTCAGGTTTAGTATAAAGTTCCCCACAGAGATCCAAAACTCTATTTAGGGGTCAAGTAAGGGCTGTTACCAGGGCACCCAGGGCTTGGAGACCGTGAGCCTGAGGTTCACGCCTGAGGTGAAATCCTGACGTAGCCCTCTCCCCATCCCCCGCCCCTCCGCCCCGCGCAGCTCAGGAGTCGCCCGGCCTAGCCGCGGCGGGCCTGAAGGGGGCGTCGTCGGCTGTGCGGGTGGACGCTGAGAGCCTGGAGGGCCAGGTAACGGGAGTCTGCTTTCCCAAGAGAGAGTGAGCACGTCCGCGCTCCTCCATGCCTCAGGGCAGTAGACGGTGCTGAGGGCCTCGGAACGAAGGAGTGAGCTCGGCCCGCCCTCAGGCAGGTGTTAGAGGCTCAGGAATCCGCCCTAGTCCGGCCTAGCCCAGGGCAGGTGGTGAGGCAGGATGGTGGCCAGTTACAGGAGGGGAGGAACTAAAACCCACTGCGGGTCCAGTCGTCCTTCAGCTCGCTTTTACTGAGCTGCCTGGCCTACGCCAGGTCTTCACCAGGAGCCACAGTATTGCCTCTGCAGACCGCCCGGGCCTGAGGGCAGGGCCGCCTGTCTGCTAGGCTTGATTGGCGCCGCTCCCAGGGTTCCACGCAAATGTTTTCATTTAAAAAAAAAAAATAAGAACAAAACAGTGGAGAAGGGACCTACGAAATTCATAATACGGCCCTACCTGAGGGAGAACCATTGACTCATTTATCACAGGACGAAGTGAACTGAGGGTTATACAAGCGTAGTACAGGCGCATTTATGGTGGCATGTAAAGGGGCCCTAACCTATTAAGTTGAGACCTAAAGGATGAGTAAGGTTCAGGAGAGTATGTTCAGAAAAGAATGACCAGCAGCAGGAGCTACAGCAAGAAGCCCAACACATTTGGGGACCTGAAAGGCAGCAGAGGAGGGCTGGGGGAGAAATGGGTGTTGGGCAGCAGATGGCATGGCATGAGGATATAGAGTCTGGACTGGAGATACAAGCAGAGTTTTGGGGCCAGGGTACAGATTTTGTTCTAAATATAATTGGAAACTGTTGAAGGGTTTTTATTAAAGGACTAACTTGATGGGTTTTGGTGGTTCGAGGCTCTGTTCTAGATATAATCGGTTTGCAGGAGGAAACCATTAAGTGGGTGTTCTTGGCAAAAATGAAGAGTATAAGGTCAGAAATAAAGTCATATCCTGTTTAGTACTATGTCCAGACACATCAGATGCATTAATTGATCACATTTGAAATTATAGAAAAGAGAGCTGCCTCTTACCTCATTGAAAGTACAGTCTTCACATTGTAAGTTACTGTGAGATGGTCAAAACGACTGCCCAAGCAGAAACCGTGCAAAGCGATCTAAACAGGAAAAAGTACAATTGTTTTGTGACCCTTAAAATTGTTGTCAAAACAGTAAAAACTCTGTCAGTTATGTGTAAAGGGAAATGAAAAAAATAGTAAAACTAATATTTATGTAGTACACTGTAATTTAAAACATTAGAAACGCTGAGGATTAAAATGCTTTATTTCTCTATTTAAAAAAAAAACTTATCAAAGTAGTTTGAACAGTACTTGCCTTCATCTCATGGTATTACTTACAATACAGAGCAAGCATCTTTTCTATGCCTTAGCAAGTTATAATACTTTCTAAGTGTGAATCAGCCTCCCATAATTTATTATTCTCTGCACTTTCAATATTGTAAAATACCTCCAAGAGTTCTTTTAATGTGAAGTCTTTTGCCAGGGTCAGTTTCTTTGGGACATCTTCAGCCATTTGGTCACAACTGCTTTCCTCATTTATGTTGTTAAGTGTTCGTCTTCACTAAGTTCCTTTGCTGCATATCTTAGAATCTATCAAGTGTGCAGTGTCAACATCCTCATGGTCAGCTGTTTCTTCTATAACTCCGTTTATGGTCTAGTCAATTTTCACTTCCAGCCTTAACACTTTTTGTTTCTTTACTGCATTTTCATCTTTGTTACAAATATTCTCTTTTGATTATTCATTTTTGTAAAATGCCGCGTATGTTTATCACTAGAAGACAAGGAGATAACACAACTACACACTTTGCTGTCTGTGTGTGAACTGACTAGATGTGAAGCCAGCAACCGACTTTGGGGAGAATATGATTGGTCGCTGATTGTGATGCACATCTGTTATTTACGTAGTGATTTGTAGACTGAAGAGCTAGCTGCAATTTGTACTTTATATAATTACTCATCATATTGTTGGGGGACTAGTGTTATTTAACTAAATTGTGGTAACTGAAATTTGTACATATTGGAACCATGCAAAGTGAGGACTGCCTGTACTCTAAAATGACAAATGTTTCAGATGTGAGGAAGGATGGGCAGGGGGAGTAGAAGCTTCTACATCAAATAAGGCATCTGTGTGCCTATTTGTTGGTGTGAATCTGTGTGTCAGCCTCAAATTCAGCATTACATATAGAAATTGGCCCCATGCACTTAATTTAAAAGTACAGTTAAAAGATACTTCTGGTATGTGCTTTCTTGGTCATTAGTCATTGATTTGGATTTCTGGTTCAAGACTAACTTCAACAGGTTAGCATATTCATTTGTTCAGTTGTACCAAGAATGTAGTTAGAGCTCCATAAAAAATTGTTGAATAAATGAATACCAATTTCCACCATCCGAAAAGGGAAATTTGAAGGAAATAAGTGTGCATATTCATTTTGAGGAGTCCCTAGGTAGTGCAAACTGCTGACACACTTGGCTGCTAACCAAAAGGTTGTAGGCTTGAGTTCACCTAGAGGCACATTGGAAGAAAAGCCTGGCAATCTACTTCTGGAAAATCACCTGTTGAAACCCTATGGAGCACAGTGCTACTCTGACACACATGGGGTCGCCATGAGTTAGAATCAGCCTGACAGCAACTGGCGTTCATTCTGAGAGACACATTTATCTATGCAATCTTAGATAATTCTTAAAGACCCCAAATTCCAAAGTATTTCTGAAAATTATCATAATCATCTTTCTTTTGGTCGTTAGAAAATTAAAGAAGCTTTTATTTTCCCTGCATTCTTTAACTAAAAAACAATTACATAGAATCATTTTAGTTCCCAGAGGTAGGGACCTGTTTATTTGATCTAAAGAACATTCCATTTATGGTTGTCTTAATGTTCTTTTTAAAAATTATTTTTGCTAACAATAACATATATAGAGAAAATTTCATAAAACATGAATGTACAATTTAATAATTATAAAGTGAGCAGCCATGTAACCAGAGTAAAGGTCAAGAAATAGAACATTGCAAATATCCCAGAAGCCCCCACTTTGTCCCTTCTAATCATAACACCTTCCTTCTTTCCTAGAGAAAATTACTACCCTAATTTCTGTGATAATCAAATCCTTGCTTATAGTTTTACCACTATGTATGCATCCCTAAACAATATACTTATTTTTGCTTATTTTTAATATCTATGTAGGTGCAGTCATACTGTATGTATTCTTTGTGTCTTGTTTTTTAGTCATCCTTGTTCCATGTAGCTAGTTCATCTCTCTGTATGTGTGAATATACTACAGTTTATCCATTCTAATGTAGATTGACATTTGTGTTATTTGCAGTTAGGGGTAATTGTTAACAAGTCTTTTACGAACAGTCCTTTTGCTGCTATAGTCTGACTTTATTCTTATATTTTGGTGCATGTCATTATTCATAGATTATATGATTATGAACAAAAAATCCAAAAGATTTACAGATAAATTATTATAACCATTAAGGCAGTGTAGCAAGGTTGTTGAATTTAGTACCTAGTCTGACTCCTTTCTGGGTTTAGTCCACTAGATCTCTGTTCATTGTTTCAGCAGAGCACATAATTCAGCTTTATGACAGTAATTTCTCTTTCCTTCCCTATAGTTGTCAAAGGTAATCAGGTAGTAGCTGCAGTTCCACATCTGGTCTAGCTGCCATGCATCGTGGACGAACTACCAGCGGAGGGCCCTCCACTCCTGCACATATTTACCAGCAACCACCACGACTTCTCATTGTGCATGTCGCTGTGCCTTCATGGGCTGACATCTGCTCCAACCTCTGTGAGGCTCTGCAGAACTTTTTCTCTCTAGCCTGCAGCTTGATCGGCCCCAGCCGCATGTCCCTGTTCAGCGTATATATGGTACAAAATCGGCACGAGTGCATCCTCCCCTTTGTGGTGAGTGGGATAATAATTTTTAAATATCTATATTTTATCCTAAAAACAAACATGAGATCGCTTAAGCAGAGATCGGAATTAAAACCAAGCTGGTTCTCCACACTCAATACCCACAGACGACACACAGAGATTGGTACTGCAGAAAAGAAACCCCAAAATTTTGAATCTGGGAATTATTATGGGCTACATGCTCCCTCCCCACCCCCCCACCCCCCACCCCAAAAAAGAAGGAGAGAACCTTGGCTCCTTAGTTGTTTACAGTCCTTTGGAATGTAAACAACTGACTCCAGGGCTCTAAGTTTCATCTACCTTTGACATGTAAACAATTAGGGAAATAAGTGTCTAAATCTTTTCAGAGTTCTCTGGCTATTCAGTCACCCTTTAACTTCCAAGACTCATCCTTTAACCCAGGTTCCAGTTTTCTTTGCTCAGAAAGCCCAAACTGTGAAGAAACATGAAAATATTTTCTCTACGGTTCCACATAGGACTCAGGTGAAACTTCCCTTAGGGTTTTAGAAGGCAAAAGGTGGGCCAGGTGCATTGCTTTTA
This sequence comes from Trichechus manatus latirostris, assembly GCF_000243295.1. Classification (NCBI taxonomy): domain Eukaryota; kingdom Metazoa; phylum Chordata; class Mammalia; order Sirenia; family Trichechidae; genus Trichechus; species Trichechus manatus. The sequence continues at coordinate 7,860,380 of NW_004443940.1, forward strand.
CAAAGCTCTCTCACACACAGACAGCTGTCCTCCTCCTCAAACAAAATTCTAATCTTCCCCTTCTCTATAGAAAGTTCAGAGTCACAGCGATAAGAAAGATTTCCCGAGATTCTAGGTGCATTCCCTTCTTTGAGGCAGCTTTGTGCTTAAGACTTCCAAAGGAGAAAGTTTTATAAACCTATTGCTGAATTACTAATGTACTACCTGATTAAAATTGACTCATTTTTTAATTAATGCCTTAGTTTCTGTCATTGAAAGTGAACAGATAACATCTTTGTTGATACTATAACGAATAAAAGTAATATTCATTGCTTTACTCCTCTTTAGTTAAAATATTATGAAAATATATAATTATGCTTTGGTTGCTTTGAAGGTACCTTAGGCTCAAAATAGCTAAGGGTTTACTTCTCAGATGCAGTCATACAAGAAAAGTTTGCGTATAAATGCTCCGAGTGCTAAGTCTGGTGGTTTTGTCTGTCCATTGTTGCTTGCACTGGGGTAGGAATGATGGGGAATGGATGAGACTGAGATTAATTAAGGAGTTCAACTTATCCTTTCTACAGCCTGGATAGAATTTGGTTCCTATATTAGTCGTCTATTGCTGCGTAACCAAAAAAAAAAAAAAAAACCCCATTGCCATTGAGTCAATTCCAACTCATAGTGACCCCAGAGGACAGAGCAGAACTGCCACACAGGGTTTCCAAGGAGCAGCTGGTGGACTCGAACTGCCGACCTTTTGGTTAGCAGCTATAACAACCAACCACTGCACCAGCTGCATAACAAAATATCTCAAAATGTAATAGCTTAAAACAATAAACATTAATTATCTCATAGTTACTATGGGTCAGAAATTCATAAGTGATTTAGGTAGGTGGTTCAGGCTTGGGTCTCCTCCTGAGGTTTCATTCAAGATGTCATCCATGGCTGTAGTCATCTGAAGGCCGGAGTATCCACTTCCAAGGTGGCATATTCACAAGGCTATTGGCAAGAGGTCTCATTTCCTTGTGACTCAGGCCTCTCCATAGGGCTGCTTGAATGTCCCATCCCATGCAGCCGGCTTCTCCCAGAGCAAATGATCCAAAAGAGAGGGAGATCAAAGAGGAAGCCAAAATACCCTTGATGACCTAGTCTCAAAAGTTACACATTCTTCTTTCCTCCATGTTCTATTTGTTAGAAGCAAGTCACTGTTCCACCCAAGATGGAGTAACGAGGACTAAATTTACCCTCTTGCTTTAAATAACCAAAATACTGGAAAAAATATATGAAAAACAGTTTTCAAGCAGTAAATGACAGTGGTCCCTGAAGGACAGGAAACACATGAAGTGAAGCCTATAATTGCCCCAACATACTGCCTTGAGAAAATTTTCAAGCTACAATGCAGAGAGGAAGAAACCAGGTGGGTCCAGTGATCTCTCTGAATTGAGGAAATACGTTTGGGAGTCCAGGGAGACCAAAGCAACTGATCAATTCATGCATGTAAAGAAACTACCTAAGGCCAAGAAACTAACCACTGAAAGGATTAGAGACAATAGTACCTGGTACAACAGGAATAGAATATGTTCCCATCTGCCAAACTGGGAATCCTCATAATTCACAGTACGTTGGTTACTCAGAATGGTCTTACCTCAGTAGTGGGAATAGACTTAGCACTATTCAGGATCATCTAACAAATCATAAACACAAGATCCAAAAGGATCAAGTTGTTTCCAAGTATCTCAACTGCATCCCAGAACAAAGCTCTAGAATATTTGTAGAAATACAAAAATATCCAGCACCTAACTAGGTAAAATTCACAATGTCTGGCATCCAATCAACATGTGTCAGGTATGCAAAGAAGCAGCAAAATGTGATCTATTATGAGGAAAAAAATTAATCAAAACCAACTCAGAGTTGATAAAAATGTTAGAATTAGTATATAAAGGTATTGAGACAGTTACTGTAACCATATTCTATATGTTCAAAAAGCTAAGTAGAGGCATACCAAACCAAACCAAACCTGTTGCCATTGAGTTGATTCCAACTCATAGCGACCCTATAGGACAGAATAGAACTGCCCCATAGGGTTTCCAAGGAGTGCCCAGTGGATTTGAACTGCTACCTTTTGGTCAGCCACCAAATGCTTAATCACTGCACCACCAGGGCTCCAGAAGCAGAGGCATAGAAGATGTAAAAAAAAGATCCAAATCATACTTTTTAGAAATGAAAACTATAATTTCTGACATGAGAAATACACTAGTTGGGATTAATGGCAGATTAGACATTGCAGAAGAAAGATTAGTGAACTTGAAAACAACACTAGAAACTATCCAAAATGAAACACAGAAAGAAAGAAAGAATAATAAAAAAAATGAATAGAGTATCAGTGAACTGTGGGACAACTTTAGGCAGCTTATTATATGTGTAATTGGTATCTCCTAAGGAAAGGAGAAAGGGACAGAAAAAATATTTGAAGAAATAATGGCTGAAAATTCTCCAATTTGGTGAAAACTCTAAACTCACAGATCCAAGAACCTCAATGAGTGCCAAATACAAAAAAAGAAAACGACACTAAGGCACATCTTACCAAAACTACTATTAAAGAGAAAATCTGAAAAACAACGAGGCTGGTACAATGACAAACACATAGACCAGGAGAACAGAACTGAGAACCCAAAAGTAAATCTATCTAGCTATGGACAGCTAATCTTCGACAAAGTGTGGAAGTCCATTCAATGTGAAAGAGATAGTCTCTTTAACAAGTGATGCTGGCAAAACTGGGTATCCGTTTGCAGAAAAAGCCACACCTCACACCGTTCGCAAAAACGAACTCAAAATGGATCAAATACCTAAATGTTAAACCTGAAACTATAAAGTTCCTGGAAGATAACACACAGATAAAGCTGGGGTTACTAATTTATGGCATAAATATACTATCAAACGTAACTAAAAATGCACAAACAATAGAAGATAAATTAGATATCTGGGACCTCCTAAAAATTAAATACTTACGCTCATCAAAGGACTTTACCAAAAGAGTAAAAATAGAACCTACAGACTGAGAAAAATATTTTGGCAACGACATACCTGACAAGGATCAATCTCTAAAATATTGAGAAAACTTCAACACCTCAACAACAAAAAGACGAACAATCCAATCAAAAAATGGACAAAGGACATGAACAGACACTTCACCAGAGAAGACATTCAGGTGTCTAACATACACATGAAGACATGCTCACGATCATTATCCATTAGAGAGATGCAAATCAAAACTACAATGAGATACCATCTCACCCCTGCAAAAATGGCACTGATCAAAAAAACAGAAAACAACACGTAACACAAGCTATGGGGAGATTAGAACTCTTATACACTGCTGGTGGGATTGTAAAATGGTACAACCACTATGGAAAATGGTATTGCTGCATATGTATTCACATATATAATAGAGCACATGGGGGCACAGTTATGGAAACTTCCTAGACATATCCAAACACTTTGTGGGGCTGAGTTACTGGGTTTGAGGGCTCAGGACCATAGTCTTGGGGACATCTGGGTCAATTGGCGTAACATAATTCATAAAGATAATGTTTGGTAAGTAACATCTGGGGTTTTAAAAGCTTGCAAGTGGCATCTAAGGTAAACTATTGGTCTCCTCCTGTCTAGAGCAAAGGGGAGTGAAGGAAACCAAAGACTCTAGGAAACAATTAGTCCACAGAACTAATGGCCCACACAAACCACAACCTCCTCTAGCCTGATACTAGAACAACTAGGTGGTGCCCAGCTACCACTGCCAACTGCTCTGACCAGGAACACAGTAGAAGGTACTGGTTAGAATGGAGTAAAAATGTAGAACAAAACTCAAATTCCTAAAAAAGACCAGACTGATAGAGACTGGAGGAACCCCAGATTCTGTCACCCTAAGACACCTTTTTAATCTGGAATGGAAGCCACTCCCAGACGTCACCTTTCAGCCAAATAATAGGCTGTCCTATAAAATAAACAGTAACACCCGTGAGGAATATGCTCCTTAGAAGAATCAACTGTACAAGACCAACGGGCAACATTTGCTCAAAAGCAAAGATGAGAAGGCAAGAAGGGTCAGGAAAACTGGATGGATGCAAATGGGGAGAGCAGGGCGGAAATGAGGAGAGTGCTGACACATTGTGGGGATAGCATCCAATATCACAGAACAATTTGTGTATGAATTGTTGAGTGGGAAACTAATTTGCTGTGTAAACTTTCTCCTAAAACACAATAAAATGTTCAAAAAAAAAAATAGTTCACCCACCCCTGGAGCAGGGCCTAACTCATGGAAGTGCTCAATGATTGTTGAATGAACAAATACAGCTTTTATTTTTGAGGCTAAAAAAAAAAAAAGGTAACCAGAGAAAAGACACATTATATACAGTGAAACATTATATACAGTGAAACAAAGATAAAGATGAGAACATTTTTCTTGTTGAAAACAATTCAAATAAGAAGACAATGGAGCAAAATCATTGAAGTGATGCAAGAAAATAGCTGTTAAGCTGGAAGTCTATACTCAACAAAAACATCTTTCAAAAACTAAGGTGGAACTTCCAGTTCCAGAAAAGATTGAGTAGACTTCTCCTTATTCATCCTGCTGAGTACAGCTAAAAAATCCTAGACATTTTGTACAAAACCACACTAAAAGACTCTGAAACGTGAAGAGAGAAAGGACTAGGGACCTCGAGGTGCAAGAAAAGACATGTCCGTAAGTTCCCTGGATTTTCTTTTTGCCTCACATAGCCTGATCTGTGTGGTAGAGAATCCTCCAACCTGGAAACACCAATGCAAACAAAACAATCCCCAAGAAAAGCCTGCTCAGTCTAGGAGAGGGCAGCTTAGCAAGACAGAAATTTTTTAGACAATAACCGCCCTACTCAAGCCAAATATCATGGGGAAAAAAAATGCCACTCCACTCGCATCAGCAAAGGCCCATTGGGGAGCTAGAGTTTTACCCTTGCCCAGCTATAACAATGTACTTCTCCCCTCCAGGCTGGAGAAGCCAGAAAAGGTCTAGTAGAGAGCCAGGACTTTCATCTCCACCTAGCAGTAATGAGGCCCCTCTCCCACAGTGTCCCTGGAGACCATGTGGGTAACCTGGACTCCAACCCCCCACCTAACATTAACAAGGTGTCCTTCCCTCTCCCTACTGAGATGGCATCGAAAGAGGCAGAACAGATGCCACGTGGGGAAGCAGAATGAGGCACCTTTTCATCTCCAAGCCAGGGTGGTGCCTGTGAAGGACTAGTAGAAAGCCAGGACTTTCATCCACACTTTCTTCCTAATGGTGTTAGTGAAGGTCAATGGGAGCCTGAACTTTCACTTCCCACCCATCCTTAACAAGATGCCCCTCCCCCCAGGGTGTAATCAGAGGCCAAGTGGGGAACCTGCATTCCTACCCCCATCTGGCAGTAATGCGGCAGTAACTCCCATTTCCCCACTAGGACAATATCAGAGGAGTCATACTAAAATGGAGGATTTAAATAAGATCCAGAGACTCATAATATAATACCCAAAATGTCCAGAATACAATAAAAAGTCAATCATCTTATTAAGAATCAGGAAAATCTCTTCTTTAATGAGATAAGACAGTTAACAGACACCAACACTGAGATAACACAGATGTTGAAATTATCCAAAAATGGTTTTCAAAAAGGGTTTTCAAGCGACCATCATAAAAATGCTTCAACAGGAAGTTACAAACATGCTTGAAACAAATGGAAAAATAGAAAGTCTCAGCAAATATATATATATATATGATATAAAGAAGAACCAAATGGAACTGAAAAATAGAATAACAAAACAAAATTTTTAATCTCAATGGATGGGCTCAACAGCAGAATGAGAGACTAGAGGAAAGAATCAGTGAACTTAAAGATAGACTAGAAATTACCCAACCTGAGCAATGGAGAGAAAAAAAGATGTTAAAAAAAAAATGAACAAAGCTTCAGGGACCTGTGGGACAATAACAAAAGATCTAACATTCATCATTCATATCATCAGAGTCACAGAAGAAGTAGAGAAAGACTGTGGGGCTGAAAATATATATATTGAAAGAAATACCATGTTTTCACACAAATAACACACACCTTCTGTGTTTGTTTGCTGCCTCACCCCCCCCCAAAGGTATTTTCATTAGCACATTATGCTAATTTTTTTACAGCAACATGTGAAAGAGTATTGGTATGATGGCGCTTGTGAGGGTACCTCGTGAGGGGAAGGTGCGGCCTGCATTATTTTTGTAAAAATGCGGTAATGGCTGAAAATTCCCCAAATTTGGCAAAAGACCTAAACCTAAAGATTCAAGAAGCTGGTGAATGCCGAACAGGATAAACTCAAAGAAATCCACTCCAATATATATCATAATCAAACTTTTAAAAACTAAAGACAAAGAAAAATTTGAAAGCAGAGAGAGAAATAACACCTTACCTATAGGGGAAGAACAATCAGACGAGAGTGAATTTCTCCTGAGAAATCATGGAGAAAAACGGTTTGGTTTTTTTGTTATTACACTGATACCAAAAACAGACAACCAAACCAAAAAAAACAAACAAACCCATTGCAGTCGAGTCAATTCCAACTCATAGCAACCCTATAGGACAAGGTAGAACTGCCCCCACAGGGTTTCCAAGGAGTGGCTGGTGAATTCAAACTGCTGAACTTTTGGTTAGCAGCCCTAGCTCTTAAAAACAGATGCTAAGACAGCACAAAAAAAGAAAATACACACCAATATCCCTCATGAATGTAGATGCAGAATAATCTTAACAAAACATGAACAAATTGAATTTAGCAATATATAAAAATAATTATGCATCATGACCAAGTGGAGTTTATAACCAAAGGATGCAAGGCTGGTTTACTATTTGAAAATCAGTCAAAATAGTCCTCCATCTTAAAAGGCTGACGAAGAAAATTACATGATGATATGAATTGAAGCAGAATAAACATTTGACAAACATCTAATACCTATTCATAATAAAACCTACAGCTAACATAATATTTAATAGTAAAAGAGTGAATGCTTTTGCCCTAAGACTGGGAGCAATGCAAAGCTGTGTGCTCTCACCACTCTTATTCAACATAGCCCTGGAAATCCTAGATAGTGCAGTAAGGTAAAAAAGGAAATAAAGTGTTATGGATTGAATTGTGTTCCCACAAAAGATAATGTTGGTGGAGCAATGAACACATAAGTCAATGAAACAGAAAAAAGAATGCAAAAATAGACCCAAAGAAGTATGACTAACTGATTTTTGATACAGTACAAAAGCAATTCAGTGTCAAAAGAGTAGCTTTTTCAATAAATGATGCTGAAGCAGTTGGACACCTTTGGGGAAAAGAATGAACCTTGACCTAAGCCTCATACCTTATTCAAACATTAGCTCAAAATGGATCATAGATTTAAATGTAAAACTATACAACTTTTAGAAGAAAATCTTCAAGACCCGGAGTTTGGCGAAGAGTTCTTAGATAATATGACACCAAAAACACATACATAAAAGACAAAAAAAAGATAAATTATATTTCATCAAAATTAAAAACTTTTGCTCTGCAAAAGGCCCTGTCAAGAGGATAAAAAGATAAACTCCAGACTGGAAGAAAATATTTGTAAATCACATATTGGACAAAAGAGTATCTAGTATATATAAAGAACTCTCAAAACACAACAGTAAACAAACAAAAAACAGACAATCTAATTAGAGAACAGACAAAACACAAGAACAAAAATCTATATACAGATATGTGGGTGGCAAATAAGCACATGAAAAGATGTTCAGCATCACTAGCCATTAGGAAAATGCCAATTTAAGACCACAGTGACATATCATCACACACCTATTAGAACAGCTAAAATAAAAAATAGTGACGATACCAAATGCTGGCAAGGATGTGGAGACTCTGGATCTCTCATACATTGCTAATGAGAATGTAAAATGGCACAGCCACTCTGCAAAATAGTTTGGTACTTATTACAAAATCTAAACATATACTTACCATATGACCCAGTGATGACACTTCGGGGAATTTATCCTAGAGAAATGAAAATTTACATTCACACAAAAACCTGTACACAAATGTTAACAGCAGCTTTATTTGTAATAGGAAAAATAGGAACTAACCAAAATGTCTTTAAATAGGTTAATGGTTAAGCAAACTGTGGTATATCCACACCATAGAATACTACTCTGCATAAAAAGGGATGAACTATTGATATACACAGCAACTTGGATGGATTCATGGGCATTATGCTCAGTGAAAAAGGCCAGTCACATATGGTCACACACTCTATGATTCTATTTATATAATATTCTTGAAATAACAAAACAGTGGAGATGGAAAACAAATTATTGGTTGCTAAAGGTTAGGGATGGTGGGGAGGATGGAGTGGGTGTGACTTTAAAGAGGTAGCAGGAGGGAAATCTTTCTGGTGATGGAGTAATTCTGTATCTTGATTGCAGTTGTGGTTACGAGAATCTACATATGTGATAAAATGGCATAGAATTACATGCACACTTTGTACCAAGGTCTATTTCCTGGTTTTGAAATTGTACTATGGGTATCTACTTTGGAAGAAATTGGGTGATGGGTACACAGAACCATTTTGTACTATTTTTGCAACTTTCTGTGACTCTATAATTATTTCAAAATAAAAAGTTAAAGAAAAAATGGTGACATTATACCCACTAGGATGACTATAATAAAAAAGACAGGCATTGTGGACAGGCAATACCAACTGTTGGTGAGAATGTAGAGAAAACGTATCCCTCATACATTGCTGGTGGGAATGTAAAATGATTCAACCACTTTAGAATATAGTTTGTCCCTTTCTTAAAAAGTTAAAAATACACCTACAATATAATACAACAATTTCACTCTTAGAAATCTACCCAAGAGAAATGAAAGCATATCCACATGAATATATGTATATGAATGTTCAAAGCAGCATTATTCATAAGAGCCCTAAATCGGAAACAATCTGAATGTCCGTTAACTGGTGAATGACTGTATTAACTCTCACTGTATATAATCCATAAAACTTGAGTCTCCTACAAATACACTGAGGACAGAATGAAAGTGATAATGATGTTTGTGACCATGTAGCAAGTATGTTTCTCTATTATGCCATTTTTCTTGTGCATGTCTGTCCCGTGGCTGCATTTAGTTTTGAGTATCTATCTTCTGTCAGGCAATTAGGGCTTCGCCCTGATTGAGGGGAAAGAACAGATAAAATTACTTACATCAGTCAACCACTATCTTTTGAAGGATATGAAGAGACCAAACCATGCAGTTGCCTGGTAAAGGGACACTAGGCTGACCCAATTTACCAATTACTGTCTCAGTTTTAGAATTCTGTCCTCCAGAGGTGGTGGAAATGTCACAGACACATCATCGAGAGCATCACTTACTAGAGAACTTTCCTTCCCTGAGGAGACAAGTATGAACTTAAGTTTCTGTATGGTCAGTCATTACTAGCCAGGTGGGCCAGCAGGGAAGCCCAAGTTGCCTAAATTTCACCTTGACTTAGTTTGAGAGGATTATCTGAGGGGGTGGCATGGGATTTAGTTAATGCTTCTTATTTACGATTAAATATTGTTTAAATAGATAAGTGGTAACTTTGGCGAAGGGTAAGACAAGGCACAATAACAGGGAAGCCAGCACAGCTTGTACAGGGAAAGGTCATGGAAGCTCTATAGATACATCCAAACTCCCCGAGGGACTGAATTGCTGGGTGGAGGGCTGTGGGGACCATGGTCTCAGGGAACATCTAACTCAATTGGCATAACACAGTTTATAAAGAAAGTGTTCTACATTCTACCTTGGTGAGTAGTGTCTAGGGTCTTAAAAGTCTGTGAGCAGCCATCTAAATACTCCACTGGTCTCCCCACTTCGGGAGCAAGGGAGAATGAAGAAAATAAGATACAAGCAAAAGATTAGTCCAAAGGACTAATGGTCCACA
>NW_004443940.1:7871252-7900953 GCF_000243295.1 Trichechus manatus latirostris
TTGCTTATTGGTCCAGTTGTGAGGATTTTTGTTTTCTTTATGTTGAGGTGTAATCCATACTGAAAGCTGTGGTCTTTGATCTTTATCAGTAAGTGCTTCAAGTCCTCTTCACTTTCAGCAAGGAAGGTTGTATCATCAGCATATGGTTGGGTCACAAATATGGATCTCTTCCAGTCAGTTGGCCCAGTAGCTGTCTTCCAAATTTCTTGGCATAGATGAGTGAGCACTTCCAGCGCTACATCTGTTTGTTGCAACATCCCAGTTGGTATTCCATCAATTCCCGGAGCCTTGTGTTTCACCAGTGCCTTTAGTACAGCTTGGACTTCTTCCATTATTACCATAAGTTCTTGATCATATGCTACCTCCTGAAATGGTTGAACACCGACCAATTCTTTTTGGTATAGTGACTCTGTGTATACCTTCCATCTTCTTTTGATGCTTCCTATGTCATTGAATATTTTGCCCATAGAATCCTTCAATATTTCAATTCAAGGCTTGAATTTTGTCTTCAGTTCTTTCCGCTTGGGAAATGCCGAGCGTGTTCTACCCTTTTGATTTTCCAACTCCAGGTCTTTGCACGTTTCATTATAATACTTTACTTTGTCTTCTCAATCTGCCCTTTGAAATTTTCTGTTCAGCTCTCTTATTTCATCGTTTCTTCCTTTCACTTTAGCTATTCTACATTCAAGAGAAAGCTTCAGAGTCTCTCCTGACATCCATTTTGGTCTTTTGTTTCTTTCCTGTGTTTTTAATGACCTCTTGCTTTCTTCATGTCTGATGTCCTTGATGTTATTCCACAACTCATCTGGTCTTCAGTTATTAGTGTTCAATGAATCAAATCTCTTCTGGAGATGGTCTGTAAATTTAGATGGGATATACTCAAGTTGTATTTTGGCTCTCATGGACTTTTTCTAATGTTCTTCAGCTCCAACTTGAACTTGCGTATGAGCAATTGATGAAAAACTTGCCAAAAAATGAAAAGCACAATGAGCCAAAGGAAGAAAATTAAAATCACCTGCAGTCCTAGAGGTAGATTTTCTGTTTTCAAAATAAGTTAGTTTTAAACATTTTTAAACAGGTGAGGAGGAGGAGTCACTAAGTACAGCCCACATTCAAGGAATGAATAATTAAAATCTATCTTTTAAAGAAAGGAGTGTCAAAGAATTTGTGGACATACAGTATCTTAAAACCACCGCAGTTCCCTTTTGAGGATATATCAAAAGCTTCAGTCAAAGGATAAATGCCCTGGATTCTCTAATAGGGTAGCTCAATTCTCAGGTCCTTCCCACTGGCGTTTCTGCTCTTAAGAAATTCCCTCTACGGATACAATTCCCTCATACAACAAATGAACAGAATATTTATTGGTCATTTTCAAACACATAATTCAGACAAATCATCCTGTTTGCTAATTTGTTAATAATATTAAGCATATACTGTACACTTACGCCTCACTTATTGACATGATTAGGTTCCAAAGACCAGGTCGTTATGTGAAAATTAGCATTATATGAAAATGGAGGATGAACACATCAAATCACAAAATGGAGGATGTCTGCATCATTACATAATGTCAAATTACATCATTACATAACTGCCAAACCACTGAGAATCATGGCCCAGCCAAGGTGACACATAACCTTAGCCATCACAGCCAGCGTTACTCGTCTTGCAATTTGGCATTCATTACTGCCAGACATACATCATTAATGCACAAAATAGTAGATTTTTTCACTGTTGTCATAAATGTGAAATGTCTGATAATTAGATAGTCGGTAAGTGCGGTGTAGGTGTATTGTGGAGTGCTTACTGCATATAAGGCATCATGCTAATGTTTTCATGATTTTCACTTTTATCCTAATGTGTGTATTTGTTTATTGATGTATATATTGAATGTAGTATTTTTAATCTACTATGTTATCTTTTAGTTTATAACTTTTCAAATTATTTTAGCTCTCATTTTACTTTTTAAAACAAGGAACTAATGTAAGGAGCTGTATCAGTCAAGACATTGGCAAGAAACAGATGGCTTACTCAAACTGAATTATTTTCAGAGAGATATATAAAAGGAATGTTTATATAAGTGTAAGCAGAATCTAGGAAGAGGCACCAAAAGATGGTGCAGAAGCCATACAACCCCTTGGACTGATGAAGCAAGGGGAAGGAAGCTATATGAAGAGGGCTGCCTGACAGGAGCCTTGGCCTTTAATAGAGCCACACAGCCATCCCATAGTAATCTGGTGGGGAGGGAGCCAGGGGAGTAAACATCATGACTTCATTCTCATCCTGACTTCTGGATCTCCTATGAGTACCTCCCAATGGACAAGCTCCCGTGGAAGCAGGAGTGTAAGTGAGCTCATTGAATCAATCTCTATAGGTCAGCTTCCTAGGGCACCATACAGAGTGGAGAAAAGTAGAGAGTGATCTGGAAAGGCAAATAGAAAATATTCAGTATGGCGGGCTTGTTGGGGAGTGAGTCCATGTCCCAAACAAGGGTAATGGGATTTTTTTTTTTCCTCAGGTGTCTATGTTATGTCCCTCCGGCACTCCTCAGCACATTTGGCCCTAGATGAATCCCTCTATCCCTTATTCACTCCATTAGGAAAGGCAGACAGCTTTACACTAAAAGGCACTGACTGGTAATCAGGAAGCATTGCCAGCCAAAATTTCCTTCCAGAAGAACAATAAATTCAACTCTAGTTAAAAGCTCAAGAAAATTGCTGGAACAATGCTGTTACCTTATATATAGAGCAATCCAATCTTTGTTTAAGGAAAAGCATAACCTTAAATTCATTGTCTCTGACCTATATAAATATCTGACATTTTCTCTCTGCAGAGTCAGCTCAAAATATAAATGGGGAAAAATAGCAGGTGGGAAATGTTACCCAGTAAGAACACCTCAATATATTTCATAATATTTAATTTTTTATTATAATCAAATCTGAACTTTTCATAAGGAATCATGACAGAGGATTCATAATTTAAATATTAGAATTCATTTTATACTCAATTTGCCCTTAATATAAAATAATCTGACCAAAGTTATTTTCTCTCCTCAGAGCAAGGTTTCAGAATAATTCCCTTACTACAAAGATCTTACCAACTCTGTTACCTTTTCATGAGAACAAAATTATCTAAAGCATATATTATCTACAATGTGATTTTTTAAAATATTTCATTGTGTTTTTGGTGAAAGTTTACACAGCAAATTAGGTTCTCATTTAACAATTTCTATACATTTTGTTCAGTGACATTGGTTACATTTTTCACAGTCTTTCCATTCTCATTATTTCCATTCCGGTTTTTCTGTTTTCATTCATCTAGCTTCCCTGTCCCCACTTACCTTCTCATCTTTGGTCTAGGGTAAATATTTACCATTTGGTTTCATTTAGATGATTATTTAGAGGAGCAAAGTACTCATGGGTGATATTATTTATATTATGAGCCAATCTGTCATTTGGCTGAAATGTGACCTCCGGGAGTGGCTTGAGTTCCAAGTTTAAAGGGTATCTCAGGGCGATAGTCTTGGGGGTTCCTCTAGTCTCTACCAGTCCAATAAGTCTGGTCTTTTTTTAGGAATTTGAATTTTGTTCTACATTTTTCTCCCAGTCTATCTGGGACCATCTATTGTATCCCAGGTCAGAATGATTGGTAGTGGTAGCCAGGCATCATCTAGTTCTTCTGGTCTCAAGGTTGGTGAGGCCATGGTTACAATGTGGTTTTAGGACTGAGAGTGGTATAAGTTGAGTGCAACATGTATTTCCTCATCTTTAATATCTGGCATTCATATATACTGATTTTAAAATAAAAAATAACAGAGATATATTAACCCATGTAAAGGTAAATGCCAAGAAAGATAACATAATAAACTATAATTGAGTGCTGCTGCAGGACATGGAGAGGAGGATTAAAAAAAAAAAAAAAAAGAAATATACTAATTTTGTCATTTTCATAGTTGGGAATTAATTGCTACTGTTAAAGAAATAACTTAAGGGAAGTATATAAACATACAGTTATAAAGATAAACACTAACACAGGTATACAACTTTCCTAATTATGACAAGAAAACAATATAAAGAATAATGAAAAAGAAAATACACAGTCTAGTGATTTTTGAAAAGCTATAAAAACAGAAAGTGTACCATAAAATAATAGAACTAAGAACAAACATGATTTATAAATAAATGTGTGCTAAACTCGTCTATTAAAATACTTTAAAAATTTACAGATTTGATTACAAAGCAAAACTCTGCTATATTCAAGAGACACAGCTACAACAAAGTGGTTCAGAAAGGCTAAAAATAAAGGATGGCTACGGGTGTACTAGGTAAATGCAAACCAAAGAAAAAAGAGTGGATCATGATCTTAATATCAGATAAGGATAAATTTGGGGCAAAAAGCATTCAATGAGACTAAGAATGGCACTTTAATGCTAAGGTACAAAACAGAGTGGAGAAGAGCAAAAAGTGATCAAGAGGGGCATAAGGAAGATATTTAGCACAAGGGGCTTGTTGAAGAGGTAGTCTCTTAAAAAGTATATCGGTTTTGATTACCTATGCACCAAATAATATAGCATCAAAATTTTAAAGATAAATATAATTAGATAGGAAATCTTTACCCTCCTGAAATGTTCATGGAATATTCACAAAAGTCAACCATATATTAAGCCACAAAGCCAAAAATTTTAGTGAATTCCAAAAAGTTTAGACGTCCTTTGAATACACTGCAATAAAACCATAAATAAATGACAAAACCAAAGAATAAAAAATCTGTACCACTCAAAATTTTTAAACTCTTAAACAACTTCCGAGTGAAAGAGAATATATATCCAAAAGACTTGAAAGCAGAGACAAAACAGGTACTTGTACACCTATGTTCACTGCAGCACTATTCACAATAGCCAAAAGCTGGAAACAACCTAAATGCCCATCTATTCATGAGTGAATAAGCAAAATGTGGTCCATACATACAATGAAATACTATTCAACCAGTAAAGGAAATAAAGTCTTAATACATTCTACAATATAGATGGAGCTTGAAGACTTTATGCTGAGTGAAATAAGTCAATCACAAAAGGACAAATATTACAAGACGTCACTCATATAAAAAGACAAAAACACAAATGTATAGAGACCAAAGTTTATTAGGGGTTTCCAGGAGATGGAGGGAAGGGGAAAGGAGTGGGTGGCTATTGTTTATGGCATACTGACTTTCAGTTTATGGTGACGGAAAAATCACACTGATTAAGGGTAAGGTTGGATATTCTGGAGTCATGGAGGCTAGATGAACCCCTGAAACTATTGCCCTGAGGTAGTCTTTAAACCTTAAACCAAAAATATCCCCTGAAGTCTTCTTAAAACTAAATAATACGTTGTTTTAACTAGTAAAGAATGTCTGCCTTAAGCATTGTGCTGTTTTAAGATCTATCAATATGAGATCAGGTTGACAACAGCAACTTGAAAGATTAGACAGGAAACTTAGAAACAATTAGAAATTGTTGAATCAGTGTATGTTCTGTTGTATGTTATAATTACCCAAAGTGATTTCAGAACAGATAGAAAGTCTAAACTGGCCATTTCTCATTAAAGGAATAAAGTTGTCAAAGAGCTACTCCCCCAAAAATAAAACACTGGGCCCAAATGATTTTACAGGTGAAATAATACCAAACTTCTAAAAACCAGATAATTACCATTTTTAAACTGTTCCGTAGCACAGAAAGAAAAAACATTCCAGATTATCTTTATGAAGACAACATAATGTTAATACCAAAACCCAAGAACTTTTGCAGAAAATGAAAACTACAGACCAATCTCACTTATGAGTATCTATTCAAAAATCCCAAATAAAATGTTGGCAATAGAATCCATCATTACTTTAAAAGAACAACACGCCAGAAATTCAACATTAGAAAATGTATTAATATGAGTTACTATGTTAATATATTTAAGGGGAAAAAAATCATATGATCGTGTTCATCTCCAAAGCTACTGAAAAAGCATTTGATAAAATTTAACATCCACCGTTGTTTTTAAAACCTTAATAAAATGGGAATAGATAGCTATTCCCTTAGAACAATACGTGTCTATGTCAACTCAATGCAGCATCGTATTTAATGAAAAACACTTAAAGCATTCCTATGCAAGACAAGGAAATTTGCTATCGCAACTATTATTTAACAGTATTCTAGAGATTTTCATTGATGAAGTTACACGAGAAAACCAATTAAAATACAAAAATGGAAAAGGAGGAAGTAAAATCATGGTTATTTTCAGATTATATGATTATGTATCTAGAAAACCAAGAGAGTCAGCTAGAAAATTATTTCAAACAATAAAAGAATTCAGGATTTTTGTCTGTTACAAAAATTAATATACTTTATGTGTCCAAAACAACAAGCTAGAAGTTATAGTGAAAGAAAAGTTCCTATCACAGTAACCAAAATGATTAAATAATGAAATTAACAATAAATGTACAAGATTTATATGAATTAAAATGCTATCGAGATACAAAGAAGACTTGAGCAAATCAAAAGTTATTAGTTCTTGGGAAGACTCACACTTAGAAACATGTCAATTATCCCTAAATTAATCTATAAGTGTAATACAATTCTCAGTAAAATTTCCAACAGTAGAACTAGACATCCTGATAATAAAGTTCAAATTAAAAACTAAACAAAACAAAAACAAAGCAAGAATAGCCAAGAACTATTCATATCAGATATTAAACAGATATGCTCAAACAATGTGATACTGGGGATTGAAAAGACAGAAAGCAATGAAATACAATTTGAAGTCCAAAAATAGATCCCAGTACATATGAGGATTTTGAATATAATAAAGACAGTATTTAAAATCAGTTGGGAAAAAATTATTCAATAAATGCTTGGCTCACTGGGTAGCCATATGGGAAAAATTAAGCTAGATCTATACTCGCAGCTTACACCAGGATAAATTCCAGATCAATCAAAGATTTAAAGGTAAAAACTGAAGCCATATAGGTACTAGAGCAGACTGTTTCAGTCTGGTCCTGATCAGGAGACAGAAACCATGCAGTGATTTATACAAGGAAGGTCTATATAAGGAATTTTAGAATAGATTAACATGTTAAACTATGATAACAGAGTAACTATAAGATATAGGAGAACTTTATATAGTTCCCTAAGGCTGAGGGAGAGAGTCCAAGAAAGACCAACTTGGAAAGGGGACCTCCTTCCCAAGGCTAGGATTCAGACTTAGAATGTGTAGTTGCAGCCCACTAGATGGCAGAGAAGTTCACTGGTTTTCCCAGGCCACAGTTGGTCCACAGTTACTGGGAAAGCAAGAAGCAACAGTCTATGTGTAGGCTAACTGCAGCTGATGGCTGGGTACCCAGATATACAGACAGAATGGAGATGACAGTGAGGGTAAGAGGTCTGGTGCACCCAATGTCCATGTCAGAAGGGCAGTGGCATTGGGAGGACCACAGGAGACAAACTTGTGAACAGGGACAGGTGAGCAGAGGAAATTGAGCATCCGTGCAGGCGAGAGGCCTGAAGCATACAGTGTCCCTGTCAGGCGGGCTGCAGGGAGGCCAGGCCAGGGCCTCAAGGTCACCAAGGGACTGTGTCTTAGTCATCTAGTGTTGCTCTAACAGAAATACCACAGATGGATGGCTTTAACAAAGAGTTTATTCTCTCACAATCCAGTAGGCTACAAGTCCAAATTCAGGACATCAGAGGGGAACACTTTCTTCATCAGCTCTGGAGGAGGGTCCGTGTCATCAATCTTCCCGTGGTCTGGGAGCTTCTCTGCTCAGGAACCTCAGGTCCAAAGGACGTGCTTTGCTCCCAGCACTGCTTTCTTGGTGGTATGAAGTTCCCATGTGTCTCTGCTCACTTCTTTCTTTTATATCTCAAAAGAGATTGGATTAAGACACTATCTAATCTTGTAAACCTCAGCAGTATAGCCTCATCATAGTGACAGAGTTTACAACACATAAGGAAATCACATATAAACCTCATCATAGTGATAGAGTTTACAACACATAAGGAAATCACATCAGATTTACAAAACGGTACACAGTCGTACAATACTGGCAATCATGACACAGCCAAGTTGACAGATATTTCTGGGGGACACAATTCAATCCATGACAGACTGCAAGTTCTGGGTGCCTGGGTGGAGCACCACCACATGTCCTCACATCTCACTGCTGATCCATGTATACTTGCCAACAGCAGCAAGAGAGCCCCTTCCTCCTGCAGTGTCCCTACAGTACCCTCTACTAAGAAAGCTTAGCATCGTGCCCATTGAAAAGGAGAAATGTTGAGAGGAATTCCATCTGTTATCACAGAGTATGTATTGAAGGGTGAATTTGGAACTGAGAGGCATGATTAGTACACATAATATGGGGAAAAATATTAGAGTAGGAAGGTATTTTTAAGCATAACACAAAACTCAAAAGTCCAAAAATAAAAGATTAATAAATTCAGCCATACAAAAATAGAAAATTTATGTTTAACAAAAAACACTATAGCAAAGTCTAAAGGCAAATGAATATATGAGGAAAAATACTTGCTTCTCTTATCACATAGGATTAATTTCCCTGATTACATAAATAACTCCTACAAATGAAAAAGAAAAAGACCAATAATCCAATAGAAAATGAGAAAGGAAATACACGCACAGTTTGCAGAAAGGGAAACACAAATGACCCTTAAACATACACAGATATGTTTAACCTCGCTCATAATAACAGAAATATAAATTAAAACTATTCTTCGATGCCATTTTTCACCTATGTGATTGACAAAGATAAAAAAGTTTGATGACGTACTATTGATGAGGATATGAAGAAACAGGCACACTTATATACCATTTCTGGGTGTGTAAATTGACACAATTCTGTGGCAGACAATTTGACCACAGTGTCACAATTCACATGCCCTTTGACCTAGCAAGTCCACTCATAGAAAGTTACCCTATAAATATATTTGCACGTGTGCAAAAATGATTTAAGTACAAAATTATTTTGTTTGAGCATTGTTTGTAGTAGCAAAAGATTGGAAACAACCTGAATGTCCATCAATAGGTGGTTAGTTAAATTAAATAACGAGCCATCTATTAATGGAATACTTTGTAGCCATAAAAATGTGTTTTTGTAAAATTCAAAAATATTTGTAATTTTGTAAAATTTCATGTATTGACATGAAATAACTGTTGAAATATAATAAGCAACGAAAGCAAAATATAGAAGAGTGTTAGTCTCTTCTATTTAGATAAGAAAAAAGATAGGGTTAAAGAAAAAACATTTTTTTCATGTAAACAAAATATCTCTAAGAAGATACCCAAGAAGCTGGTAATATTGATTACCTCCAGAAAGTTACTGGTTACATGAGGGATAAGAGTGGGAAGGTGACTTTTTTCTATATACCCTTTTGTAACTTTGGAATTTTGAGCCATCTGAGTGTATTATGTATTCAAAAGAAATAAATAAAAGTTAAATATTTTTTTAAAAAACATGTTGAGAAAATATCAGTATATCTGGGGGTTCTATGCAAGATTTTTTTATAAAAGGGAGTTCTACTGGTAAAATTTTTTTTTGAAAATCACTGACCTAAATTATATTCTGATTTCCTGACCTGACCTCCAATGAGACATTGATCTGAGTTGTCCTGAACTGTCTACGGACTAACTGCAAAAAGTTCATATATGAAAGCTCAGAAATAGAATTCTTGAAGGTTCTGTCCAGTCAAGGCATGTGCATGATGACCAACCAATATTAGCCATACTGAGTGCTCCAGATCAATAATGTATGTCTGCTGATTCCTGGAGTTTGTTCAATATTACCAGTTTTCTACCCCTTATTTCTTATCCTGACTTTCTAATAACCAGTTCGACTGGGCCACAGCTCTACAGTTCCCGAAAACGTCTTCACCTTTACCTCAGTCTTGGTTTATACTGATCTAGCTCTAGCCTATGCCTTTGAGACTAATGCCTCCAACAGAATGTCAGTGTCATCCTATTTCAGGACAACCCTTGCTCTGGTGACTACACTCTAGATGTTACATTTCTAGGAACTAGGCCATACTGTACTTGGACCAAGAGGCAGTCATCTGAACAGAACAAGGGGATACTGCATGGTTTAAAATCAAGAAAGGTATGTGTCAGGGTTGTATGCTTTCACCATACTTATTCAGTCTGTATGGTGAGCAAATAATCCGAGAAGCTGGACAATATGAAGAAGAAAGTGGGATTAGGACTGGAGGAAGACTCATTAACAACCCACGATATGCAGGTGACACAACCTTGTTTACAGAAGACAAAGAGGACTTGAAGCACTTACTGATGAAGATGAAAAACTACAGCCTTCAGTATGGATTATGCCTCAACATAAAGAAAACAAAAATTCTCACAACTGGACCAATAAGCAACATCAAGAGAAAGGGAGAAAAGATTAAAGTTGTCAAGGATTTCATTTTACTTGGATCCACAATCAATGCCCGCGGAAGCAGCAGTCAAGAAATCAAATGACACATTGCATTGGGCAAATCTGCTGCAAAAGATCTCTTTAAAGTGTTTAAAAGAGGACTAAAGTGCGCCTGACCCAAGCCATGATGTTTTCAATCACCTCATATGCATGTGAAAGCTGGACAATGAATAAGGAAGACCAAAGAAAAATTGATGCCTTTGAATTATGGTGTTGGCGAAGAATATTTAATATACCATGGACTACTAGAAGAACAAACAAATCTATCTTAGAAGAAGTACAGCCAGAATGCTTCTTAGGAGCAAGGATGGCAAGATTTTGTCTCACATACTTTGGACATGTTATCAGGAGGGACCAATCCCTGGAGAAGGACATCATGCTTGGTAGAGAGTCAGTGAAAAAGAGGAAGACCCTCAATGAGATGGATTGACACAGTGGCTGCAACAATGGGCTCAAGCATAACAGTGATTGTGAGTATGGCACAGGACTGGGCAGTGTTCCGTTTTCTTGTACATAGGGTCGCTGTGAGTTGGAACCAACTCGATAGCACCTAACAACAACAAGCCCTACTGAGGTCAGCTATCCCATGCAACAACCAAAGCTGTTAACCATCAGAGATACTTTGAAGGATCGAAAGTGGAGATATTACCTCAAAGATGCCCATGACCTCATGTCAGTACTCAGAGATCACCATTTTGGAGTAATTCAGATACTTGTAAATCCACCCATACCATAAAATTTCAGTTGCTTTCTTCTAATCATTCTGCCTAACCATCTGCATCCTAACTGGTAGTAGAATCTCTGGGTGGATAGATGGTTTATCTGGAAGTTAAAGTACTAGGATGTTACTGAAGTATCCCTACCCTCAGAAATTCTCTAACCCTAGAACTTGGAGAAAATATCTGATGAAGTCAGGGTGGATTCCTATATACAGTAGTGTCTGACTGAGAATAAAGCCAGTCAGGGACACTGGATGCCTCATAATTCCAGGACAGCCTGCCCTCTGAGATAGGTTACTATTTGTCCTGGCCAGGGACATCCACACCCAAGTACTGTGCTTATGTTGAAACAGCACCCTGGGTAATCATCCCACCTTATTCAACACTGAATGATGCATAAGAATTGTTGGCAACCTCACACCTGTGTACACCACTATACTCTTCTGCGTCCAGATTCAAGGGATTGTTTTACTCATTCCTGAACCCCTCATATTCTGGGACATCCCAGTCATGCCCTTTCCCACAGCCATGACCCCTCAAACTAAACAAACCAAACCAGTTCCCATCTAGTCAATTCCAACTCATAGTGACCCTAAAGGACACAGTAGAACTGCCCCGTAGGGTTTCCAAGGCTGTAATCTTTACAGGACCAGACTGCTACATTTTTCCCCTGTGAAACGGCCGGTGAGTTCAGACCACTAGCCTTTCCGTTAGCAGCCAAGTGCTTAACCACTGCACCACCAGGGCTCCTTCCATGATCCCTAAAAAAAAACACACCAAACCAGTTGCCACTGAGTTGATTCTGACTCATAACGACCCTATAGGACAGAGTAGAACTGCCATAGAGTTTCCAAGGAATGGCTGGTGGATTCAAACTGCCGACCTTTTGGTTAGCAGCAGAGCTCTTACCCACTGGGCCACCGGGGCTCCTCCATGACCCCTAGTGGTGTTACATTTAAAAAATGTTGGATTTCATTCACTGCACTAGTCCTCATCTGTTCTAGGCTCAACTACCATGTTTAATTATATATTCTTACTCCATAGACTTTCAAACCATCAGCTCCTGGCTACAGCCCCAATTTGTGTCCAGATTTTAGAAGGTGGAGTTCAAGATCCCTAACATCAAAGCTGAACTGTGCACAATTCATCTCTCAAAGACTGTCAGTTGTAGCATATCAATTTGACATTATGGATTTATTCAAAAACCCCACCATACTTACCCCACCAAAATCCTCCTAGAACAACTTATTATTCTCATGAGGACCTCTAAAGTACCCCACTGTACCATGGATCTGAACAAGCAGAAGACCCACTGGTACTGGACCTAAGGAGAGAACACCCTCTTGGCACATCTGTACCACCAGTCTATACAAAAAGCTGGAAGAAATGTAATGAGGGTCTATCAGCCCTTACCCATTCATCCCAATTTCTACCCCTCTATGACATGCCCATCTAACTGAATCAGGGACTCTACCCTGCAACTTGAAAAACCCACCCAAATGATCTAAGACAGAGAACCCAAGTTAGGTAATGGACTCTCAACAACGTTATTTGCCAGCTTCAGTACTTGATTCACTGGGAAGGGAATGGGCTGGAGAAGTAATTATAAGGACCTATATTTAAACTCAGGAACTTCCTAGAGCATGTTTGAACCTCTCACATTGGAAACCTCAAGTCTCCCATCCAGCTGGGCAGGGAGGCAGGGAAAATTATGGGATTTGACTGCTTCTTGTTACCTCTAACAGTGCCTCACACCCAGATTGTAGATTGCAGGAAATTGCAGAACTCCAGCTGAGGGAGCACCAGGCTTTATCCATTCTCATCCTCTTTATCTAACAGCTCCCCATAGGTCCCTGCCCCAGTGGTTTCACATCTTTTGAATTTGAAACTCAGCTCTGAATTATTTACAGTGTTACCTTATAGAATGCTGCCTAGGTAATTCATGGGAAAAAAGCTAAGAACAATTAGGACTTTCTGTAGCATTCATCAATCTATTATCAACCTTTGCTATATGGGAATTGCTTCTGGACCAAAGTATATGAGCTCTTCAGATTCTAGGCAATTAATGTTCCTGAAAATCCTGCGCTTTAAAATCCCTTCCAGAATCAAAGTGATTAGAAGTGAGTTCCTGGGAGATCAGATTTCATTTTCGAGAGGTATAAGGCATAGCTGTGTTTTCAGCCTACTTTCTGTTTCGCTTGTATCTAAATTATATAACCTTTTAGATAAATTGGGTGCATGGCCTCCTGCTTTAGCAAATAGAAGTATCCTGTTCTACCCTGATCACTTGATCTTACTTCCATGAACCAGGAGTGCCCTGAAGTAGTGACTGATCATATATTACTTGATTAGTATCAGAAAGAACAGCTTAATTTCAATATTGCCAAAACTATTACATTTGGCAGAATCCACCAACACTCAAATAGAGAATATTTTCAAAACTTATTAGAAGATCATCTCCTTTTCCTAAAGGTTTTTATCTCCTCCTGGCAGATACATCAATAGGCCATTCTATTTAAATTTTTTTTTAATTACAAGAGGCAAGTTGAAATTTTTGTTTTCAAAATAAAAATATACTTATTTTTCTTCTGATATAAGATTATGTTCTCATTTCAGAAAATTTAAATGCAGAAAAGTATAGTCATATGATTGTTGTCCAAGTTGGCAGTTGGAAACACACTTTTACTGTTGGTTCCTCCTAAAACTCTACTGAAAAGAAAGTGGAGTTATTTTTTTTAATGGCATTGAATCAGTTAAAATTAGATTAAATAAGATAGAAGTCTCAGTGGCATCACTAGGGAGGTATGGGGAGGTGGTGACTGTACCAGGTGACATTGTCAGAGCAAGTGACATCAAAATGACTGTCAATAAAATTTTTTGTGCAGTGTTTCATCAGAATTTTTTTAATTTTTATAAAAATATCCCTGTAGTTAAACAACAAAAACATTTTTCATAACCCCAGCTTACATGATCAATACCTACAAGGCTAAAACTCTACGCTAATTTACTTTTTTGAACCTTCTGATAGGCTCCACTCAGAGCTGTTATTACTACCCAATTACAATGAAGCTTCAAATCACGTGGTTTCATCTGCACGTTATAAGCTGTTGTTTTCATTGCTGCTAGTGTTTTCATAGTTATTGATTTGGTCAAATTTTCTGGTATTCTAGCTACAGTATTACAGTAACTTGCATTTGTGAACCTATATCAGTAACTTTTTTTTAAGAATGAAGTAGTAATTAAAGGAAAAATCAAAAATATTAGTACAAAAAAAATTACTAAGGATTTTGTGTGGTCTGGTATGGGAGGAGGTCCATGCTGGGGGCGGGGGGACACCATGAGTTACCTCACTGGATGACACCAACCCTAGTGATGCCACTGAGAAGTCTACTTCTGTGTCAAGTAATTTTAGGCAGTCTTGTGCTGGTATGGAGCCCTGGTGGTGCAGTGGTTAAGAGCTTGTCTCCTGACCAAAAGGTCGGCAGTTCGAATCCACCAGCTGCTTCTTGGAAACCCTACGGATCAGTTCGTCTTTGTCCTATAGGGTTGCTATGAGTCAGAGTCCACTTGACAGCAATGGGTTTGGTTTTTGTTTTTTTTTTTTAAGTGCTAGTATGGCACAATCAATAGAGAACCATGCTCCTTTTTGCTTGGCTTCTTGCTCCACCATCTGCAACACTGCTACTATCTTACGGTCCAAGTTGTCTACTATAGCTCAAGCTCTTTGCCTGTATTCCAGCCAGCGGGAAGGAGGAAAGTGCAGGGCACTCCCTTACCCTTTAAAGACAGTCACCAAAAGAAAGAAGGGAGGAAGGGAGGGAAGGAGGAAGCAATTATAATTTTACATAAATGGGATAATACTATGCCAACTGATTTTTTTCATCTAATTTTTCTAATTAGCAATTTATTGTAGAATTTTTTCATGTCAGTAAATATAGTTGTACATTATAATTGTAAATGGCTGCATAATGTTTAATTGCACCATCATTAATCAATTAATTAATCCTCTGTTGATGAATATTTTGGTTGTTTCCTCTTTTTTGGGGGGGGTCATTATAATCAATGCTTCAATGCTCCAGTAAACATTCTTATACTTACAGCATTGAAAACTTGTTTGATTATCTTAAGATATATTCCTAGAAATAAAAATCCTAGACCACAGGTTATACACATTTAATATTTTTATTTTAAAACCAAGCTCCAGAAAGATAGTACCAATTTTCATTCCCATTCCATTACCAAGCATAAAATTTCCGTTTCTTCATATCCTTGCTAATTACCAAGTACTGTCAGTCTTTTTTATTTTTGCCAGTCTGATAGGAATTAAATAATAATTTACTATGCTTTCATTTCTGTTTCTTTTACAGGGAGTGTGAGCACCTTTTCATTTGTTAATTAGCCATTCATATTTGTTCTTTTGTGAATTGCCTGTTCATGTCGTTTGCCCATTTTTCAACTGATATACTAGCCTTTACTTTGTATTATTCTTTTTCTAACCTCTTAAGGCAGATGCTTTTCTTATTATTTTTCAGAGTTCCTTCTTTTATTAAGAAATAAGTTAAAGTGGCCCTGTGAAGGTTAAGAGTATGTGTCAACTTGGCTAGGCCATAATTCTCAGTGGTTTAGCAGATATTATGTAATCATCCCCCATTTTGTGATCTGATGTGAGCAGCCAGTCAGTTGAAAGGCCAATCAGTTGAAAGCGAATCAGTTTCCTTGGGAGTGTTGTCTGCATGCTATGTATATATGGATGTTCTCGTAAAGCTCTCTCTGAATCCTGCATCAGACTCATCATCCTCTGACCTCCAGTTCTTGGGACGTTAGCTAGCAGCCTGCTGCCTGATTGGCAGATCTTGGAATTCATCGGCTCCTACAATCCTGTGAGCCAGAAGCCTTATGCCTGACTTGCTGATTTGGGGTTCATCAGCCCCTGCAACCACGTGAGCCAGGAGAAACCTCTAGCCTGATGCCTGACCCAAAGATTTGGGATTTGCCAGCCTCCACAACTTCATAAGCCATTTCCTTGAGATGAATCTCTATGTATGTATTTTTACACATACACTTCACTGGTTTGCTCCTCTAGAGAACCCAGCCTAATACATTTGGTACCGAGAGTGGTTCTAGAGGAACAAAATTGTAAGAATGAGTTTTCTGAATTAGTTCTCAAGTCTAGCTAGTCTTAAAGGCACTGATGACCCTTCCTTCAGTAGTAAAGAGGGCACTGCTAATCCATGGCATGAGGTGGCAATATAAATACACAAAATATAAACACCAATGGATCAAACGTTTGTGAGAGACAAGGCTCTGGATAATTACATATTTGTTACTGTCTTAGTCATCTAGTGCTGCTATAACAGAAATACCACAAGTGGATAGCTTTAACAAAGAGAAATTTATTTTCTCACAGACTAGTAGGCTACAAGTCCAAATTCAGGGTGTCAGCTCCAGGGGAAGGCTTTCTCTCTCTGTTGGCTCTGGAGGAAGGTCCTCCTCATCATCAATCTTCCCCTGGGCTGGGAGCTTCTCTGCACAGGAACCTCAGGTCCAAAGGACCGCTCTTCTCCTGGTACTGCTTTCTTGGTGGTATGAGGTCCCCAACTCTTCCCTTGCTTCCCTTTCCTTTTATCTCTTGAGAGACAAAAGGTGGTACAGGCCACACCCCAAGGAAACTCCCTTTACATTGGATCAGGGATGTGACCTGGGTAAGGGTGGTGTTACAGTCCCACCCTAATTCTCTTTAATGTAAAATTACAATCACAAATGGAGGGCAACTACACAATTCTGGGAATCGTGGCCCAGCCAAACTGATACGCACATTTTTTGGGGGACATAATTCAAACCATGACAGATACTTTTCTACAATTTTGTCAGAATGAGAAGTATAAGGAAGCTGGTTGGTTGGTCCTGCTTTTGCTAGGCAAAGTAGTGAAAGAAAGAGATGAGCTCAGGGCTTCAGAGTCACAGCTCAAGTGCCAAATAAAAGACCTGAAAGTTGCCACTTGTGCCCTGAAAGAAAGCCTTATGTCTTGTAGTAACAGAGCTGATATTGCTGGAAACCAAACACAGAGTTTTAACATAAGAGTGGCTGAATTACAACACCAGTTGAATTCTCAACCTTGAATGGTGTCTGAAGTTAAGGTGAGGGCATTGATTGGGAAGAAATGGGACCCTGAAACTTGGGATGGGGACATGTGGGCAGATAATCAGTAAGCTAGGGACACTGAGCCCCTAAATTCTGTGGAATCACTCCTGCCAACAGAACCAGCCCTCTTACTCTTATCTGAAGAGATTATTCCATCTTTGTCTGCTAAGCTACCCTCCCCGGTAAAACCATGATCCCTTCTACCCCCATCTAATGATATTAACACAGCTGTGCCTGAAGAGTCTTTATCTGAGATATTGCCTGGGGCAGCACCTAGGGTATTGCCTGAGGCATTGCCTGAGGCAGATATCTTACAAGACATTGCTGTGTGTCCCCAGGACCCCACTACCACCATCCATTTTTACTTCTTAATCTATAACTAGACTTAAGTCCCAGAGAGCCGCAAGAGCTGAAGTACAAAGTGTGACCCAAGAGGAAGTATGCTAAACTCCAAAATAACTGCAGTCTGAGTTTATGGATATGGGCCCACTAAGCATAGATTCTTCATTCAATGTTTCAGCTCAAGAGGTTAGAAAAATATGTAGTAGTTTATCTGGTTGTTTCACTAAAAAAGACAGAAAGGGCCACATAAACCAGAGACTTCATCAGCCCGAGACCAGAAAGAGCTAGATGGTGCCCAGCTACCACCAATGACCGCCCTTACAGGGAACACAACAGAGGGTCCCTGACAGAGCAGGAGAAAAGTGAGGTGCAGAACTCAAATGCTAGTAAAAAGACAAGACTTAATGGTTTGATTGAGACTAGAGGGACCCCAGAAGACATGGCCCCTGGACTCTCTGTTAGCCCAAAACTAAAACCATTCCTGAGGCCAACTCTTCAGACAAAGATTAGACTGGACTATGGGACATAAAATGATACTCAAGAAGAGGGTGCTTCTTAGCTCAAGTAGATACATGAGACTAAATGGGCAACTCCTGTCCAGAGGCGAGATGAGAAGGCAGAGAGGGTCAGGAGCTGGTTGAATGGACACAGTATAGGGAGAGCAACTAGGGTCCCATAACAGTGTGTGTATAAATTTTTGTATGAGAGACTAACTTGAATTGTAAACTTTCACTTAAAGCACAACAACAACAACAAAAAACTTCCCTTACCTAGGAAAATAGTAAACCAAAAGCAATACCACATTCCTGGAAGGACTGCAGAGATTACTGCCACCATCAAGGACTTGAAGGCTGCAGGGGTTGTGATTTCCACCACATCGCCATTCAACTGGCCTATTCGGTCTGTGCAAGAAATGGATAGATCTTGGAGAATGACAGTGGATTATTATAAACTTAACCAGGTGGTGACTCCAATTGCAGCTGCTGTTCCAGATGTAGTTGCATTGCTTGAGCAAATTAATGCATCTTCTGGTATCTGGTATGCAGCTATTGATCTAATGCCTTTTTCTCCATATATTTTTTGATGAACCACCAGAAGCAGTTTGCCTTTAACTAGCAAGGCCATCAATACACCTTCACTGTCCTACATCACAGGCATATATACTCTCCAGCCCTATGTCATCATTTAGTCTGCAAGGAACTTGATCACCTTGCCCTTCCACAAGATGTCACACTGGTCCATTACATTGATGACGTTATGCTGATTGGTCCTAGTAAAGAAGAAGTGTCAATAACTCTAGACTTATTCGTAAGACATTTGTGTACTAGAGTGTAGGAAATTAACCCGACAAAAATTCAGATGGCTTCTCCTCAGTGAAATTTCTAGGGATCCAGTGGTGTGGGCCATGTTGAGATATTCCTTCTAAAGTGAAAGATAAGTTACTGCATCTGGCCCCTCCTACAACTAAAAAGGAGGCACAAAGCCTGGTGGACCTCTTTGGATTTTGGAGGCAATTTATCCCTCATCTGGCTGTACTACTCCGGCCTGTTTATCAAGTGACTCGAAAAGCTTCTAGTTTTGAGTGTGGCCCAGAACAAGAGAAGGCTCTGCAACCTGTTCAGGCTGCAATGCAAGCCACTCTGCCACTTGGGCCATACAATCCAGCTGATCCAGTGATGCTTGAAGTGTCAGTGACAGAGATGCTGTTTGGAGTCTTTGGCAGGCCCCCATTTGTGAATCACAGCACAGACCCTTAGGATTTTGGAGCAAAGCCCTGTCATCCTCTGCAGATAACTACTCTCCTTTTGAGAAACAGCTTTTGGCTTGTTACTGGGCCTTAGCAGAGACTGAACACTTAACCATGGACCACCAAGTCACTATACAGCCTGAGCTGGCCATCATGAACTGGGTGTTGTCTGTCCCACAGAGTCATAAAGTTGGACGTGCACAGCAGCACTCCATCATTAATGGAGTATACAAGATTGGGCTCAAGCAGGACCAGAAGGCACAAGTTACATTAGGAAGAGGCCAAATGCCCGTGGTCTCCATTCCTGTCACATTACCTTCCTTCTCCCAGTCTGCACCTATGGCCTCATGGGGTGTTCCTGATGATCAGTTGACTGAGGAAGAGAAAACTCGTGCCTGGTTTACAGATATTTCTGTGCAATATGCAGGCATCAATTGAAAATGGACAGCGGCAGCACTGCAGCCCCATTCTAGGAACTCCCTGAAGAACAGTGGTCAAGGGGAATCCTCCCAATGGGCAGAACTTGGAGCAGTGTACCTGGCCGTTCACTTTGTTTGGAAAGAGAAATGGCCAGATGTACCATTGTATACTGATTCATGGACAGTGCTCAATGGTTTGGCTAAATGGTCAGGCACTTGGAAGGAACATGATTGGAAAGTTGGTGGCAAGGAGGTATGGGGAAGAGGCATGTGGATAGATCTTTCTGAATGGGCCAAAGAAGTGGAGATATTTGTGTCTCATATGAATCCTCACCAAAGGGTGATCTCGGCAGAGGAGGATTTTAACAATCAACTGGATAGAATAACCAGTCATCCTCTTTTTCCAGCCACTCGTGTCATTGCCCAATGGGCTCATGAACGAAGTGGCCATAGTGGCAGGGATGGAGGTTATGCATGGGCTCAGTAACATGGACTTCCACTTACTAAGGCCAGCTTGTCTACAGCCACTGCTGAGTGCCCAATCTGCCAGCAGCAGAGACCAATAGTGAGTCCCCAATATGGAACCATTCCTCAGGGCAATCAGCCAGCAACATTGGACCACTTCCGTCATGGAAAGGGCAGTGTTTTGTTCTTACTTGTCTAGATACTTACTCTGGATACTGATTTGCCTTCCCTGCACACAATGCTTCTGCCAAAATTACCATCCATAGACTTACAGAATGCCTTATCCACTGTCATGGTATCCCACACAGCATTGCCTCGGATCAAGGAACTCACTTCATGGCAAATGAAGTACAACAGTGGGCCCATGCTCATGGAATTCACTGGTCTTGCCATGTTCCCCATCATCCTGAAACAGCTGACTTGATAGAACGATGGAATGGCCTTCTGAAGACACAATTGCAGCACCAGCTAGGTGGCAGTACCTTGCAGAGTTGGGGAAATGTTATCCAGGAAGCTATATATGCTCTAAACCAGTGTCCAATATATGGTGCTCTTTCTCCTATAGCCAGGATTCATGGGTCCAGGAATCAAGGGGTGGAGATATGAGTGGTACCACTCACTATTACCTCTAGTGACTACTCACAACATTTTTGCTTCCTGTCGCTGCTACCCTATGCTCTGCAGGTCTAGAGGTCTTAGTTTCAAAGGGGTAAATTCTCCTACCAAGAGACACACCACTGATTCCATTAAACTGAAAGTTAATAATGCCACCCAGCCATTTCAGGCTCCTCATGCCTCTGGATCAGCAGGCAAATACGGGAATCACTGTATTGGCTGGTGTGATTAATCCTGATTAAACAGGGTAAATTGGATTAATATTACACAATGGAGGTAAAGAAGACTATGTCTGGAATGCAGAAGATCCCTTAGGATGTCATTAAAGTCTATGGAAAACTACAGCAACCCAATTCCGACATGACTACTGATGACCCACACCCTTCAGGAATGAACAGCTGAGGGTAAAGAGAATATGGAATGGGTGATGGAAGAAGGTTGTTCTAAATACCAGCTATGACCATGTAACCAGCTGCAGAAACAAGGACTGTAATTATTTTTAGTATTTCTTCCTTGTTTTGTTATATGTGTATGTGTACATCAGGGCTCCCAACTGGTTCACTGAGAATTTGCCTTTCCACCTCATGTATACTGAATCAGAATCTACATGTTAACAAGATCCCTAGTTGATTTTATGGATCCTCAGGTGATTCTTAAGTATAGATAGATAGGTAAGTAGGTAGATAGACAGATGGCAAATACCTTTGTTTTCTTCCTCCCTTATTCCATTACCTATTATATAAGATGTAAATGGGGCTAGTGAGTTTTCAGTTGCACGCACGTTAGTTGTATCATGTTAGGCGCAAGTATGCCTTTATAACTGTCTTTATTTGAGATTATTATAGT
This sequence comes from Trichechus manatus latirostris, assembly GCF_000243295.1. Lineage (NCBI taxonomy): Eukaryota > Metazoa > Chordata > Mammalia > Sirenia > Trichechidae > Trichechus > Trichechus manatus. Next base: position 7,893,012 of record NW_004443940.1, read on the forward strand.
TTAAGGAAATTGTACAGGTGCCAAATAGACAAGAGGTGGACTGTGATGGTTAAGATTATGTGTTAACTTGGCTAGGCGATGATTCTCAATGTTTGGCAGATATTATGTAATCATCCTCCATTTTGTGATCTGATGTGAGCAATCAGTTGAAAGGCCAAGCAGTTGAAAGCTAATCAGTTGAAAGCCAGTCAGTTTCATTGGGGGTGTGGCCTGCATCCAATATATGTATATATATGGATATTCCGGCAAAGCTCTCTCTGGATCCTGCATCTGGCTTGTCATTCTCTGACTTCTGGCAGAGCCCACAGCCTGCCACCTGACCTTATAGATCTTGGGATTCACCAGCTCCCACAACCCTGTGAGACAGCAGCCTTCTGCCTGACCTGACAATTTGGGGTTCATCAGCCCCTGCAACCACGTGGCTCAGGAGAAGCCTCCAGCCTGACACTGACCCACGGATTTGTGACTTGCCAGCCTCCACAACTGCATGAGCCATTTCCTTGAGATCTATATATATGTATATATATATGTATGTATGTGCTTCAGTGATTTGCTCCTCTAGAGAACCTAGCCTGAGGTAAGTCCCAATCCTGGTTGCACATCAGAATAACTTAGGGAACTTTTGAAAATATCAGTGCCTAGGACCCCACCTGATAACTACTAAAATCAGAGTATCTGAAGGTCTGCCTCAGGCATCCTTTTACTCTCAGTTTTTACTCTCACTTTTTGTGTGTGTATATTGTTAATGGGCAGTGTTTCATTCTGTTGTACATAGGGTCGCTATGAGTCAGAACCGACTCGATGGCACCTAACAATAACATATCAGCAATGGCATACAGCTGTATATTTTCAATCCAGCTAATAATTTGTTTTTTAACTGGTGAATTATAGCAAGTGAGTTTATATTTATTTGATTACTGATCTATCTGGATTTATTTCTATTATCTTATTTTGTGTTTTCCATTTTTCCAGCCTTTTCTATGCTTTTTTCCTTCTTTGCTGTCCTCTTTTGTGTTGATCAAGATTTCTGTTTGTTTTTTGTTTTTTCCTCTACTGTTTTGAAAGTATTCAATCTGTATCTATTCTTTTAGGAGTTGTCCGTAATTAATCAGTATTTCTACCTGTCGCTGAAGAATTCCTTAGAGTGCTTTAACTCTGTTCACTTCCTTCTTACCTTACATATTTTCTAGTTCTGTATTTATCCCCAAATTAGACATTACCATTATTGTTTCATACAGGCAATATTTGTTTAGTTTTGTTCACATTTACCAATTTCTTTGTGCATCATTCCTTCTTGAATATCCATTTTTGTGATCATTTTCTATCTTCCTAGAAATATATTCTTTAAACCAGCACTGCCCACTAGATATATAATGTAAGCCACATATGCAGGTCACATACATAATTTTAAAATTCCTAGTAGCCACATTTAAAAACAGTAAAAAGGAATAGGTAAAATTAATTTTAATAATATTTTATTTAACCCAGTATATCCAAAATATCATTTGAACATGTACCCGTTACCATCGAGTCGATTCCAACTCATAACGACTATATAGGACAGAGTAAAACTGCCCCATAGGGTTTCCAAGGAGCGGCTGGTGGTTTCAAACTGTTGACCTTTCGGTTAGCAGCTGTAACTCTTAACCACTGTGCCACCAGGGATCCATTTAAACATGTAGTCAGTATAAAAAATTACTGACTTTTTTTTGGTTTTTTGTTGTTGTTGTTATTGTTTTTGTACTAAGTCTTTGAATTCTAGTATGTATTTTACACTTACAGCACATCTCAAATTTAACTGGCCACTTTTCAGATACTCAATAGCCACATGTGGCTAGCGGCTACTATACTGAACAGCTCAGCTTTAGAAATATTTTTAATGAGGGTCTCATCGCAGTAAATTACCTCAGCTTTTATTTGTCTAAAAAATGTCTTTAACACTCATTCTTGAATGATAGTTTAACTGAATTAACAATTCTAGGTTGAGAGTTATTTTTTTCTCAGAATTTTGAGGATATTATTCTAGTACCTTCTCAGTGGAGCCCTGGTGACACGGTGGTTAAGAGCTTGGCTGCTAACCAGAAGGTCAGCAGTTCGAATCCACCAGCAGCTCCTTGGAAATGCTGTGGGGCAATTCTACTCTGTCCTATAGGGTCACTATGAGTCAGAATCAACTCGATGGCAGTGGGTTTTTAACTTCTCAATATCTTGCTGCCGTTGAGAAGTTTTCTGTCAGTCTAATAATTGTTTCTTAATAAATAATGTATTTTTTTCTCTTTGGCTGATTTTAAGATCTTGGTTTTGTCTTTACTGTGTTGAGATATAGACTTCTTTTTGTTTCTCTTTTATTTTCTCATTGCTTTGTAATTTTAGATTATGAGCTTATGCTTAGCTGATCTTAATGTGTGAGAATTCTTAGATGTCTGAATGTGTGTACCTCCAGTGAGAATTTGTGTTTGCTTGAGTCAGGTGCCCTGGGCTACTATCAACCCAGGACCATTTTAAGTTTTAAACTTAGGGTTTACCAGATATTCAGGTAAAGTTAAATTACAAACCCACGTGAAAGGAGGCATTTGGTTTCTAAGTTTCAGCAGCAATTTCTTTTTCATTTCCACTCAGCTCCCATCAGTCAGCAAGTTTTATTGTCATGTCCTTTTACCAGTGGATGGATTCTCTCTAGCTCACCTTTTCACTAAAAGTGTAGTCTTTTGACAGGTCCTAACTTTGTAGCTGGTAGCAGTTCCAACTATTTCCCTTATGTGGGCCTAGGACCTTATTTCCTCCTCACTCGAAACAAGGCCTTAGGTTTCCAATCTCAGTAAGTAAAGACAAGGCTTTCAACACCTGTTTGACACTGTGATTTCCTGTTTCTTTTTTTTTCCCCCTCTTTGGTACCCAGAGATGTCCCCTAATTTCTTATAACTTCACCTCTTCATTTAAAAAATACTTGTGTGTCATCTAGCAAGTATGGTATTATGTGTAGAAAGGTTTCTCAGATATGTGGTTTATTTAGCCATAGGCACTCTTTCCATATTAAGGATATTAATATCATGCTAATCATATATGTTGCAACTATTTCTTCAGTTTGTTTTTTGTCCTTAACTTTATTCACAGTCTCTTTTGCTTTACAGAGAATTTAAATTTTTATGTAGTCAGATCGCCCCATTTTTCCATTTATGGTTTTCTGCTTTTATTGTTATGTTTACAAAGTCCATCTCTACCACAAGATAATCTCCCATATTTTCCCTACTATATTCCTGGTTTATTTCTAAAATAATTTTAGATTTTTCAAAAAGTTTTAAAGATGGTACAGTGTCTTCCCCTATATCTGTTTTCATTTTCTAGCTTACATTTTTCATCCACCTGAAATTTATTACATGTGCATTCATTTATTCGAAACTAATTTCTTTAATACCAGCTATGTTCCAGGTATGATCGTAGGCCCTGTGGATATGGCAATGAAGAAATAGATCAGATCCCTCCTTTAACAAGCTTGTATTCTAGTGGAATAGACAGATAATAACTGGTAAACATACTTTGGGAAAGGTTATTCTGTTGTGGCCCTTATCCCTTTGTATTCTGAGACTACTTATCTCACTTGTTTGTAAAGCTGTAAGAGCAAGAATTGTCTTTTTTGGTACCTAGTACATCATAAGCACCTAATAATAATTTTTTTAAATGAATGAGTGAATGTATCTATGTCACTTACATAGACACTGTATTTTTCACTTTTTTGTCAATTGTAGAACAGGGCCATTGAGTCAATAGAAGCCTCTTCTGCTTAATCAGCAGTGTCCTAAGTGCATTTAGGGTTTAATAGTGATTAAAAATAACAATCACAACTAACACCGAGTACTTACGGTGTGCATGAATGAACTTACATAATAGTTACTCTTTAAGATTAGTATCTGTATTGCCCCCAATTCTAGATGAAGAAATTCAAGCTTAAGGACCCACAGCTAAGAAGAGGGATAGCAAGGTTTGAAACTCAAGTCTATCTAGATCTAAAGCCTGAGCTAAGACCTCATATTTCTTCAACCAAAATGCCCACTATTCCTTAACAAGCATCCTCTACTCTTATCAGGCACATTTCCTCACTCTTTCTGGCATATGATGTTCAATCTCAACATCCATACCTTTGCTTATATTGTACTGTCTTTCTGCTGCCCCCATACACACACATATGAAATACTGTATTCTTCCCACACATCTTGCCCTTTCAAGATTCAAGCCAATCTCACCTCCTTTCCAACCACACTGATCTTTTTGTTTTCAAACTTCTAAAACATCCACATTCTATACCAGTGTCATGGATTGTATAGTGTCCCCCAAAAATATCTGTCAACTTGGCTGGGTCATGATTCCCAGTATTGTATGATTGTGTAATCTGATGTGATTTCCTTATATGTTGTGAACTCTATCACTATGATGAGGTTATATGTGATCTCCTTATGTGTTGTAAATTCTATCACTGTGATGAGGTTATTATACTGATGAGGTTTACAAGATTAGGTAGTGTCTTAATGCAATTTCTTTTGAGATATAAAAGAGAGAATTGAGCAGAGACACATGGGAACCTCATACCACCAAGAAAGCAGAGCCGGGAGCAGAGCGCGTCCTTTGGACGTGAGGTTCCTGTGCTGAGATGCTCCCAGACCAAAGGAAGACTGATGCGTCACAAGGACCTTCCTCCAGAGCTGACAGAGAGACAAAGCCTTCTCCTGGAGCTGATGCCCTGAATTTGGACTTGTAGCTTACTGGACTGTGAGAGAACAAACTTCTCTTTGTTGAAGCCATCCACTTGTGGTATTTCTGTTAGAGCAGCACTAGATGACTAAGACAACCAGTATCTTCAAAGTGGGGTACACATACCCCTAGGGCTAGAAAAAGACTTTCCAGAGCACACAGGAATAAATAATATTAAAGAATTGATTTACAGATCCGCAGGTTCTATTGGTATTCTTTTCTAAAACTTATCGACTAAATTATGCCTTTGGTGAAGGTGTCAGACTAGTTCTCCATTCCCACCTTCCCTTTCACAGTTACCCTTCTTCCACTTCAAACAGAAAATCCAAAATGAAAAGGAAGAGATGAGAGGCACGTATCTCTCACCTATTCTGAATCTTACTGTGATGCATTAAAAACTTCCAGGAGCACCAAACAAAGGAACAATTAAAGATATTGTAAATCTAAATGACTTTTATGACTGCAAAAGTCAATTACTTTTATGATTGGGTAAAAAATCTTTATCGCAGCCAGGTGGTTTTTGATTCATTGAAGGATGATCAAATAGAGTAGCAGCTGATAGATTACGAAAAATAATTTTTATTCATAGCTATCTGTATGATTTTTGGATAACTCAGAAGGAGTTTGAAAATTTGATTGACATCCGATCTTATATTTATGAGAATACTGTGTCTCAGCACTATAATAAAAACTAGGAGTAGGATTGATGCTAAATGTTGAGTCATTCAAGCAGTGACATATTTATTCACACATACCTGAATTAAGTGAAAAAAGACTGTCCATGCCATTAAGAGGTACATTTCCAATTAAAGTTTATGTTTAAGGCCAGTAATTATTTATCAAAATTGATAACATATATGTTGTTTTGATCAGTTAAATATGAACAATAATTATAATAATAACTCAATCTAGAATATACTTTTACTGTTTAGAACCTATGGTCATAAATTTAAAAATCTGCAATATATAGATATTTTTGTTGCAGAGAAATCTGATAGGATAATCAATAAAAGATTGCCAAGCATAAAATTCTATTGCATTAAGATACAATTCTGTGGGAAAAAATGAAATGTAAGTATGAGTTCAAGGAGAAAAAGGAACAATATAAATGTCCATCTGTTAAAGGAAAGGAGCTTGCTAATATATTTTTTAGTTGAATATGTTGGATATCAAATCACAATGGTATTTAGATTCGTTTGGATTATATTTAAAGAGTGATGTTATTGTTTTCTTTTTAAATGTTGGTATTTACAATATATGGGAAGTTACAACCTTAGTAACTACTTATACTTAGAATTTTAAAAAAACAACTTTAGATGTGGACTTAAAAATGTATAAAGGGATACATCATTTTTCAGAAATCTTTTAGGAGGTACGTGAAAAAAATGCTCAAAGGCCACTAGTCTATACTTATGTCTGATTTATTCTCTTATTTCTTTCTTGAGTTGTTTTCTTATCTTCCTATGTAGATTGCAGGTGTTCCTTGTGTAAGAATTATGTCCTGTTTCTTATGTTTTCCTCAGAGATTTGAGGACAGCCAAGTAAGTAGCTGTGGAGCTGGGTAGGGCAGGGGTTGACTTAAGCAGTCTTTGTACCCTGGCAGTATTGTAGCTCATGCTCATTGCAAATATTGCCCAGTTCTGCTCTTTGATCAGGAAGGTTTCCCCTCCCCAAAATATAATTCTTTCCCGCCCTGAACCTACTGTTGATGCTTGGAATTCCTTCAAATAGTGTCAAAATTTTTCATCTCACATTTAATCAAATGCCTATATCCTTGAGAGAAGTAACATTGACCTAGAATCAGATTATAATAGATTACTTCCTAAGAGCATGTTTCTATAAAAGAGGGTGAGGAGAACCAAGATGTCACTTGCCTGAGGTTTACATGTTGGCTTCTTGAGCTAACTGCAGACTAAGCCAAGCATCTATCTCTCCTTTACTGAAGTGATCAAGAGGAATGTATTAGGTAGAACCTTATCAATTCTGAAACGATCAATCATATCGAAATCTTTACTTCTGGGAAAACATCAGCTTCTTGAATAGAGAATCTCCCAGTGCCTAGACTAACTGAGAAATGAAGATAATGTTTAAAGGTGACCCTACCAGGCCTCCAGTTTGCAGGCCAACCCAAAGTGATACTAAACAGTCACTACTGCATCTTCCTTCGGGTGAGTGAATGAGTGAGTTAAAACACTTCCTTTCCTGTTTCTGGTAACTCCACATAATCAAAACATTTTGGACTGCAAATTTTCATTTCTCTGGTGTAGGGAAGGTTTTATTTTGACTTGTAGGATTGTTAGTTTTCTTTGTGGTTACCTTAATATTTACCCCATTTTTCTAAGTTTATACCAGTCTTTTATTTCTTTATATCGTCTTGACTTCCTCTCCATACGAAAAATTTATGTCTATACTTTTTAAATCTCTCTTTTTTGTTTTAATGTTGTCATCTTTTACATATTGACATCTGTTTCCCTATTTTCAGTGTTTTAGCTTTGATTTGCTTTTGTGACTTCCCTATCTGGGTTGATATCTGGTTGCTCTGTCCTGTGTTCTAGTCTTAGATTGTTATCTGAGTCCTCTAACCGGAGGACTCCCTTTAGTATTTCTTGTAATTTTGGTTTGGTTTTTGCAAATTCACTAAACTTCTGTTTATCTGGACATGCCCTAATTTTGCAATCATATTTGAGAGACAGTTTTGCTGGATATATAATTCTTGGCTGGCAGTTTGTTTTTTTTTTCCTTCAAGGCTTTATATATGTCATCTCATTGCTTTCTTTCCTGCATGGTTTCTGCTGAGTAGTCTGAGCTTATTCTTATTGACTCTCTTTTGTAGATGACTTTTCATTTATCCCTAGCTGCTCTTAAAATTTTCTTTTTATTTTTGGTGTTGGCAAGTTTGATTATAATATGTCTTGGTGACTTTCTTTTGGGATCTACCTTATGTGGGGTTCGATGAGCATCTTGGATAGATATCTTGTCATCTTTCACGATATCAGGGAAGTTTTCTGCCAACAAATCTTCAACAATTCTCTCTGTATTTTCTGTTATCCCCCACCGTTCTGGTACTCCAGTCACTCATAGGTTATTCCTCTTGATAGAGTCCCACATAATTCTTAGGGTTTCTTCTTATTTTTTAAATCCTTTTGTCTGAATTTTCCTCAAATAAGTTGGTGTCAAGTGCTTTATCTTCAATCTC
>NW_004443940.1:7901499-7947595 GCF_000243295.1 Trichechus manatus latirostris
TTCCCTAGAGCGCATAGGTGGGTGGGTTTTGCAGCCAGACTATGGGCACCCAATGCTATTGGCTGTAAGGACTGGGGGGCATCTCTTATTCATGGGCCCCTATTGCAGGTGGCTAGGTGGCGTGGGTGGAGCCACCAGTCCTAAGGCCCCTGACATGGGTAGGTGAAGACCCTGGTTAATGGGCAGAGCAGTGTCAAATGTCACGAACCTGCCACTTCACAGCTGAAACAGTTGAAGTTAGACTTCAGGTATATACCCTGTTGTCCTGCAGTAATGAGGGCCTACACTGTTGAAATGGGCCCACACAAGTCTCTGCAGGGGGAAAGGCACTCAAAGTCCAAGGATCCCTTATCCCTGTGCCTAGGCAAAGGAGCTGTGCCTACCCTGGGTTCCTCGCTCAGGAGAGCTGGTGGTTTATTTTTTCCCGTTTGCTAATTTGTTCAGTCTTCAAGGCCAGGAGAATGGCTCAGGGTGTGTGACAGATCCTACTTCTGGCCCAGGGGACTCAGCAATTGCTGAAGCTGGTCTGGGACCCAGTGCCAAGCAGGGAGCAGGGAGGTAAATGGGAGAGAGGTTTTTCCCTAAGGGGGATGTTTTTGATCCACGGGGTAGGCCGTACACAAGTACTTATCTTTTGCTGATTGAAGGCTGCTTCTCACTGGTTCTGGGTGGCCGAATAGACTCTCTGCCTCTGGGTCTCTCCTGATGCAGAAACGCGCCTCCCGAGCACCATTGCTTGCCTGACACACTGCTCATCCGTGAGCTGATCAGGCCTGCAGGGTTCAGGCTCTTGCCGGGTCAGGTCTGGCAACTCCTCGCTGCTTCTGAATCATCTCTCCCTCCCCCTGCCACTCAGTCCAGTTCCTCAACTTTGCCTTAGATGTTCACGGCTCCTAGATTGTCATATATAATCGATTCACTTGTTTTTTCAGGTCTTCATTGTAGGAGGGTCCACCAGAAGTGTCTGACTGCTCTGCCATCTTGGCCCTGCCTGGTGTAGGGAAGGTTTTAATGCAGTATTTAGAACCATTCAGTAGATGTTGGTCAAATAAACAGATTTTCAGGAAGGGAAGGAGCTCCTGAGGAGTAACTGATAATGAAGTTAGACTGCCAGTTACTCTGAAAGATGGGTCACTGAAAATTTGTATCTTCGATTCATTTTTCTCTGCAGCAAGTGAAAGGGAACTTTACTAGGTTGCAGACCTGCATCTCAGAGCTACGCACGGTTCAGAGAGAAGGTTGTTTCAGACCACAGGGCACTTCACTGCAGCTGGCAGTAGAGGATGGGCTTCAGCAGTTCAAACAGTACAGCAGACATGTGCCCTCAAGTGTAGCTCTGACCTACACTTCCCTGGAGGTAAGAGATGCTGCCTTTTAGGACTCCACACCATCTTCCTGTTTCACTCCGTCTAGGCGCTTCATTATTTATCAGCCTCATATTGTTTTCTTATTTGTACACATCAAGTATAATTTTCAAAGCTAGATTTTCAGCTCCCTCCAGGCAGGGGATGTGTTTCTCTTTTTCCTACAACCTGTGCAGCTCTTAGTACAGAGCTAAGCATAGAGATGAGCTCTAAAAATATGGACCGAAGTGGATTATAGGTAAAAACTGAAATCAAAATAAAATCTGAATATGCCATCTGCCTCCAGATTTTGGAAGCTGTAAAGCAAACATTAAACTGCTAGATTGGTGTCTTATTTATATTTACCCAGATACCCTTAGGAATTTACAGTTGTTCTTAATAAAATCTTGGCAATGCCAAAAATAAACAACTCAAAACACCATTAACAGATTGCTATGAAGGCTTAATGGACAACTTTAAAGTTGGGCAGCACGTCATTACTGAGTAAATTAGTGTTACGATTAATTCAGATTTTCAAAGTGCTATATATACAATTTTATCAGGAACTTTGAACAAGAAAAATTTTTGATTGGTTGACAATTATGTCAGAACACACAAATTTTATAAGAGCAATATGTGCTCAAACATTGTCAACACTTAAATAGAAACCTTGCGGAAGACAGTCACAAGATCAGTCAGCCTTGGGTGCAAGAACTCTGGAGCCTTGGAAACAGGACATGTTCATTAATTTTCAATTGTTTTCTGAAAGAACGTTTCAGTGAGCCTGATCACCTAGATAAAATTATGTGAAACAAGACAAGCAACTTTTTTTTTTAAATTGCGCTTCAGGTGAAGGTTTACAGAACAAATAGTTTCTCATTAAACAGTCAGTACACATATTGTTTTATGACATTGGTTAACAACCCCACAACATGAAAGACAAGCAACTTTTAAAATTTAGTCTCTTTTAAGGCATAACTATAAGCTTTAAAAATTATACATGTATATAATTATTATTACACAGCACATAAGTTTCTAACATATAATGACCTTTGGTGTCGCGGATTAGAGAACTATCTCTGTTTTCATAAAGCAAAACTTGTAACTTTATTACAGCACCAAATTGAGTAAATTTGCTTTGGATTTGCAAATGTGCAAATGTAAAAATTCCTGCAATGCTGGTACCAGACTGAGACAGTCTTAAAAATATAAGTAAATCATGACTGCATACTTCATTGGATATATGAATGAGTGTTAAGTTAAAACACTTTCTGTCTCTGGTTAACCTGAAGCAACAAATAGATGAGTTAAAAAATATTTATGCTTTCATCTGCATCCTTCATCAGTCGAGAACTTCTAAGTACAAAAGAGAATTTTATATATTTAATATTGCCTTCCAGAGTTTCAAAGTCCAAGACAGAACTGCTGATAAAAACATGAATGTGCTCATTCAAATATAATAAAATATTCAAATTATACACAAATGCCTCAATATTCCTTCAGGTCAAATGTATTGGTCAAGAGTAAATACATTTTAGAGTCAAGGGAGCAAGAGAAATAGGTCAACTGTATCCAGGTTGAGCAAGGAGAGAAAGCAGTCTGAGAAAGCTACACCAAAGCACCACCGTGGGAGAGGAATGTACAAGCTCTCTAATATTTAGCACACATTTAGTGAGTGGAATTCGAGGATCCTGTTTCCTTTGTTTCCTCATAAAATCCAAGTATGTTATGTGGGAGGGATGCTGCCAAGTTCTTAAAGCAATCTTGAAAGACTAAAACACAGGTATGACTTCTCACTGGTTGCTTTCTGGGGTCGGCTCAGCCTGGTTGAAAGGGTTCTGGGATGACCTGTCCCACCAGACCCGTCCTACCAGAATCTGTTCGATGAAATTTGGTGTGTAAGTCACATTTAAATCTTCCGCTTGGCACTAAGCACAATAGCCACTACCACAGACCTGCTATGTTTATCCTTCAGATGGAACCTGTTACGGTCCTCACTCTGTGTATCAGGGAGAGTACACACATTGATTCTTGGATTTGTTTCCAGATTACTATTCTGACTTCCCAGCCTGGAAAAGAGGTGGTCAAACAATTGGAAGAAGGCTTGAAAAACACCGACCTACTCAGAGTCAGGAGGCTTCAGGTCGTTGAGATCACAAAGGGAGTCCTAGAGTGTATGGACTCAGCATCCCCTGTTGAGGAGCTCAGCAACAATGGTAAGAATTAAAAGAAAAGGCAAAAAGAATGGTAAGAATTTTAATAAGTAGTCTTTTATAGGCCAGGGAGATTTTTTCATGGTGTTTTGTATTCTTAAAGGGTAACTGAAGCCGGCAGATTTCACTGCAGTTCAGACAGATGTTTCTAGGTGTTAGAGTTGAATTTTTTTTTTCAGAAACAGTATGTGCTAATAGGAAAAATTGAAATATTATAGGTATAAAGGGTAAAAATTGCTTCCTCCCCTAGTTACTTTTAAAGGTTTGAGGTATCCCTCCCAACATTCTTTTATGTATATATACATACACACACATACTCTCACACATACACAAACATAATATTTTAATGGGATCATGACAGACATAATGTTCTGCAACTTTCTTTGTCCATGTGTTGGACAGCTATCTATGTTCATATTAATAAATCTGTCTCATTTTTTTAAATGGCTACGTGGTTTTTCATTGCATGGTTATGCCATAGTTTATCTGTCTAATCATTTATTACTGAACAATTTGGTTTATCCTAGTTTCTTATGCTATAATCAGTGCTGTATGAATAGACGTATATGCAGGGCTGGCTTCATGGGCTTACAACTAGGGCAGTCATTCAGGACCCTGCATTCAGAAAGGCCCTGTGCTTGAATTTGATGCTCTTCAGTTGCTGTCTTGAAATTCTTAATTATATCTTTGAATTTATGTTTGTAAGTGAAGTTTGATGGGACATTGGAATGTGCACCAAGAGCTTAGAGCCTCACTCTAAGGGCTTAGAGTCTTGCCTCCTGCCCCTTTCCCTCCTCCTCAGAATGGGTTCTCACTTGCTCGCTCCCCAGCCCTGGTGTCCCAGCCCGGGCCAGCCCAGCCACCGCTGGCCGCCCAGTGTTCCCAGCAGGGACCTGGGCGTCAGTGCCTTGGGTGCTGACTTGAGCTGAGTTGCAGGACAGGCCCCAAGTGACTGTGAGGGCCTGCACTTGATGGCAAGTGTACTGGTGCTTGATGGGGTATGACTTTAAATAGCAAATAAAAAAGCCCTATGACAGGTCAAGAAAGAGACTATGGAGGAAGTAAAAATGTTTTGTATTTTAGTATGTTTAATGGTACCTTTCTCCTGCTGTTTGAACAAGGAACCCTACATTGTCATTTTGTACTTGCTCCCCGCCGCAAATTATATAGCCACCCCTCCTTATACGTATAATTGTGCCCTTGTGCAGGTAATTTCTGTAGAATGAATTCCTAGAAGTAAAGCTACTAGATAAAACAATATGTATTTTTGCAGTTTTGATAGTTATTAAGAAATGGCCCTGCAAAAAGATCATGTCAATTTACACTTCCGCTAATAATTCCCTTCTAGCTATTTCCCTTCTAAGAATTACTTTTTTTTCTTTTAAATATTTGCTAATCCAATGAGGAAAAATTCATTTTGTTTTTGAAATTAGACTTTTATTCTTGAATTACCCCCTGGGAATACTTTGGAGGGAAATGTAGAGTGGCCTTTCCCCTTCCTTCATTTGCTCTATTTACTTGAGTGACCTTGTCCTTGATATTTGCATTCTGAAAAATACTCATGCTTACTGTAGACAAATTAAAAAATGCAGAGAAGCACAAATAAGTAAATTTAAATTATACATAATCCGACTACCTTCACTTCCTGGAAGAGGAAATATTCAAATTGAGTCTTAAAGGACAAGTAGGAATTAGCCAAGCAGAGGAAGAGGAAAGGGGCATTCAAAGGAGTCCTAGAGGCAGGAGAAGATAGGCTCGGCTTTCAGAGATGTGCCCATGGCTCCCTAAGACGGAGCCTGTCAGGCAGAGGCAGGAGTGTGGCTAGAAAGACAGGCAAGGTTTAGATCAAGAAGGGCCGTATATCCCATGCTAAGATATTTGGATTTTATTCTAAGGCAATGGAAATTTATTAAAAGCTCTTAGTCAGAAAGTCAAGCAGAGAGTTCCAAATTATGGAGCTTAAAAGATTTTTAACTGGTTTTACTTCATCCAACACTCAAGTTATGGTTTGCCCTCCAGCAGTCCTTTCTGGCTATATTGGCCCCTTCCAAGGTTATGTACACGTGGAGGTGCCCACTCTTCTGATACATTTGACCTCTTCCTGGCTCCTCACGATGACCTCTCTTTTTTTTTTTTTTTCTTTCCCCCTGGAATTAGATCTGGAGGTTGGTAACTAAGGATGTGGTTCTTGTGAAATTCTGACACTTGTGGATCCTTCCAGCATCATAAGGTTGTTGGCACTGTTCTGGTGGGGAAGGGAGGGTAACCAGCATTAGCCATGGGTTTGTGAGCTCTTACATACTGTACACGCTCTGCTCTTCTCAAGACTGCCTCCTCACTGGCTCCAGAACTGACTGTGCTTCTTTCTGTCTCCATCCCTTCACTCTTAGGAGTCTTTTCCTCTGAATTCCATCTCTTTTCATAAGAATTCCTTCCCCTATTCTCGTCAAGCCAAATCCATCCTTGAAGTCCTCGTTAAGATTCATGACTACTGTATTGATTTTCCTCTCCTTAGAACAACTACGTCACTCATGGTCTGTACCATACAATTTAGCACTTGATTATATACCATGTAGAATTGTTCACCATTGCTTTATTGTGTGATATTTTGTCTCCTCACCTAAATTGTAAGCTACTTGATATCTTTTGCCCCATATTAAACTGTAAGCACTTTTAGATTAGAAATTTCTCTGACACATCTCTGTCCCAGTGTGCAGCATATTCTACATTACCAGTAGGTATTTGCTGAATGAATTAGTGGCAATGATACCTGGAGAGGCTATTCTTGATCTTCCCAGCATCCTCTACATCCCTTTTCTCTGGTAACACCTCCACCCTCCTAGTAATAAAATAGGTCATGACTTAGCCTGAGCCAATCACGGTTCCCAGGCCCCAATCAGAGTCCTTCCCAGTGGGTTCTCAAACTATATCCATGAGTGAAAATTTATTTTTCTTTCTCTTTGGCCGTGGACAAATCAGGCACAAACTAGGTCCTTTCCTCCCTTTGGAGCCCTGGTGGCGCAGTGGTTAAGCGTTGGGCTGCTAACCAAAAGGTCAGCAGTTCAAATCCACCAGCTGCTCCTTGGAAACCCTATGGGGCAGTTCTACTTTGTCCTGTAGAGCTGCTATGAGTCAGAATCGACTTGACAGCAGCGGGTTTTTTTCCTCCCTTTAGTGGCTGTACCCAAAAAGAACTTAATGTACTTCTGGTGGCACAGAGCTCAGAATAATCTGAGGCCACGTGACACCTTTATTTAAAATAGTTAGTCACTAGAGCTGTACAGAAGAGATTTTAAATGCAAGAAAGTGGCTTTCTACCTTGTGTCACTGCTAATGATTCTTCCAGTACTTGCTTATAAATAATACGTTATCCCATAAATTGCTTGTAATTCTTGTTTATTTGCTTATAAATAATACATCATCTCATAAATTACTTGTAATTCTTCTTCGTGGGTTAAGTGTATATCTGGTTCATTGCTTGAAATTCTTCCTAGTTTGCCTGTATTTTCCTCGTAATCAATTCCTTTAACTTGGTATCTTCATCAAGAGATTAGCAGCAGTAGCTTCTATCATTTTCAGAATGTGGAGTGCTCTGGAATTAGGCTGCCTGAGTCTGAAGTCCAGTTCTGTCACTTACTAGCTGTGTGACCTTGGGCAAGGAACTTAGCCTCTCTGAGCCTTAGTTATTAACTCCTACCCCATGCAATGGTTGTAGGAATTAAATGAGATCATGTAGGTAAATTACTTAGTACATAGTAAATGCTCAGTAAAATCTGGCTGTTCTTATTGTAAATAATTTTGAAAATCTGTGTCTATCAATAATTTAATATATTTCTGAGACTTGTTTTTAATGGCCAGGACAATGTGTCTTTTATATTTCTGTATCACCAGCACTTATCACTCTGCCTAGCACACAGTACATTCTCAATAAATGTTTCTTGAATAAATAATTGAATGATTAGGAAAAAAAAAATGATTCAGGAGAGGTTGTGACATCAACTCAAATAGTTAGGGACATATCCCAAATACTCATAGCTTCCCTTAGTAACCCATAAATATCATGAATTGATTCAAACACTTCTTGAATCTATTTATAATTTTTTAAATTCTAGTAACCAAGATCATCAACTAAATAAAAATTATGTCTATACTTCCTTTTCGAAGAGAGAAACAAGTTACAAGAAAAAGTTGATACTGCAGATTAGCTTAAAAAGTAACTATGAGAATATGTCCTTCAGTCAGTCTAAATTCTGCCGTCTTTAGCACAGTCCTGCCCAGTGTGAAGTAAATATCACAAAGAGGACTTGGAGACTCTACAAGATCCAGAATTATCAAGGAAAGAATGAACTTAGAAATTAAGAAAGCAGACTCACATTTTAGAAAATTCTTTAACAATATCTGAATGAAAAGGTTAACCATAAATTGCATTCATATTAGTTAAGGTATTCTATAAAATTTCAGCCTGTACAGCCTAGTCTGTTTTCTTCGGGCTATACAAATGATACTTCTTTTAATTTGTTCCTCCTTGATCTAACTTGTTCATTTTTTCTTTATTTTAAAATTTAGCTGAAAGGCCCTACCCAGTGCTCTTTGTAGTAGCTTTTATCTGATTGTTTTTAATTTTTTTTTACTACAAGTTATACAAATGCAAACATTATAGAAGTGTAATAAAGACCAGTTCAAAATTACCCAAAATTCCAAACCCTCCAGAGATAATCATCATCAACAGTGTAGGACACATTCTACTGAAATGCTTTCCCTAAACATACATGTACATGCAACATTATTATTGTTCTGATATATTTACTCTTATAAAAACAGGACTGTACTATACTCATTGCTCTGCATGTTTCTTTAGGTATTTATCCAGAATTTTTTTTTTCCATTTTGATACATAGAGATCTAACCCATTTCTTTTAATAGCTGTGAGGTAGTCTAATGTATGGATGCATCAACATTGAATTTTTATGTTTTAGTATAAAACTGTGTGACCTTGAGCAAGTTACTCAACCTCTTTCTTTCACAATTTTCTCATTTATAAAATATAGCTAATAATAGTAGCTACTTCCTCAGGTTTTATGAATATTAAATACAACCTGCATTTGTGAGTATTAAATACAACCTATCTTCTGAGATATCTTGGTGTCTTCTGAGACTCTGGGAGAAAACATGTGAACAAAAAAACTACAGTCTGTTAACATATTCCAGCATTTGTTTGTAGATCATAATAACAGCTCACATTTTACTGAATACTTACTGTTCAAATACTCCGTTTTAAAGAATTTCCACATATTATCTTATTTAATTCCCATTTTTCTAGATGAAGAAACTCTAAGGCATAATTTCTTGTCTAAAGTAACTTTCCCAAGTTTTATCAGGTAAGAGATAGAGCAGGTATTCAAAGCTCAGCAGTCTGACTCCAAAGCTCATGTGCTTAACCATTCTCTATATTGCCTCGGTTGAAAAGAGCAATACAGATACCTAACAATTCAAAAATTTGTTCTTTGAAAAACTAATAAAATAAAGAATCATCTGGTGAAACTGATGAAGGGGAAAAAAAAGAGAGAAGGCAGAATAAACTATGTCAGCAATGAGAAAAGGAAACATAACAGGAGATAAAAAACTATGAACGTAAACATTTAGACAAAAATGGACATATTCCTAAAAATACATGCCCTATCAAATCTGACTCACAGAGAAATAAAAATCTTAATAGTCCCTTAATGAACCAGTTCCAGATGATTTTAAAGACAAGTGCTACCAAACTTTCAAGAAACAAATCACTCAAATCAAATTAAGAGTCAGAAAAGACAGGAAGGAAGGAATGGAGGGAGGGAGAAAGAGAGAGAGGAGAAAGGGAGGCAGGGAGAGAGAGAGAGAAAGAAAAGGGAGGAAGGAATGGAGGGGGAGAGAGGGAGGGAAAGGAAAGTAGGGAAGGACGCAGAGAGAGAGAGAGAAAGAAAGGAAGGAAGGAAGAAGGAAGAAAACACTGTCCAAGACATGGTACAAAACCAGAGAAGGACAATATAAGAAAAGAAAATTGCGGGCCAGTCTCACTCATGGAAATAGATGCAACAATCTTAAATAATCCAGTTATATAAAATAATAATAATACAGTACATCATGGCTGCTGTGGATTGAATTGTGTCCCCGAAAAATATGTGTTGTAAATCCTAACTTCTATGCCTGTGGTTATAATCCCATTTTGGAATGGGTTGTCTTTGTTATGTTAACGAGGCAGGATTAGTGTAGGGTGTATCTTGAGTCAATCTCTTTTAAGATATAAAAGAGATTAAAAGCAAGCTAGCAAGTAGAGATGCGGAAAGAGAGATGCCATGCCACATGAAGATTGCCCAGGAGCAGAAGCCCAAAGGAGACAAGGACCTTCCTCCAGAGCCAACAGAGAGAGAAAGCCTTCCCCTAAAGCTGGCACCCTGAATTTGGACTTCTAGCCTCCTAAAATGTGAGAATATAAAGTTCTGTTTGCTAAAGCCACCCACCTGAGGTATTTCTGTTATAGCAGCACTAGATAACTAAGACAATGACCAAGGTGGGTTATTCGCAGGAAGGCAAATGGTTTAGCATTAGAAAATATGTAAATATAATTCACCACATCAACAGATTGTTGCCGTGTTGTTAGAGAGCCAGAAACAGCCACATATATGAAAGCTTGATATGTGACTAAGCTGGCATGGCAGAGCAGTGGGAAAAGGAAGGACCAATCACTGGAAAAGGACATCATGGTTGGTAAAGTGGAGACTTCAGCGGAACCAAGAAAACCCTTCAGTGAGATGTGTTGACGGAATAGCGGCAACAACGAACTCAAACATATCAATGATTATGAAGATGGCGCAGGACAGGGCAACATTTCCTTGTTATACATGAGGTCACCATAAGTAGGAACCTACTCAATGGCACCTAACAACAACAACCTCCAAAGACATATACAATACGATGCCTCTTTATAAAGCTCAAATAAAACTAAAATAATAAAATGTTGTTTAAAGTAATAAAACTACTTTGAAAAGGAAAGGAATGACAAAAAAATTATAATAACTTTTCTAAACGATAGCTAAGTAATAAATACGCCAAAACTAAAATGGCCACGGTGATCAATGCATTTTGGCATCCAGAGGGCATCTGTCCAGGTTGAAAGCAGGCTGCACTCTTTGGGTATGTAAATCTTTCAACCAGTTACAAATCACCCTAACGATACTGTCAACCAGCGTACATTTCTCAGCCTTGCGCGTAAGGATATCAGGTTCCCTACCTAAGTGCTCGAAAACCATCTGTTTAATATTTCCTTGTAGGCTTTGCCAGAAGTCTATGTCAAGCTCTCTTGGAGAGGTATTTCATAGATACGTGTTCTCGAGAAACAACGAGTGTTAACAACTTAAACATAGAAAATAAAGACATGTTGCTTCCTAAAGGATTCCGGGGTGGTGGTGGGGACACCCTGTATGCTTCGGTGCAATGGTCAGACTCCATATAGTGATTTTTCCCCTAATAGTGTCTTAGAAATGCAGCTGTTCATTGCATTTGCCTTTAATAACTGCATTAAAGTCCCTTTCCTATGGTGTTAAGAGTAAATTAGAACCACTGTTGTATTTATTATCTAAAGATTTTTAACACAGAGAGACATTTGTTTATTTCATTAACAGAAGCCATGTTCTCAGGAAAAAAACTTTCCTTTTTTAAAATTAAAGAATTTCATAGAGTTCAGCAGAAAATCTAAAGTTATTTGAAAATTGGGATTTTGTTTTTTTTCCGGTTTGAACTGACTTTATTATCTTGTAAATGAGAATTTTACAAAGCACTTTGCAATGAATGATCACATCCTTTTTTGTGGGTGATGGAGTTCCACCTCAGACACGCTGGGTGCATACTGGATCCCAGGTTTGCGATGTTTTTGGATGTCTCTGTTGTTTTAGTTATTGATACAACGTCAGCCATGGCTAAAAAGTAACAGTCTTCACTCTGCCAAGTAACAGCACGGAACAGAAGCGGAGGACGACACAGGAAGAATAAAACAAAGGGTCCTCCTAAAAAAAGGCAGGAAGGATCTTTTGTGGTTGAAACCTAGCTCAGTGGTGCCTGTGGAACCTTCCTGACAGCACACAACAGTTTATTTCATTTTATGTATTTATTAACAGTCATGAGTTACAGTACTACTTTAACCCCTAACAGACGCTTCCAAAAAAAACAAAAACAAAAACCAACAACAGTCCCCTTTTTTAAAGTCTCTTTTTTCCAAACATTCCGTCCAAAGGATTAACGTTCTATTTGTATCAAGTACCATCCAAATGTTCAAGTCAAAAATGTTTGTACATTTATACTTAGGGTTTTTTTTTTTTTTGTCTGCTAAAAATAGTATTGCAAGTTTTGGCTTCTTTTCACATAGAAATCACGGTCATGTGCAAACCGCTAACAATGGAAGCAGTTGATCAGAATACAAGCAGGTTGTCAATTTGAATGCCTCAGATTCTGCATAATTTTCCTTTTCTTTTTTCTCAAAAACACAAACAAACAAACAGAAACAAGCAACCTTGCCGTTTTTGAAACATCTGGTACCAAGCCCTGGCCATCTCCGGCTCAAGAGCAGCGCACAGGGGCTAGCTGACTCCATGAAGACTTTCTGCAGCAGCAACATTCTGGAACAGTAGTTAAAGCTCAAGACAGCTATGAACTGTCAATCTCGTGTTTAGGATTTACTGCTGGCAGAGGCAGACAGAGGTTTCCTCTGAGTTTTCAGTTGGTTAATGGGCCGTAGGCCTTTTTCCACTGGCAGCAAGATATTTCCATAAAAATAACCCGTCTGTGGGGATCCCAAATTTACAAAAAAAAATTTTCCTCACCAACTTTATTGAGGAATACCATAAAGTGCAAACATTCAAAGTGTACAATTTGATGAGTTTTGACAGTCGAATGCACTCACAAATCATCACCAAGATCAAGATTCAGAACATTTCCATCATCCCCAAAAGATTCCTCTTGCCCCTTTACACTCGATCACTCCCTCCATCCCCATTGCAGACCACTGATGTGCTTTGTATCTGCAGATTAGTTTGCATTCTACATAAATAGAATCATACAGTATGTATACTTTCTTGTGTCTGTCTTTTTTTTTTTGCTTTCAGATTTTGAGATTCATTCATGTTGCTGTTTCTATGAGTTGTTAGTTTCTTTTTATTGCTAAATACTATTACATTGTATGAACATGCCACATTTTGTTTAACCATTCACCTATTGATGGACGTTTGGGTTGTTTGCAGTTTTTGACTGTTGTGAATATAGCTACAACAAATACCCATTTACAAATCTTTGTGTGGGTGTATGTTTCCATTTTTCTTGGATCTCACTGTGTTTATGATTCATCTTTTATCCATCCACTTACTTTCAACCCATTTGTGTCTTCATACTTAAAGTGTGTCTCTTGTAGATAGCATATAATTGGGTCTTGCTTTTTACCATTCTGATAATCTCTGCCTTTTATTTGGACTGTATAGTCCATTAACATTTACCATAATTATTGATATAGTTGGATTTAGGCCTGCTGTTTTATTTTTTGTTTGTCTTCAGTGTTTTTTGTTCATCTTTTCTCTGCTTTATTTTGAATTATTTAAATATTTTAGAATTCCATTTTAATTTATCTATTGTCATTTACCACCATGCATCTGTCAGTTTGTTGTACTGTGGTGGCCTGTGTATTGCTGTGATACTGGAGGCTTTGCAACCGGTATTTCAAATACCAGCAAGGTCACCCTTGGTGGACAGGTTTCAGCGGAGCTTCCAGACTAAGACAGACTAGGAAGAAGGACCTGGTGGTCTACTTCCGAAAAAATTGATCAGTGAAGACCTTATGAATAGCAACAGAACATTGTCTGATATAGTGCAGGAAGATGAGCCCCTCAGGTTGGAAAGCACTCAAAATACGACTGGGGAAGAGCTGCCTCCTCAAAGTAGAGGCGACCTTAATGATGTCGATGGAGTCAAGCTTTTGGGACCTTCATTTGCTGAGGTGGCACGATTCAAAGTGAGAAGAAACAGCCACAAACATCCATTAATAATCGGAATATGCAATGTATGAAATATGAATCTAGGAAAATTAGAAATTGTCAAAAATGAAATGGAACGTATAAAGATCCATATCCTAGGCATTAGTGAGCTGAAATGGATGGGTATTGGCCATTTTGAATCAGAAAATCACATGGTCTGCTATGCTGGGAATAACAAATTGAAGAGGAATGGTGTCACATTCATTGTCAAAAGGAACATTTGGAGATCTATCCTGAAATAAAATGCTGTCAGTGATAGGATACGCCCACAAGGAAGACCAGTTAATATGACTATTATTCAAGTTTACGCACCAACCACTAATGCCAAAGATGAAGAAATTGAAGACTTTTACCAACTTCTTCAGTCTGAAATTGACCAAACATGCAATCATTATGCATTGATAATTACTGGTGATTAGAATGCAAAAGTTGGAAACAAGAAGGATCAGTAGTTGGAAAGTTGGGCCTTGGTGATAGAAACGATGCCATGATAAGAATTTTGCAAGACCGACAACTTATTCATTGCAAATACCTTTTTTCAACAACATAAACGGCAAGTATATACACAGACCTTGCCGGATGGAGTACACAGGAATCAAATTGACTACATCTGTGGAAAGAGATGATGGAAAAGCTCAATATCATCAGTCAGAACAAGGCCAGGAGCTGACTGTGGAACAGACCATCAATTGCTCATATGCAAGTTCAAGTTGAAGCTGAAGAAAATTAAAACAACTCCATGAGAGCCAAAATAAGCCCTTGAGTATCTCCCACCTGGACTTGGAGATCATCTCAAGAACAGATTTCACGCATTGAACACTAATGACCGAAGACTAGACGAACTGTGGGAAGACATCAAGGACATCATACATGAAGAAAGCAAAAGGTCATTTAAAAGACAGAAAGAAAGAAAAGACCAAAACAGATGTCAGAAGAGACTCGGAAACTTGCCCTTGAATGTCGAGTAGCTAAAGCGAAAGGAAGAAATGATGAAATAAAAGAGCTGAACAGAAGATTTCAAAAGACAGCTCGAAAAGACGAAGTAAATATTATAAGGAAATGTGCAAAGACCTAGAGTTAGAGAACCAAAAGGGAAGAACACACTGGGCATTTCTCAAGCTGAAAGAACTGAAGAAAAAATTCAAGCCTCGAGTTGCAATATTGAAGGATTCTATGGGCAAAATATTGGATGACATAGGAAGCATCAAAAGAAGATGGAAGTAATACACAGAGTCACTGTACCAAAAAAATTGGTCAACGTTCAGCCATTTCAGGAGGTAGCATATGATCAAGAACCAATGGTAGAAGGAAGAAATCCAAGCTGCACTGAAGGCATTGGCAAAAAACAAGGCTCCAGGAGTTGACCAATTGAGATCGTTCAACAAACGGATGCAGCACTGGAAGTGCTCAATCATCTATGCCAAGAAATTTGGAAGACAGCTACCTGGCCAACCAACTGGAAGAGATCCATATTTGTGCCCATTCCGAAGAAAGGTGATCCAATAGAATGTGGAAATTATCAAACAATATCATTAATATTACACACAAGTAAAATTTTCCTAAAGATCATTCAAAAACAGTTGCAGCAGTGCATAGATAAGGAACTACCAGAAATTCAAGCTGGATTCAGAAGAGGATGTGGAACGAGGGATATCATTGCTGACGTCAGATGGATCTTGGCTGAAAGCAGAAAATACCAGAAAGGCGTTTACCTGTGTTTTATTGACTATGCAAAGGCATTCGACTGTGTGGATCATAACAAATTACAGATAACATTGTGAAGAATGGGAATTCCAGAACACTTACTTGTGTTCAAGCCGAACATGTACATAGACCAAGAGGCAGTTGTTCCAACAGAGCAAGGGGATACTGTGTGGCTTAAATTCAGGAAAGGTGTGCGTCAGGGTTGTATCCTTTCACATATTTATTCCATCTGTATGCTGAACAAATAATCCAAGAAGCTGGACTGTATGAAGAATTTGATATCAGGATTGGAGGAAGACTCATTAACAACCTGTGATATGCGGATGACACAACCTTGTTTGCTGAAAGTGAAGAGAACTTGAAGCACTTACTGATGAAGATCAAAGACTACAGCCTTCAGTATGGATTACACCTCAACATAAAGAAAACAAAAATCCTCACAACTGGCAACATCATGATAAATGGAGAAAAGATTGACATTGTCAAGGATTTCATTTTACTTGGATCCACAATTAAAGTCCATGGAAGCAGCAGTCAAGAAATCAGGCGACGTATTGCATTGGGAAATCTGCTGCAAAAGCCTTCTTTAAAGTATTAAAAAAAAAAAAAAAAAAAGTCACTTTAAGGACTAAGGTGCGTCTGACCCAATCATAATATTTTCAATCACCTCATATGTATGCGAAAGCTGGACAATGAATAAGGAAGACAGAAGAATTGATGTCTTTGAATTATGATGTTGGTGAAGAATAGTGAATATACCATGGACTGCCAAAAGAACAAACAAATCTGTCTTGGAAGAAATATAGCCAGAGTGCTCCTTGAAAGTGAGGATAGCAAGACTTCATCTCACGGACTTTGGACATATTATCAGAAGGGACCAGTCCCTGGAGAAGACATCATGCTTGGTAAAGTAGAAGGTCATCGAAAAAGAGGAAGAACCTCAACAAGATAGATTTGACATGGTGGCTGCAACAATGGGCTCAGACGTAACAACAATTGTGAGGGAGCGGCAGGACCAGGCAGTGTTTCGTTCTGTTGCACATAGGATCTCTATGAGTCAGAACCCACTCAACAGCAACTGACAACAACATTGTCATTTAGCTATACCTCTTTGCATTATTTTTTTTAGTGGCCGCTCTAGGGATTGTGTTATATGTCATTAACTTTGCACTCTACTTAGAGTGACTATAGTACCATTTCATATAAAATGTGGAAATCTAAAGATTTAAAAAATATATTTTAAATGTATATATAATTGTATATGTGTGTGTATATATATATATATAAACACACATGTATATATAATTCCCATGTATCTATTTAAATTTAACTTTTTTACAGCTCAGTTAAAGTGTGGAAACCTTACAACTATGTAGGTCCATTTACACACACACACTGCTTTTATGTTATAACTGCCATATGTATGATATCTACATTCATTAAAAACTCCACAAGAGGTTGTACAACATGATGAACATAATCAATGTCACTAAATGGTACATGTAAAAATTGCTGAATTGGCAACTTTTTTATTATATATATAATTTTTTTACCACAATGAAATTTTTATTTAAAAAAAAATAGATATTGAATTAAAAAAAAAAAACTCCACAAGGCAATGTTATAAATTTTTCTTTAAACAATCATGGGCATTTTAAAGAAATTAAGAGAAAAATAGTCTTTTGTATTTACCCATGTATTTACCATTTCTGATCTCTTTACTCATCCTGAAGATCTAAGCTTCTCTTAGGTATCATTACCTTCATCTTGAAGAACTTTAGTCTTTTCTTATAGGGGGATTCTGGTGGTGACAAATTCTCTTAGTTCTTTTCTCTGAAAATGTCTATTTCACCTTAATTCTTGAAGGATATTTCTCTTGTATGTAGTTCTGGGTTGGCAGGGTTTTTGGTTTGTTTTTTGTTTTTGTTTTTCTTTTCAGCACTTTAAAGATGTTGTTCCACTATCTTCTGGACTTCCATGGTTTCTGATTAAAAGTCACAGTCCTTCAAATCATTTTTACCTGTATGTGAAATATTTTTCTGACTGCTTTCAATATTTGTTTGTTTATGCTTGGTTTTCAGTAGCTTTGTAACGATGTGGCTGGTCATAAATTTCTTCTAACTTATCCTATTTGGGGTTCACTGAGCTTCTTGAATCTATAAATTTATGCCCTTAACCCAATTTGGGAAATTTTCTGCCATTATTTCTTCTAATGCTTTTTTCTGCCTCATTCTCACTCCTCTCCTTCCGGGACTACAGTTATCCGTATTTTAAACCTTTTTAAATTGTCCCGCAACTTCCCAAGACTCTGGGGTTTTTCTGGTTTTTGTTTTGTTTTATGTTGTTTTCTCCAAAGTTTTTTCTCTCTCTTCTTCAGATTAAATGATCTCTATTGACCTATCCTTGAGTTCACTGACTCTTTTGTCTCTCGTCTCCATTCTGCTATTAAGCCCATGTGAATTTTTTTCATTTCAGATGTTGGATTTTTCAGTTCTAAAATTTCAGTTTGGTTCATTTTTATGTTATTTTTTCTCTGTTGATATTGTCTATCTTTTCATTATTATAATGTATTTTCCACTCACAGCGTAACTATAATTATGCTACTTTAAGGTCTTTGTTCGATAATTCCCACTTCTTAGTTGTCTTAGTGTTTGCCTCTGTTGATTATATTTTCCTTTGAGACTGAGTCACATTTTTCTGGCTCTTTGTATGTCAAGAACGTTTGGATTGTATTTTGTGAGTGTTACAGAGCCCTGGTGGTGCAGTGGTTAAGAGCCTGGCTGCTAACCAAAAGCTCAGCAGTTCGAATCCACCAGCTGCTCCTTGGAAACGCTATGGGGCAGTTCTCCTCTGTCCTGTAGGGTTGCTATGAGTCAGAATCGACTCAGTGGCAGTGGGTTTGGTTTTGGTTTTGGTTTTGGATAGAGACTCTGGATCCTATTATATTGCCCTGAAAAGTGTTTGCTTTAGAAGACAATTAATTTTGTTACACTCAAACTGCAACTGGTTGTGCCTGCAGTGGGCAGGGACTCAGATCTAAGTTCTGTTCTTTAGCCCTTAGCTATAAGCTGCTTTCACTTTGCCCCATGCATATGTGGTACAAAGGTCGGCCAGACACCTGAACCGAATTTAAAAATATAAACTCGGGCACCCTTCTTTCTTGGTTTCCGTTTCACTCTCTGAAGGCCCTGGTTGCCCCAGGCTCCTTCCCCTGGCAACTCCAGGAAAGACAGAGGGCTTTCTATTGAAGTTTTACCTGCCCTCACACTGCTGTGACTGTAGCCACCCACCCTCAGGGCAAAGGCACAAAAAATGGGAAACCCACTCCTTGCTGGTCACTTATTCCAAGTTTCGACTCCTCTCCAAAATCTGTCTACTTTTGTTCAGTCTCCAGACCCCTCAGGTAGTTATCTTTTGTATATTTTCCTGAGTTTATAGCTGTGATTTTGCAGGAAGATCAGTTGGATACTGAAATCTAACCATACTGGAAACCCCTGGATTGGTTTGGTTCTTTCTTTTTACCCCTTTTCTACCTCCTATTCAGGTAAGTAATGTCACGTTCTCTATCACTTCTCTCTCTGTCTTTAGGAGGCTGCAACTTAAAAGAAATTCTTCTAGTTAAATCCCAACTCTTCTCTTCTTCTCTGTCTGCCCCCATCCTCTGACACTCATAGACACACATCTCTGCTGTACTTGGCAAAAGACTTGTGTTGCTGCCACCCAACCTTGGGACAATCTGGCCACTTCTTTATCAGAAATCAGCCCCATCATACACCTGGCACTAGTTAGTACAATGCAAGAATTAATTGGGGAACAAGCCCCAAGTCCAGAAATAGACCCACATCCATCTAGAAATTTAGTATAGGATCAAGGCGGCATCTCAAATCACTAGGGCAAAGATGAACTTGTTAAAAAAAAAATTTCTGAGACAACTGGTTAGCCATTTGGGAAAAAAACTCCAAATGGACCAGGGATCTAAATGTAATAAATAATAATTTTTTCAAAGTGCTAAAAAATATTTGGTGAATTCCTACATAATCTCAGAGGGAAAGGTCTTTTAACTATGACTCAAAGTCCAGGTACAGTAAAGGAAAAATGGATA
Source organism: Trichechus manatus latirostris (assembly GCF_000243295.1). Classification (NCBI taxonomy): domain Eukaryota; kingdom Metazoa; phylum Chordata; class Mammalia; order Sirenia; family Trichechidae; genus Trichechus; species Trichechus manatus. The sequence goes on from NW_004443940.1 coordinate 7,920,917, forward strand.
AATTTAACTACATAAAAAGGAAAGTCTTTGGCATGGCAAAAAGCACCATAAACCAAGTCACAGACAAGGGACAAAAGAAAAGAAAAATTATTTGCAAATTATATCACAGAAAAAAAAAGGGGGGGGTCTCTAGTATATAAAAGACACTTAAAAGTTGAGGGGAGAAAGACCAAAAACCCTATAGAAAAAATGGACAAAAGATGTGAATAAATAATTGAAAAAAAGATTTTTAAATATTTAGACATATGAAAAGATGCTCAACCTCACTCATAATTAGAGAAATGCAAGTTAAGACTACACCCAGATACCATTACTCACCTATTAGATCGGCAAAAACTAAAAGGTATGAAGCACATTCTGTTGGTGAGACTGCATTTTCATACACTGCTGGTGAGGATGCACAATGGTACACCCCTTCTGGAGGGAATACTATTTAACAAATTAGAGACTGTCTAACGAAACTACCTATGTGTTTCTTTTAACTCAACAGTGCCACTTGTGGGACTCAAATATCTTAAAGATACACTTCCAAAAATACAAAAATGCATATATGCATATACAGGGTCACAAAGTTGTTACACAGTCTATCAAAAATTTTTTTAAACATATGTTTTTGAATTTTCTTTGGGTACAGCATCTTTTTCAGCTTTTCCTTACTCTACCTAGCTCCCCAGTAAGTCTTACATTCCTTTTTGGTTCCTCCTGCTTTTGTTCTCACCTCAAAGCAGAGCTTTCTCTCAGGTCCTTTGGGCATTAAGGAGGCAAAGCTCCTCCATCTGGTTCTCAGGATCACACCAATGAGTGAGTGCCCTCATAGCCTCACTTCGCTCTTCATTCCATACTTCTCCCAAATATCCTGTTTCCCTCCTCTCCTCCCCTACTGCAGTGAAATGGAAAGCATTTCTTCCCAAAAGCTTTCCAAATTTACCTTACAATTTGCATTAAATACTTTTTGGTTTATAGACTATATAAATTAATCTCTCTGCAGAAAAAGATTTTTAATACCGGTTAAGTCTAGTGTTTCCCAAGACAAACTATACTTTAGATTGTGATATACCTAAAACAGTAATAGTAATCAACCTCTTTTGCATGTGCACTGCGTTTTTTAAAAAAATAAAAATAAAAATAGAGCTACTGAGAACCACAGATAAAATATATTTTCTTACAGCTTAGATCACATACTTTATTGAAGAGAAAAATGTTAGTCCTTCCCCTCTAAAATAAATGGCACTGGCTTTTAGTGACAAAATTGTCATAGGTAAACAGCTGGGAGTCAGCCTTCTAATCTTTCATCCCTTATAGTTCCATGGAGTTTTAAAGTTCACAAAGTGCTTTCAGATGTATTGTATCGTTTTATATTCAAATGAACCCTTTACCTAGCGATTATTATCTATCCAACTTTACAGATGGAAAAATTGAGTTTAGAGAGATGAAGTGACTGGCCTAGGCAGTGACAGAGCCCACCCTCCTTAGAAGGGAGTGTAGGGACTATGTGTCATTGCATGAGCATGCTCCTTGCGGGGGGTCTCGTCCTTCACCCAGCAGCTTATTAACCAATCCTCACTTCCTCCCGTATACTGCTTTAGCCTTCTTGCTATTCCTCCAACACATCAAGCTCATTCTCACTTCAAGACTTTGAACTTGTTGATCCCAATATAAGGAACCATCTTCCCACAAATGTTTTCATGGCTCACTCCTTCAGTTCGTTCAAGTCTCTGCTCAACTGTCACCTCCTTAGAGAGTACTTCCCTGACCAACCAAGCTAAAATTGCACACACGTACACCCTTATTCTGCTTTATTTTTCTTTATAGTATCTATCATTATCTGCAATATATTTTGTTTTATGTTTGTTTATTGTCTGTTCTCCTACTACAAATTAAACCACGAAAACAGGGAATTTGTCTGGTTCATTGTTGATACCAATCAGTGTCTGGCTCATAACAAGTTGACAGTTGCCATCCAGTCAATTCTGACTCAGGGTGACCCCCATGTGTGTTCAGAGTAGAACTGTACTCCATAGCATTTTCAGTGGCTGAATTTTTCAGAAGTAGGTCACCAGGCCTTTCTTCTGAGGCACCTCTGGGTATATTCCAATTTCCAACATTTCAGTTAGCAGCCGAGCACATTAACCATTTGTACCACCTAGGGACTTTAGCTGGTTCATAAGAAGAAAAAAAAAACCTCATAGCAACACTAAAAGACAGAGTAGAACTGCCCCATAGGGTTTCCAAGGAGCACCTCATAGATTTGAAGTACTGACCTTTTGATTAGCAGTTATAGCTCTTAATCACTACACCACCCACCTGGTTCATAGAAAGCACTAAATAAATATTTGTTCGAATGACAAAGTCATTGAAGGATTAAGTGAATGAATGAATGAATGACAGAATACTCTCCCTGAGAAGAGTTCTGGGAAATAAATTTTATTTACTTTATTATGGTGATGTTTTAACATCCCTTATAGATTGGGTTCCCAGGAAGATGACCACCACTTGGTCTTGGGCCATCCATGATACCCAAGGACAGGCCACAGGAAGGTCATATGGAAAGGAACAGGTCTAGCCATAGGTCTTGGCCCTTGTGGGACTGGAGAGGAGGTGCAGGACTGGGCAGGGGCACCATTTTCCTGGACCTCTGCTTGAAACATTTCATGTCAAGTGAGAAATACAGCCACACTCGTGTGTGTGTGTGAGAGGGAGAGAGAGAGAAAGAGAGTGTAATTCTTCCATTGTAAACACACTTCAGTTCTGTAACTCTATTTTAGCTATTTTTTAAAATAATGAAATGTTTTTAGACATATTTTCGCATTTCTTTATAATTTTTCAATACCATGATCCTCAAACAATAAAAATGGCCTGAATCGCCCTTAATTTCTGAGAGGTCCTGTTTTGGGCATTACTTGATTTTCAATCACCTGGCCTCCTTAGTTTTCTTCATTATTGTGCCCCTTCCAGAAAAGCTTAAAAAGAGCTCAGTAAAGGATGTTACTGCTTGTGACCACAGGGGGGCAGGATAATCCCAAAAACTGAATGAACTCAGCCTGCCGCCTCGACTGCAGCGGGCCGGACCTTGGCTTCTCAGAACCACCCCAACTTGCAGAGGCGCCGCTTCACTCCTGTTACCCTTCTGCTTCAAGCCCTCAGTGTGGCCCGCCACAGTCAGTGCACAGTGCCCTGCTCTCTAGTCAGTGTGGAGCTGCTTTTCAATATCTGAGCAGTGAAAATGCTCCTCCCAGTCACCAGGTTTAGTTCCTTTAGTTGTGTTTGTGAGGAACGCAGTACTAGGTGTTGGTGTGTTTACATATGTTGGGGATTCAGGGAGGGCAGTGACAAAAGAAAGTGAAAAAAAAATTTTTTTCAAGGAAAGCACATTCTTATCTTCTAAAAGCTAATCGTTTTGTTGATGAGAGAGAAGGAAGGGAAATGATATTTATTGGATTTACTGCATGCCATTCAGTGTGCTAGGCATTTTCATCTCATTTTGACTAAGGTGCGCCTGACCCAGGCCATGGTGTTTTCCATTGCCTCATATGCATGCGAAAGCTGGACGATGAATAAGGAAAACAGAAGAATTGACTCCTTTGAATTGTGGTATTGGCGAAGAATATCGAATATACCATGGACTGCCAAAAGAACGAGCAAATCTATCTTGGAAGAAGTACAACCAGAATGCTCCTTAGAAGCAGTTATGGCGAGACCATGTCTCACATATTTTGGACATGTTATCAGGAGGATCAGTCTCTGGAGAAGGACATCATGCTTAGTAAAGTAGAGGGTCAGCAAAAGAGAGGAGACCCTCAACAAAATGGATTGACACAGTGGCTGCAACAATGGGCTCAAGCACAACAATGATTGTGAGGATGGCACAAGACCGGGCAGTGTTTCGTTCTGTTGTAGACAGGGTCGCTATGAGTCGGAATCAACTTGACGGCGCCTAACAACAACAACGTAACTGTACGGGGTCCCTGGTGGCGTGGCGGTTAAGCGTTAGGCTGCTAACCAGAAGGTCGGCAGTTCGAACCCACCAGCTGCTCCTTGGAAACCCTACGGAGCGGTTCTACTCTGTCCTTTAGGGTCACTATGAGTCGGAATCAACTCAACGGCAATGGGTTTAATGGGTATAACTTATGAAATAGCTTGTACTACCCTCACTTTACAGAGGGAAAAACTGAGGCTTAGAGGTTTAAAAATTTGCCCAAAGTCACATAGCTAACAACATGCAAGCCACAATTCAAACACTGGTCATTCCACTACATCCTATATCCCACTGCATTTCATAAACTCACAAAAAGAGAAAGAAAAAAAATCTTCAGAAAAAACAAGTTAACACATGAATTAATATTGCCCAAATGAAGCTCACAGATACAAAGGAGGGATGCTAATGAAAGTCAGATAAGGCAGGATATAATTAAGCATAACTTCCTGGACAAAGTCAGTCCTGAGTTGAATTCTGAAGAAGGTTGCAGGCCACAGATTGACAGAGTAATAAAAGCACTAAGGAAGGAAGGAAGTCACGTGGCACAGAGACTAACTTATCTGAAACGAATGAGTTTTAGCAAAAAGTAATAAGAGCTGAAGAAGAGGGAGCAATTGTTCAACTCAACAGGCATTTACGAGCTTCAGCTCTCTGCAAGGCACTGAGCTAGGGACTGGGGAGGATGCAAGTGGACAAGGAACATTTCCTACCCTTTAGGGGTTTACATTTGAATGGGAGAGATCAAGCACGGTTCCAAATAGCAGTGGTCCCGAGGCAAAATGTAAAGTGAACTATATTGCAAATATAAACCAAGAGCTAGGAGAATACAGCAGATGGAAGGTGAATCAGAGCAGACTCCATGAAGGAGGTGGCATTTGAGCTCAGTCTGGGAACAGGATTTCATCAGGTAGAGGTGGGGAGGAATAATATGAGCCCTCACAGAGGAAGGAAAGGGTAGAGTGTTTGAGGAATAATGAGTAGTACAGACTTGTTCAGGACGAGTGAGGGTAATAAAGATGACAGCAGAAAGGTAGTATGTACTCTTTAGCAAAGGAGGGATCTGATGAAACCATGTTTTAGAAAATTAACTGATAATAGTACATAGGAAGTACTAGAGGGGAAGGAATTGAGTTTGATAGGAGCTAAGAGGCTACTGCAATGCTCCAGGCACAAGGAAGTAAATGCCTGTACCAGTGGCAGCAAAAGTGGAAAAGAAATTCTCCTAAACTGTTCTCATTTACACATTAGTCTTTAGCTTGAATAATATGAGTCTGTCTTTGAGAAGGTGCTGACTCCCTTCTGAGCCTGCAAAACTAAAGCCTCAAACCTGAAGCATAGTGCCTCTACGGAGACGATATGAGAACTTCTTCAAAGAAGCTCTGCTCTGTGGTTCTCCCAACAACTGTAGGTTAAGAAGTTAGAAAGACAAATGTAAGGAACATTGATGGGGTTCTGCAAGGAAGACGGTTGCCTGCCAAGACCACCTAATGTGGTGCCTTTTCCTTCACAGAGGCGCCATGCTTCTGGCTTAGTTCTTCAGCTTTGCAGGATCAGAAAGTTGATTTTGTCAGCAGCGTCTAGAGACAGACTCAAGATGAAAGTATAAGCCAGAATGTTTTAGAGAGAGAACCATAGCCACCAAGAAGAGCAGAGACTTGACAACCACAAACCTGTCATTAGGATGTCCTTGAGCCAGCACATACTCTCCTCTGAGCCAAGTGTGGGTGGGCTCTACCAGTGCCTGCCCCTGCAGCTCCCCTTGGTCTGTGCTCCCTACCCTCTCCCCTTCTAATGGACACATCTATTTTTAGGTATCCTAATACCATCAATAAGGCTATAGCCAAATCTTGCTGTGGTTGACTCCACCACTCTGTGTAGATTAGATAGCTTAACTATCTGAGGAAATCCTCCCCCCCTTTTTTCTTTGCAGATTCTTGATGGGCAATAACTTTTCTATTGTTTGCTTATACTGCCCATGGTAAGGGTTTCTAATTTTCTACCCTTCCCCTGAGGAGAAAAAATATTCTCCAAAATTCTGTTGTTTGAACTCCAAGCAATATTTTCTCCCTACTTTCTGCACTCCTTTGCTCAATCCCATGTCTTTGGTTCTGGAGCTTCCCCCTTATGCTTTGTTAACTCTTTGCCTCACTGAAGAGAAGCTGCTCAGTCATTTCTATACTTGTTCCTCAAGTTGTAGTTCAGGCCTCAGGCTCAGAAAAATTACATTACTTCATTTTTTGCCTGTGACAAAATAAGATTCACATTATTAAAAAGAACATTTCTCTTTACTTACAAGGAACTTTCCTTGAGCAATGACTTCATATTTATCACTGTAGCATCCTAAAGCAGGATGGGGCAGATGAGAGTTTGACAGAAATGGTCAAGAATAGTGTTGCTTCATAAACTTCTTAAGGGCAAAGAGTGTCATATATACCTTTGCACCCTGTGCAATATTTCATCTTCTATATAGTAAATTCTTCAAAAATATTACTGCTTGCTGGAATGAATGAAATAACTAGTTAACTAACGAGTCCACATAACTATCCATGGAAAATGATAGAGTTTTAATCATACTGGTAAAAGAGAAATGCATTTGGTGACTGTTTCCAGCCACAGAATGAGTCCTTGAGTATGCCATGAAGTCATGTAACTCTGGCCACATCTCCCCTGTGCTGGACCAGGACATTGGACTGAAGCCCCGTTGTTCCCTGTGGAGAAGCTGCCACCTCTGCAGACTTGTCCTCAGGAATGTCGTTCTAGAAATAAATGAGCTTTCTCCCTGGGGTCCGTTAGTCATACACAGAAGTTAATTCATTGGAGAAACTGGCTTTTCTTAGGCCCTTTGTAAAAGTATTTCAGAGAGTCCCTCATGGTAAAATGGAGAAAGCTGGATTCCTCTTCCGTTACTTTCCAGCTCTTGCCTCATTTCCTCTGTCTGTCCTTCCTCCACCGCCTTACGTTTGGTTTTCACTGACAGCCTTTACCTGCAGACCCAGACTCCCTGATTCCTCAGCTAGTGTTGCCTGAAGCAGAAAAAATACCAGCATAACCTCATGACCCCCACCCCACCCAGCTCCATTCACTCGGATTTGCAATTAAATCACATTCCACCAGACCACCCCATCTTTGCTGCTAACCAGGCTTGTGAGACACTGTGCCAGAGACTACCTCGAGTGATCTGTATCATAAAGTGGAGCTCAGGGGTTCATCTTTTTTTTTCTTTCAGTCTTTTTAAAATTTATGTTTTATAACGGAAGTAATAATTGAATACATTTTCATTGTCAAACAACAACATAAAGCTGAAGTCCTTCTTGTTAGCTAAGTATTTAACTTTCCTTGCTATATATTTTTTTAGTTGTTTTTATGTTCTAGCGTGTTTTTTAAACACAAGAAATACACGGTTACAATAAAATTCAAACAGGATAGAAATATGAAGAGTAAAAAGAGGAAGTATCTCAGAGCCCCACCCCATTTGCACTCCCCATCCATCACTGTTAACAGTAATGATAGCCTACCAGACCTTTGTACAATTTATTTACATTATATGTGTGTGCTTATGCAAATCATTTTATTTCTTATATAAATAGGATCATACTATGCATCTTTTCTACAACTTTCTTTATTCACTTACTATCTCTAAGATTTCCATGTCAGTACATATAGCTTTATTTGTTTTTTAACAGCTGCACAATGCTCCATAGTCTGAGTGTGTCATAATTTACATAAATATTCCCCTATTGATGCATATTTGAATTGCTTGACTTTTGGGGTTTTGCTTATTTGTTATTACACAATGCTGCAGTGAACATCTTTGCACATATCTCTTTGCGTACTGTCCAAAAATTTCTCTAGGCTAGATATCTAGAGGTAGACTTGATAGATGCATTTAAAATTTTACATTTTTTTAAATTTCCAATTAAAGATGAAGACATTTTAACCACTATTTCTCTTTCTTCTGCAGAGAGGTCTATCTTGGGAACTGACATTGACCTTCAGACTATAGACAACGATACTGTCAGCATGGAGATTTTCTTCAAAGCCTGGCTACATAACAGTGGAACCGACCAAGAGCATATCCATCTCCTTTTTCCTTCAGGGTGTTTCAACAACTTTTCCAGAGCCAGAGATAATCCAAGTACACAACCCCCAAAAGATATATTATATAGGCTGTGATTATCCTAGTCTAGGATTAGGACTCTAGATTAGTGAGTCATCAGAGTACAGAGTAGTTGAGGCTTAGGGATTAGATGAGGCTGTCCAGTGTAAGCATGAGAAGTAAGAAGTTCTAAAAAGTGACCACAGTTAGAAAACCAAAACTAATTAAGCCCAGCCAGCAAGGGCCAGTTAGTTTAGGGGCAAACAGTCTCAGACACCTCAATAATAGGGCATCAGCTATACTACGTAAGAGCACAATGAATCACTTCTTTTTCCATTTTCTAATTTGTAATGTGGTAAATACTGCTGACATTGTAATTTGAGGCATGCTGGTATCTCAATGATATCAACAGGGCCTGTGGGGAGAGGGAGAGAACCAAGATTAAATAGAGATCTCGCTAGGGAGGCACCAAACTGAGTAGAATCAAAGCAACTACAGAGGCTGACCTCAGGGAGACAATCAGTGGCTGGCCCAAGACCATATTCACAAGGCACGTTCAGGCAATTATTGAAACCAAGAGATCCAATCCAGTATTCTGCACACGCCAAAAAAGTCCTGGATATTCTTCTGGCTAGTGACAATACATCATTCCATGTCCCACTAAATGGTAGGAAGAAGGCCACTTCTATTCTCCCATCCCTTTGAAGATTGGCTCAGAACTTGGGGTGGCAGGGCCTGCATATGGGTCCATCAGTATAGTCAGCCCCACTGAGCTTCAGAAAGCTGACTCTTTAGAGATCAACTTTAAAGGGAAAGGACCACGGTGTGTCTTCCTTTTTAAGGGTGGAAGTTTGTACCCACTTTTCTCATTGAGCAGAATCTTGGTAGCGACTACAGAGATTAGTGGAGGGTCGAAGGCTGGACTAAACATCATGCTTACCTGGGCCCTTCTCTCAGGCTCTGACACAACACACTGGAGTCACTGCTTCCTTCAAGGGCTCTTTCTTTGCCATTGGCAGCATATTTGAGTTCTTATGCATGTCCCCTTTTCTTCAGCTGGAACTGTCATAGAACTTTTCTATGATCCTGGTCTCTGTCAGGACAAGGAAGAACCCATTAGAGGTGTTATTAGATAGGATTATGGTTTCCCAAGACCTTTTCTTTCTGAACATAGCCATGGAGTCTCTAATAGATCCCTCTGTCTCAACCTATGGCCTGGGATGACTTTGACAACTTAACTTTATTTTAATATGTCTTTCCATTGTGTATAAAATCTTCTTCCCAGGACTTCCTTTCCACCCCTTTTGTCCAAGGCTCATGGTACCAATTCGTCTCTGTCCCATCCTCTGGAACTCACTTATTATCTATTTTCCCCTATTTAAGGCAACTGGAAACTTTATACAAAAGTTAATTAATAGCTAACATATTACTGAGCCCTACCACTGTGCCAAACGTGATGTTAACACATTTCCTTGCATTATTTCATTTCATCTTCACAAAACACCATGAGACAGGTGCCATTACTCTGATGTTGAATATAAGATGCTATCAGTTATAAGATACACCATTATTTTCTGTACCACTAAGAAAGAAAAACACTGCCAATTAAACATGACATAATGCTGTCTTATCGCTTAGAAATAGTATTTTATCCTTATTGAAAGTGCTTTTTTGGGTTAGAGTAGTAACCAAAAGAAAAACCAGACCCATTGCCATCAACTGGATTCTGACTCATAGTGACCCAAAATCTTTATTTTGTACATTTGACTGTTCTCAGCCCAGAGGATGTTCGTCAAACCCAGCTCTATCTCCCTCCAGAGCCTGGGCCCTTACCTACTACACTAACCTGCCTGGTGCTGGGCAATTCTGAGCGAAGGGTCTAGAGATTCAGTTCTCTTACTAGGAGAGCTTGTTGTTGTTGTTGTTAGGTGCCATCCAGGCAGTTCCAACTCATAGCAACCCTATGTACGACAGAACAAAACACTGAGCCATCCTCACAATCATTGTTATGTTTGAGCCCATTGTTGCAGCCACTGTATCAATCCATCTCATTGAGGGTCTTCCTCTTTTTTGCTGACCCGCTACCTTACCAAGCATGATGTTCTTCTCAAGGGATTGGTCCCTCCTGATAACATGTGCAAAGTACATGAGATGAAGTCTCACCATCCTCACTTCTAAGGAGCATTCTGGCTATACTTCTTCCAAGACAGATTTGTTCATTCTTCTGAGAGTCCATGGTATATTCAACATTCTTCACCAACACCATAATTCGAACGCATCAGTTTTTATTCTTCCTTATTCATTGTCCAGCTTTCACATACATATGACGTGACTGAAAATACCATGGCTTGGGTCAGGTGCACTTTAGTCCTCAAAGTGACATCTTTGCTTTTTAACACTTTAAAGAGGTCTTTTGCAGCAGATTTGCCCAATGCAATCAATATGTTGTTTGATTTCCTGACTACTGCTTCCATTGGCTATTGATTGTGGATCCAAGTAAAATGAAATCCTTGACAACTTCAGTCTTTTCTCTGTTTGTCATGATGTTGCTTATTGGTCCAGTTGTGAGGATTTTTGTTTTCTTTATGTAGAGGTGTAATCCATACTGAAGGTTGTAGTCATTGATGTTCATCAGTAAGGGTTTCAAGTCCTCTTCACTTTCAAGGTGTGTCATCTGCATATCGCAGGTTGTTAATGAGTCTTCCTCCAATCCTGATGTCACATTCTTCTTCATATAGTCCAGCTTCTTGGATTATTTGTTCAGCATACAGATTGAATAAATATGGTGAAAGAATACAAACAAGATGCACACCTTTCCTGACTTTAAACCACGCAGTATCCCCTTATTCTGTTCGAACGACTACCTCTTGGTCTACGTGCAGATTCCTCATGAACACAATTAAGCATTCTGGAATTCCGATCTTCGCAATGTTATCCATAATTTGTCATGATCCACACAGTCCAATACCTTTGCATAGTCGATAAAACACAGGTAAACATCTGTCTTGTATTCTCTGCTTTCAGCCAAGATCCATGTGACATCAGCAATGATATCCCTCATTCCATGTATTCTTCTGAATCCAGCTTGAATTTCTGGCAGTTCCCTGTTGATGTACTGCTGCAGTCGCTTTTGAATGATCTTGAGCAAAATTTTACTTGCATGTAATATTGATATTGTTTGATAATTTCCACATTCTATTGAATCACCTTTCTTTGGAAGGGCACAAATATGGATCTCTTCCAGTCGGTTTGCCAGGTAGCTGTCTTTCAAATTTCTTGGCATAGGCAAGTGAGCGCTTCCAGCACTGCATCCGTTTGTTGAAACATCTCAATTGGTATTCTGTCAATTCCCAGAGACTTGTTTTTTGCCAATGCCTTCAGTGCAGCTTGACTTCTTCCTTCAATACCATCGGTTCTTGTTGATATGCTATTACCTGAAATGGTTGAATGTCAACCAGTGACTCTGTACTCTTTCCATCTTCTTTTGATGCTTCCTATGTTCACTATTTTGCCCATAGAATCTGTTATGGATTGAATTGTGTCCCCCAAAAATGTGTGCCAGCTTGGCTAGAACATGATTCCCAGTATTGTGTGGTTGTCCACCATTTTGTCATCTAATGTGATTTTCCTATGTATTGTGAATCCTACCTCTATGATGTTAATGAGGCAGGATTAGAGGCAGTTATATTAATGAAGCAGGACTCAATCTATAAGATTAGGTTGTGTCTTAAGTCAATCTCTTTTGAGATATAAAAGAGAGAAGCAAGCAGAGAGACAAGGGGACCTCATACCACCAAGAAAGCAACACGTGGAGCAGAGCATGTCCTTTGGACCCAAGGTTTCTGTGCTGAGAAGATCCTAGACCAGGGGAAGATTGACGATGAGGACCTTCCTCCAGAGCCCACAGAGAGAGAAAGCCTTCCTCTGGAACTGGCATCCTGAATTCGGACTTCTAGCCTCCTAAACTGTGAGAGAATAAACTTCTCTTTGTTAAAGCCATCCACTGTGGTATTTCTATTATAGCAGCAGTAAATAACTAAGATAGAATCCTTCAGTATTGCAACTCCAGGCTTGAATTTTTTCTTCAGTTCTTTCAGCTTGAGAAATGCCGAGCGTGTTCTTCTCTTTTGGTTTTCTAACTCCAGGTCTTTGCACATGTCATTTTAATACTTACTTTGTCTTCTCGAGCCACCCTTTGAAATCTTCCGTTCAGCTCTTTTACTACATCATTTCTTCCATTTGCATTAGCTACTCTATGTTCAAGAGCAAGTTTCAGAGTCTCTTCTGACATCCATTGTGGTCTTTTCTTTATTTTCTGTCTTTTTAATGACCTTTTGCTTCTTCATGTATGATGTTCTTGATGTCATTCCACAACTCATCTGGTCTTCAGTCATTTGTGTTCAGTGTATCGAATCTATTCTTGAGTTGGTCTCTAAATTCAGGTGAGGTATACTCAAGATTATACTTTGGCTCTTGTGGACTTGTTTTAATTTTCTTCCTCAACTGGAACTCGCATATGAGCAATTGGTGGTGTGTTCTGCAGTTGGCCCTTGGCCTTGTTCTGACTGATAATAGTTTCTCCATTGTCTCTTTCCACAGATGTAGTCAATTTGATTCCTGTGTGTTCCATCCAGTGAGGTCCACGTGTATAGTTGCCATTTATGTTGTTGAAAAAAGGTATTGGCAATGAATAAGTCATTGGTCTTGCAAAATTCATATCATTCGATCTCCGGCGTTGTTTGTATCACCAGTGCCGTATTTTCCAACTACCAATCCTTATTCTTTGTTTCCAAGTTTCACATTCCAATCACCAGTAATTATCAATGTACCTTGTTTGCATGTTTGATCAATTTCAGACTGCAGACTTTGGTAAAAATCTTCAATTTCTTCATCTTTGGCATTAGTGGTCAGTGTGTAAATTTGAATAATAGTTGTTAACGGGTCTTCCTTGTAGGCATATGGATATTATCCTATCACTGACAGCATTTTACTTCAGGATAGATCTTGAAATGTTCTTTTTGACAATGAATGTGACGCCATTCCTCTTTAATTTGTCATTCCCAGCAGAGTAGACCATATGATTGTCTGATTCAAAATGGCCAATACCAGTCCACTTCAGCTCACTAATGCCTAGGATATCGATCTTTATGCATTCCATTTCATTTTTGATGACTTCCAATTTTCTTAGATTCATAGTTCATACATTTCACGTTTCAGTTATTAATGGATGTTTGCAGCTGTTTCTTCTCATTTTGAGTCGAGAGCTAGCATGGCATTTGCCCATGGTGCTGATTAGAGTTTCTCTGCTTCCCCTCTCTCTTTCCAGGTCCTTCAGTACCAGGGTCAGAGCTAGAAGGATTATCTGTAATTGTTTTTTGAAATCAGCAAGTTTTGGGGATACATGGTAGAACTTAGATCTAGATTCCAGTCAGCATGTCTGCTGAGGAGGTCTTCACTGAACTGCAGACCAGGCACAATTGGAGTGAGCTCTGGGAAAAGTAGGCCTCCTCTAGGTTGGGCATGACTCACCTGAGATTTTAAACAACCACAGTAAAGACCATATGTGTAGTTATCCATTGTTTAAAAAATAGATGCATTGCCACATCCATTTGAAATGAAACAAATCAAAACAAAACAAAACAAATTCAAATTCTGCTAGTGCAGAGTCTTTTGAAGAATACTCCTCGGATGTCACTTTGACTCGTCCTTACAAGGTTCAACACTCCTCGCCACCTGCTTCTTTAGCTGCCTATAGCCCTTATCCCATCTCTAGGTGCTTCCCTCACAGGCCTCCTGCTGACAGTCAGAGTGCTCAGTCAACTACAGACAAGTGTCTTCTCCTTTCTGTGGTTTGGGGCTTGCTGTCTCCAGGTGGTGAGAAGCATACCAGGTTCTAGACTTCAGCTCTGCTAAAACAGCTTCCCCAGCTTTGGAATATTCAGCTGGGACTACAGTTTCTGTAGTTCTCAGCCCTGGATGCAATAAGAATCACATGGGGAACCTTTAAAAATACCAGTATCTGGACCTCATCGCCAGATATTCTGATTTAAGTCGTCTGGGGTGGGGCCCAGGCATTGGTTTTTTTTAGAAGTTCCCCAGGTGATTTTTATTATAACCACGGTTGAGATCCTCAGCCAGAGGAACACAGCTGCCCAGTCCTGATGCCCAGGAACCCAGCAGTGGAGAAGTCAGGCAAAGAGGAAATGAGAGCAAGCTGCAGTCCTAGACAAAGCGTTTCTACTCACATCCTGGGCTCTGGAAAGCACCAGGCCAAGAGCTGTCTCCCCCAGAATTCATGTCTAGGTCAGATGCACTGGGCCCGTGAGGGCCAACTGGATCTGACACCTACTCTGCCATTCTTTCTTTCTTTCTTTCCCCCCCTACTTTATTTCTACATTTATTTTTATCTCATGTTGCAGTTAGTACAATCATTTGATACATCACTAACATCAACCACTAGCCATCTCACAAGTTCTGAACATTCTGATATTTGCAATTCTGTTACCAGTATTGAAACTGAGTATACATTTTATTTTAAAACTTTGTAATATCAAGAATGCCAGCCTAGTGCCACAGAACATTGCACACTGTGGTGTGCGAATGTACCTGCTAGAGTAGAGCATGACACCAAAGAGGACAACACCTAGGTGAGGGACGCATACCTAGTCCAAGCCCTCCTCAGGATGGCTGTCCGCCTCAGTGATGCTCCAAGGCTTAAAAATAAATGAATAAATTATGTCTTATACTCAGGTTTCTTTGAGGAATCAAAAAAATAAACTATTTCAGGAACTTATTGCTCCCCTCCCCCAGATTGTCCCTAGAAGAGCTCACAGAGAAACAGTCGCTGTCAGCTGACTGCCAGCCTGACTTCTGCTTTCCTGCTCTTCCTTTAGCTGACCTGCACTCTCCCCAAAGCTTAGCCACAGGGAAGCAGCAGGAGCAAGATTTTCCTTCTCTGACTACCAAAGGGTCTCTGCATATTGTAGTATTAGCTGCCTCCCCGACAGACAGCACATGTTCCCCTCAGACTGGCTTACAAGCCAGATCTCTCACTATGAGGCAACTGCTCAGCAAGCCCAGGAGAAAATAAAAATCATGTCAGACCCAGAAAATGAGTTATCTATAGTGTAGGGTAATAGAGATACTGTAGGTTCCCAAACCAATCTTGCTTTCTTCTTTCCACTCCCCTCTCTCCTCCCAACCCTTGCCTGCCTGGTAGAAGTGGAATGGGTAACAGATGTCTCTTAATCACATAGCCTAAGGTAAACTGTAACTCATAATCCCTCCCCCAATGTCGTTTTTGTTGTAGTGTGTCTGAAATGTGATCTCCAAGAGCGACTTCTTAGCCCATCCCTGCTCCCTGGCACAGCTGATGGTTCCTTGAGAATGGATGACCCCAAAGGAGACTTCAGCACAATCTACCAGATGGCTTCCCAGTCATCAGCCTCTCGTTACAAGCTCCGGGTGATCAAGTATGCTTGAAAAGAACCTCCCCCATCCATGCGAATACTTATTCTTACTGGTTCCACGGCTAGGTAGTCCAGAGATGGAGGGCATCTCTGAGTGTCAGGGAAGAAGGAGTCAGTTCCAAACAGCAATTACATGTATGGGCATGAAAGAGCAAGTAGAGCCCAAATGAGTGAGCAGATAGTGGAAAATGTGCCTCGGTAGAACATTCTGAGGTCTGGATGAGGACTGGAAATCCAGAGTCTCTGAACATAGAGAAAAACAAAATCAGTAGAAAATAAAAGCTTTACATTCAGTAATTCTTACTGAATACTTACGGTGTTTAGGTGGCAGGACAGAGATCCAACCTTCAAGGAGCAAGTAGTACATAGAATCTATCCCACCCCACTCCCACTTCTCTAAGCACTAAAGTTCCTACTTCCAGGGGAGTTAATTCGAGGGCAGAATTGGCAACAATGGCAGAGATCACTTTTACTGTTTCCTAATTCTTATCATGATACTCAGTGCATAGGTACCTGAGTAAGTGTATTCAGGGGTTTTTGGCTATGGATGCTGCTAGAGAAGCTTCTTAAATGCATCCTTTGTCAACACCTTGCCATGGAAGAACCAGAACTGGGATGCAGATGGTTAGCATGCTACTGTGTAATATGGTTGCTGCAGCAGAGTACCATGGGAGCACCCCCAGAGAAGTCACTTAGAAGAAATGGGTTCAAGAAATCTTGAGCCCTCATGATGGCTGCAGCATTCATTGATTAACAGATTTTGAGAATCCTCTGTGTGCCAGATACCATACTAGAAGCTGGCTGTACAAAGATGAATTCACATGCCCCAACTTAAAGGCAGAGTCCCTGGATGGCGCAAATGGTTAAGTACGTGTATCTACTAAGTGAAAGGTTGACGGTTTCAACCTACCCAGAAGCACCTGGCAATCTGCTTCCAAAAGGTCACAGCCATGAAAACCCTATGGAGTGCAGTTCTACTGTGAAACATATGGGGTCTCCATGAGTCAGAATCTACTCAATGGCAACTGGTTTAGTTTTTTATTTTAACCTAAAGACTTTCACAATAGGATCCTGAATTTAAGCTGAATTTAAGTGCATCTGGGTAGAGGTTCTGGGTATCACTAAAGAGTCTTTTGCTGCCATTGTCTCTTTTCAGGGCTCTAAAATTCAGTGGGGTCTGTGAGTCACTGATGTATGGACTCCCATTCATCCTCAGACCCACAAGCTGTTGGCAGCTGGACTGGGATGAGCTGGAGACAAATCAGCAGCATTTCCATGCTTTGTGTCACAGCTTGCTGGTGAGTACCCAGGTCCCCAGGCGAGGAACAGAAGTGTGTTAAAGTTCCAACCACAGAAAAGCAGCTAACTTAACCCTGCCCTAATTCCAAACTTGTCCCAGTCCTCAACAGGATAGGAAAAAAACTGGAAATACTCTGGAATTTGAAGCAAATCTGATTTGCCTTTGTTGGTTTCATGCTATAGAGAATAATCCTGAATTCAGTTATGTAACACTAAATTTGAAAATCCCTGATTTTGTAGGCTGAATATTTAAATGGCAAAAGAAAATTTTCCACAAGTAACTATATTTTAAAACCTACTTTCTTCCTAACACTGTGCTGGGTGTTATGGTTTATTTAAACGAAGAGCAGCTGATCTGTGCCAGACGTCGTGCTAGGCCCTAGATATTCAGTGGTAACATAAGAGGCATCATCTATGGCCTCAAGAAATTTACTCTGTAATAAAAGGGACAGAATTAAACACACACAGAGTGAAAGACATAATATAGATATTCCTGAGTGGTGCCAAACAGTTAATGTACTCAGCTGCTAACTGAAAGATTGGAGGTTCAAGTCCACCCAGAGGCACCTCGGAAGAAAGGTCTGGTGATGTACTTCTAAAAAACTTAGCTATCGAAAACCTATGGAGCACAGTTCTACTCTGACACATGGGGCCACCATGAGTCAGAATCAATTCAACAGCAATTGGGGTGTGGGTGTGTGTGTGTGTGTGTGTGTGGGTGTGTGTGTGTGTGTGTGTCTATATTCTTAATTGTGATAATTTTATGAAGGAAAAGAAGAAACTGCTGTAAGAGAACCTCTCTATGAAACTGACATTTAAACTGAGACCTGCAGGATGAATGGGAATTAGCCAGGTGAAGGGTGGCAGGAAGGGCATTCCAGGTGCAGGAAAAGGCATATGCAAAGACCCCAAGGCTGGAAAGAGCTGAGAGGAGAACCAAGAACAAAAAGCCATTGTGGCTGAAATACAGAGAGCAAAGGGCAGAGAGAAGCAAAGGTGCGGCTGGAGAAGTGAGCTGGGGTCAAATCACACAAAGCTGTGTAGGCCAAATTAAAGACTTTGGACTTTAAGTCCATGAAAAATAAATCATTTTAAATCATGAAAAATGATATCATTTATTTTAGTTTTAAAAGATTACTTACACTGAAATTTGGAAATGAAAGCAGAAGCAAGAATGGAAATAAGAAAATGAGGTTCGAGGGCATGGCAGTAGTCAAGGCAAGTGATAATGGTGGCTTAGACTAGATGTTGGAAGTCACGATGAGAAAAGTACATCAATTAGAGAAATATTTTAGAGATAGAATCATCAGACCTTGATAGAAGATTGGATGTAAACAGTGAGGAAGAGGAAAGCATCAATAGCTGCTGGGTTTCTACTTGAGCAACTAGGTGGATGCCACTTCTGTGAATGGAAAAAATAAAGGAACAGATACATGAAACAATAATACTACAAGAAAGCAGAATACAACAATGGCAAATATAACTCAAGGACATGGATAACTGCTCCAGGGATGGTTTTGACCCAGTCGGATGTGTGCAATCAGGACAGCACAGCAGTGTGTCTTTCACTATGAGAAGCAGACTTCTTTTTTTCCTGTTTCAAAGCCCACACTCCCTTTTGGGTCCACCCACTGAGTTCCTGTTTCCTATCTCAAGAACACCCATCTCTGGTCTTTGCAGAGCAGAGACAACAGATGCCTTCTGACTGGTAGTACCCAACAGCTCAGTTTCCTCTTCACTCCACCCAATTCCTCAGGATCTCAGAGACAACATGTCACTAGGTAGGAATTTCCCTAGAGAGCCTCCAGTACATTCTTATAGTACATGGTATTTTAAACATATACTGGCATTCTAATACACTGATAAAGGAGTGACTGGAAAATAATAACTTTCAATACTTTAATTCCATTGCTGGGAAAGTAGTCCAAGAAAGCAATCAGAAAAGGGACCAAAGATGTATGTACCAGCATGTTCAGCTCAGAGTTATTTACAGTAGTAAATAAATAAATAAATAATAGGGAACAACCTAAATGTCCTAGAGGAATGGTTAAATCTAAATAGAAGAAGAGTTATAGGCGCTATAATTTGGCCAAACAATGAGATACTCTGTAGCCTTTAAAAACAAGAATGGGAAAGAGTATTCCCTTCCATTCTTGGTTTATATACACAAGATCAGAGTCTGTCTGCTCTGGACTTGGAGTTTGAGAATCTGTATTTATTTATTCAACAGGTATTTACTGAGCACTATGTGCCAGGTACTATTCTACGGGCCATAAAGAGCTCTTCTTTATCACTCCTTTCCCATGGAAACTCTCACACGTATGTGGTTGACCCATCACTAATACTATTTTTTGGAGCATTTAGGGGCCCTGGTGGCACAGTGGTTAAGCATTTGGCTGCTAACCAAAAAGTCAGCAGTTCGAATCACTAGCCACTTCTTGGAAACCATATGAGGCAGTTCTACTCTGGCCTTTAGGGTCTCTATGAGTCAGAATCGACTCGACAGCAGTGGGTTTGGTTTTTGGTTTTAGTCAATTAACCAAGTGCTTTTCAAACTGTCTCTCATTTAATCCTAACAATAACTGTGTGAGGGAGGAATCATTGTCCCTATTTTTACAGATGAGGAAGACTGAGGCCTAAAGAGGTCAAGTGACTTACCAAAAGTCATACAGCTATTGCAAGTGGGTGAGTCAGAATTTGAACCAAGTTCTGTTAACTTGAAAGTTCACGTTTTTAATTTCTTTGCAAATCTGTACTCAGGATGTGACCAGATACAGACTGCAACACTAAGGCTAATTCTTCTTTCACCTAGACCCCATCTTCTGTACTTTATTGAACTTAAACTCACTTGAAGTTGACTGGGTCCTCTTAACAGCTCCTCACCCATCTTGTGTTCCTGCTCTCTCTACTCTGTGTTTCATCCAGATGAAAGACCACTCTACTTTTCTGGACAAGAGAGAAGCAAAGTTTGAATGGCTCTTTTTTCTTGCTTTTCACATGACAACATCTTCTCCAAGAAGCAAAACCCCAGAAAGGCAGTGTGTTAGTGGGAAGCATTTTTCATAAGCATCTGCTCATTCATTCAACAACAAAGAAAAATTTTTTGCATACCTTCTACGTGACAAGACTTAGTTCAAGTTTTAACCTTC
The DNA here is from genome assembly GCF_000243295.1 of Trichechus manatus latirostris. NCBI lineage: Eukaryota > Metazoa > Chordata > Mammalia > Sirenia > Trichechidae > Trichechus > Trichechus manatus. Next base: position 7,940,906 of record NW_004443940.1, read on the forward strand.
CTGGTCCTCTTTTTACAAGTTTGCAGCACTTCTTCAACCCATCCTTGGTCTTTGTGTTCTTTCTTACACCTTTTTCATGTGCTCTTTTAAAGTTTGATGTCGAGCCAGCTCCCTGTGGAACTCCCTTACCTTCTGTTTTTCATTGTAATGTTTCGCCTCAAGCCAACTTCTCATTCTAACTTCTGTCTTTCTGTTAATAGCACTACCACCACCGTCTAATCACCCAAGCTTGAAACCTCAGTTACTTTCAGCCATCTCACCCTTTACACCAACTTCATCAGCAAGTCACATCAATTTTCCTCTCATAACATGAGTTGTAACTGCCCTTTCCTTCCCATTCCCACTGTTTGTTGTCATCAAGACTTCATCAGTAAACTCCAAACCTGCTTTCCTACCTTCAATCTCTTCCTCTTCTAATTTGCCCTGCACACTGGCACCAGAATAATGTTCTTAAAGCATTCTCCTGACTAGCATATATTTTTCAGTTGTGCCAATACCCAATCACTTACTAAGCTTCGCCTGTGCTGTTCCCACACCATCGACTGCATTTGTCTTCTCCTCTCCTTTCTTATTGTCACTATCCTAGGTCAGGCCCTTTTTACCTCTTTTCTTTTTAACATTGCAGTCATTTCTTACCTTGTCTCAATGCCTTTAGTGTTTTCCCTTCCCCATCTGTTTTACATGCTGCCACCACGTTAATCTTCTTGAAACACAGCACTGATCCTGCCATTCCTCAGCTTTAAAAAAATATTATGGCTTCCTATTGCTTATGCATTAAATTCCTTAGCCTAGTATTCAAAGTCCAGTCTTGTCTCCCATTATTCCCCCTTCATGCACTGTATATACTATATACTACAGCCAAATAAGTATACAAAAGTTACATTTTCCCACTTTTAAAGCTTTGCTCATATTGTCCCCTTCTCATCTCCATGTATTCAAATCCTACCCCATTCTGAAGACCCATCTCAAATGGTGTTTCTTCAAAGAGACTGTTTTAGTCATCTAGTGCTGCTATAACAGAAATACCACAAGTGGATGGCTTTAACAAAGAGAAATTTATTCTTTCACAGTCCAGTAGGCTACAAGTCCAAATTCAGGGTGTCAGCTCCAGGGGAAGGCTTTCTCTCTCTGTCGGACTTCTCATCAATCTTCCCCTGGAGTAGGAGAATCTCCACGCGGGAACCTCAGGTCCAAAGGATGCGGTCTGCTCCCGGCACTGCTTTCTTGGTGGTATGAGGACACCAACTCTCTGCTTGCTTCCCTTTCTTATTATCTCTTGTAAGATAAAAGGTGGTGCAGGCCACGCCCCAGGGAAACTCCCTTTACATTGGATCAGGGATGTGATCTGGGTAAGGGTGGTGTTACAATCCCACCCTAATCCTCTTTAACATAAAATTACAATCACAAAATGGAGGACAACTACACAATGCTGGGAATCATGGCCTAACCAAGTTGACACATATTTTGGGGGGACACAATTCAATCTATGACAGAGAACTTTCCCGCTTCCTCTATCATTAGACCTTTGTGTGTTCTATTCCTTCTTAGAGAAAAGCATATTTCAAATAGCTTAAAATACACATGATCCTATGATTTGGGTTAAAGTCCAAGATACAGATTTGACTGCCCAGATTCCAAGATGACATGGTCACCTTTCCTAGTGTTTCTACCACTTCCTTACTTTACCACCTAATTCTTCAGTCTTAGTCAATTTAGGTCCGGAGTAGAAATCCCTCCACTTTGTTACCTCTCTTTTTTGGGGAGTCAAGGGAAGGCAGTTTCCTTATCTGTTGTGGTAAAATATAATTTGTATTGTCCATGAAAAGCATGGCCTTTAGAATCAGATGGCTTGAGATTTTTGACAGCTTCCTTATTTCCCAACTGTGTGAATTTAGGCAATATACTTAACCTGTCAACATGTGGTATATTCATCTATTTATAACCCTAACAAATCTAGCAGCCCCCACGTGATTTAGTCTTTGCACAAATGGCATATAAGGAAGCACTATACAGAGGCCTGGAAGTAATTTTTAAATTAATTTATTTGTGTCTTTCACAAAACACCAAAGAGGACCCATTTCACAACCCATGATGTCATTTCTTGTATCTCTTTCTCTACTCCCTAATTATCTCAGACCTGGAACTGTTCCAAGAGTCTTTCATATGACAAACCCTAAAACTCTCTCCACATCTCAGGTTCCTGTTCCTTTCTCTGTCTGCATCCTCCCAGTCTCGGGCTGTGAGTCATAGATTGACTTAGCTTCACTGACATAGTTCTCCTCCCTCTCAGGGCCTGTCTCTACTTTTTCAAAATATCCAGGAATAGAGCTGACATGAGGTTTTCCATCATCTCTTTCCACAGATATAGTCAATTTGATTCCTGTGACATGATAAGACTTCTCCTTTCATGAGTTAGAAGTGGAGTGGGAAAAAAGGAAAGAAGGGAGAAGGTACATGGCAGACATACATTAGTAACTCTTGTCCCTGTCACGTGTAAAACAGAGATAATAAAATACACCTCATAAGGTTTTTAAGATAATTAAATAATATTACATGTTTAAAGCACCTAACATATGCCTGGCACATGATTTTCACATAGTGGTTGGTTAGTAGTTCTACAATTTCCATTTGTTTCTTTTTTTATAGGTTCCAATTTGCTAGAGAAATTCTCCATATTTTCATCTATTTTCTTGTACATATTAATCATCATTCTTTTAAAGTTCTTGTCAGCTAACTCCAATACCCTGGATCACCTGTGGATTTGTTTCTGTTGTCTCTTTTTTCTCTTGATTTTCAGACATTTGGTCCTGACTTTTGGCAAACCTGCTAATATTTTAGTGAAAGATACATTGTATATAAAGAAATTGTAGCAGTTTCAGTTGGTGTTGGCCTCTTCTAGATAGGGTTCACCCTTTCCTGCTCTAGGCAGATAGAGTAGTGGCTGATCATCCTATTCTGCTCAGGCAGGACTGTGCTGGGTTAAGGCTAGGCTGCAGCCCAGCTAAGGCTCAGTCTACCCCTGGTTTGCTTCTGGCCCTCCAGGGTTTTCCAGTGAAAGCCTGGTGTATTTGAGCATTCCCTCCCCTTGGAAAGTCCCAACTCTAATCTTTGTTTCCCAACACTGCTGAAACATTCTACTTTTCAGAACTTTCTGCTTGGGTGTTTTTGCCTCCTGCCCCAAGCAGTCACAGTATTTGGCAAATGGTCTAAGTTGAAAATTGGTTTGAAGGCTCCCCACCAAGTCTCCACCAAAAGATCTGCTGGTTTCTCTTTTCCCCAGCAAGTGCCTCGCTAGGTGCAAAGTCTGGATTCTCAGACCCCCTACTCATTTCCTCCAACCTGGAATCAACATAGGCCCTTGGGGTAAAAGAGGCCCTCCTCAGAGACTTAGCTACCTCTAGTTCCTATTGCCTCAGCAGCTCCCCACTGCCTTCAGACAAATGGTTTCTGTATATTATTCACTTGTTCTGGGCAGAAGAACCAGTCTGCTGCTGGCCACTGCAACTCCCTCAGATGCAGAAGTAGATGCTTATCAAGTGTGCATTTATTCTCCCTTTGCATCTCTTATCTGGCTAGACAAACTACGGTACATTCTCTGGTTTACCCTCAGCCATCTGGCTGGCTCCTTCATGTTTTCATTTTTCAGTTCCCGGGTTTCTTTGCAAGTGTAAGCACAGCTCAGTTTATTCAATGCTGTCTCTTCCGCCACCTCTTCTTTTAGAGCAGTTCTTCTGAACAAAGTCTACACTGCCATAATTAAATTCTAGTCATTAGTGTCAGCCCACCAGGTCTCATCAGCTATAAATGTTGTGTAACTTTTCAAATTACATTTTACACATATTCTAAACTTTAGTCAACTGCAGCCTTAAGTGCTACTCCATTCCCTGATTTTTTACTTGAGACTTGAATGTTGCACCCGCCTGTCTTCCTCATAGATTATTTTGCTTTGAGTCTTTTACTTCCTTTTCCTCAGAAGATTGCTTCATCAGATCAGCAAGGCTCCTGATAAAACCATTTTTCCCAGTGTTTCCTGAAAGATATGTGCCATCCATTCATTCCTATAAATTTCACTGTTAGATCAAGCCAGACCATAAGAAAGCTATATGCTTTGACTGCATTCTTTGGAGCTTGTATAGCTCTATATCAAAAAACTATTCAGTTATTTTTAATTTAACAAAATTCAGTAAGTCTATTATTATTACTAAATGTATACGTTATAAATCATAAATGTATTTTTAATTTTAAAAAATTTAACACTTTATTACATTTACCGTGTCCTTCACTGTTCTAAACACCTCACAAATATTAATTTATTTTATCCTCATAACCATCTTATGAGGTAGGCATTATTATCTCTGCTTTACAGATGTGGAAACTGAGGCCCACATCACATAGCTGGTAAATAGTAGAACTAGGTTTGAACCCAGAAAGGTTGGCTTCAGGACACAAACACTTTTTTGTTTGTTTGTTTATTGTTGTAGTTTAAGTGAAAGTTTATATTTCAAGTTAGTCTCCCATACAAAAATTTATACATACATTGTTATGTGACCCTAATTGCTCTCCTTATACTATGACAGTACACTCCTCCTTTCCACCCCTGATTTCCCATGTCCATTTAACCAGCTCCTAACACTCTCTGCCTTCTCATCTCACCTCCATACAGAAGCTGCCCGTTTAGTCTCATATATCTACTTGAGCTAAGAAGCACACTCTTCACGAGTATCATTTTATGTCCCACAGTCCAGTCTAATCTTTGTCTGAAGAGTTGGCCTCGGAAATTGTTTTAGCTCTCGGCTGATAGAGAATCCGGGGGCCATGCTTTCCGGAGTTACTCCAGTCTCAGTCAGACCATTAAGTCTGGTCTTTTTACTAGAATTTGAGTTCTGCACCCCACCCTTCTCCCGCTCCATCAGGGACTCTCTGTTGTGTTCCCTGTCAGGGCAGTCATTGGTGGTAGCCGGGCACCATCTAGTTCTTCTGGTCTCAGGCTGATGAAGTCTCTGGTTTATGTGGCCCTCCTTTCTGTCTCTTGGGCTAATACTTTCCTTGTGTCTTTGGTGTTCTTCATTCTCCTTTACTCCAGGTGATCGGGACCAATGATGCATCTTAGATGGCCACTCGCAAGTTTTTAAGACCCCAGATGCCACTCACTAAAGTAGGATGCAGAACATTTTAATAAACTTTGTTATGCCGATTGACCTAGATGCATGACCCAGACTCTTGACCACTCTACAGCCATATGAAATCCATTATTGGGCTGATTGCAGGAGTTCTCTGAAAGATATCATTCACTACTCAGTAAGGACCTACAAGAGAGCTCCCAGATTTTATATCAGGAAAAGCTGTGGGGCTCCTGTCTCTCAAAAGTAAGTGGTTTGCATGTCTCTGAGTTCATCTAATCCTGGCTCTATCCTTGCCCTACCCTTAGGTTGCCTTTGTCCAGTCCCCTTAATTACTTATTTTATGTTTCTGTTTTGTTGCATTTTTCTAAACTGGCTTAATTGCTTTACAGAATGTGGCAGGGAGTAAATATAGAAATAAATAAAATTAATATTTCCCAAGCCTTTATGCAATGAGTCTACCCATCACCAGGAAAACCTTATTTCGATAACCAAATCCTAATGTGTACCCCAATTATGTAGCTAGTGACTCACTTTCCACAGCCTCATTTCTCTTACAAAGTTATGTCTGTGTGAACTAGAAAAAGAAATGAAAATACCAACTAGGTCTTTCAGTTTCCTACTTAAAATGTCAGAGTCTCTGGAAATGCATTCCAGGGCTTTACAGGCCATGTCTGCCCTAACTGGCCATAGGACTGGAGCCAGGATGTGTCCAGCAGCTGTCTAAGGGCACAGGCAATGAGCTGGTTGGGCTATAAAAGGGTGGGGAAATGGAAAGTCCTTAGTTATACAGGCTCAGAGTCAAACCAAGAAGCCAAGCTGAGTAGGGTGATGGCAGGTCAAGAGCCATTAAAAAAAAAAGAAGAAAGAAAAAGAAAAAAATGCAGAGTGAAGAGTCTGCAGTGGAGACAGACAGGTTCTAGAACATCAAGGTAGCGTGGGGTCAGTGGGCTTCCTGGGACCCAGACTTGTCTATTTTTCTGGGTTCATCTTTTACCATGCCCTTCCATTCTCCACTCCAGCCACAGTAATAAATGACCAAAAGTTCCCTAAATATGCTAACCTGTTTCACACTGCCAAATCTTTTTTCTTGCTACTCCTTTCCTACTGCCCCTGCCCCCTGACAAATATCCACTCGTTTTTCCTATATTCTGCTTAAGTATCTCCACTGTGAAGCATTTCCTGCCCCCACCCTGAGTCTACCCCCACTCTTTGCCTCTTCCCCACCCGTCTCTATCTATTGCCACATTCATCCTGACCTTCATAGCACTGCTAAGCAGTATGAATTTGCACCATAGCTCTGCGATGTGAGAAATAACACATTACCTTTTTTTTTCTTTTTTTGCTTTTTTTTTTTTTTTTTTAAATTGTACTTCAGGTGAAGGCTTACAGAACAAATAGTTTCTCATGAAACAGTAGTACGCATATTGTTTTACGACATTGGTTAACAATCCCACAACATATCAACCCTCTAACTTCTCAACCTTTTTTTTTTTGGTGAAAATACACATAGCCAAAGATACACCATTTCAAAAATTTCTACATGCACAGTTCAGTGACATTGACTACG